>NC_056735.1:785291535-785561535 GCF_019279795.1 Protopterus annectens
CAGTTGGTACTTGGGAGTTAGTGATATTTGTAAGAGCTATTTTTATTATTGCTTCTGTTTCTTTTATTACATCCATTTTGGAAAGTAAATTAGGGTTTAATGACCAATTATGACCCCTATTCTCTAAATATATCTTTTTGTCCCAGTTAATGTTCAGTGTGATTTTGGAGTGATCTGAAAAGAACCTGGTATGTATAGTTATTGTTGGGTCCATGTTAATGAATATGTCAGAGATTAAGAAGAAGTCTATCCTTGACCACATTTTGTGGCATTGCGAATAGAATGTGAATTTCCCTGTTTTATCTGCACTGTTCCCATGTTTAAAAGGGTCATATAGTTTGAAATATTGTTTGAGTTCATTAAGGGCTAATGTGGCTTGTTTATTATGTGATTTGGTCAGATTAGATTTATCCTTTTCTGGGTTTTGATATGTATTCCAGGCACCTCCAATCACTAGGTAGTGATCTTTAAATTGGTTTAAGGTTGGGTATAATGACATAAAAAAGTGTTGTTGGTTATTACAGGGTGCGTAAACATTAAGTACCATTATAGGTTTTGGTATTGTAGGACTATTAAATGTTACATAGCACCATCTTCCCTCCTTGTCAGCTGTGGTTTTAAGTATTTTTTCCTTAAATTGGTTTTTAATTATTATGGCATCCCCAGCACTGTTTGTTTTCCCCCTCTGAAGCTATGATTTGACTTATCCATTTCTTTCTGCTAATTTCTGCCCATTGATCTGCAGTCAAGTGCGTTTCTTGTATTAGTATGAGGTTGGCTGTGATTTTTAATGTAAGGTGTAAGAATAGTTTTCTTTTCTTCTTGTTTTGGAGCCCTTCAACATTCCATGATTCTATTTCCCACATTTATTTATTAGGTGTATTCCTTAGATATGCCATGTATATTAGTTTTGTTTTGTTAGTTTTGTATGTGTTACTGTGTAATGGTTTAGGAAAGCATCTATTTATCCCCGTCCCTATACTGTGCCTAACCACTATATCCCTGGACCAGGAATAATCAGGGGGGGAGGATGAAGGTTCATTATATGGTTTACCTTTACGTCTAATCTTGGAATGTGTTTGCTTTTTAGATATAGATTTACTCCATAGTATCCCTCCTGTGTTACTATAAACAATGTGGACAAAGCTGAACAAACTAGTTCCCTCAACAAACACTGCTACTTAATATCCCTGGCCTCTTCCAACATATTATTTATACAGTGATGGTATTGCATTTAAGGTACAGCATGTATTGTTTTTGTCTTGTGACTAATTCTTTCTAAATAGTATTTTTAAAACAGCATATTAATATACATTCCTCAGTAAATTATAGCAATATGTGTACCATAGTAATATTGTTAAACAATCAATCTTGTCATTTTTACATTTTTCTCTCATTTGACTTCTTTTTCCTCCCCTTTACTTATTCAGGTTTCGGCCTTCTTTGGTGCCTATAGTGATGTTTTTTCACAGCAATCTGTGTGGGTTATAAAATATATACTTGGCACCTATTTAACAGAAGTAGGAAGTATAGAGACAAAAAAAAAAAAAGAAAAACAGCTTAGCCAAACAGTCCTTCTGCTATAGTTGACATATTAAGGCTATATTTACATTATCCCAGGATTGTTAGGTTATTTTACTAATTTCCTGAGATTACTTCTCTCCAGGATCTTTTAACACATTTCTAGTATTTACATAAAACATTTAACATTTTTTCCCTTTTTTCCCAATATTAATCTATGAGCTAGCATAATTCTGACAGTTTATTTCTTGCCTATTATTTAAGGCTGGAGTTTCATTCACCTACACAGTACTGGGTGTACTGTTTTAGTGAATGGTTCAGTTCAACAGTACCTTATTTCTTCAAGGTTTTGCTTGCAGGTTGGTTGACATCTATGGTGCAGCTTTCTTCTTTTAGCTGGTGCAGATCAATTTTCATTTTTCAGGCAGTGAAATCCTTTGGAGCTTGCTGAAATCCATTTTGTCTGACTGTTCTTAATGAAGCCATCAAAAGCCTAGGGGGACTGAATTTGTAAGCCAATATCTGAGATGGGAACTTCCTTCCTATATTCGTGCATCGGAAACAGCAGTTCATTTTTGGTTCCCACCCAGGCTGTACTTCCCTTTCCTGTGTTCCTCATGGCTCACATCAATGACCCAAGGGCCTAGACAGCAAAGGGAAGATTTCAGAGTTGGATCCCAGCTAGAGTGCTCATGAATGGGGTCGTTTTTTCATCCAAGGGACCTTTATCTTTTTTTGTGGATTTATTTCACTTCTGAAGGTGGAATTTGCTTGAAAACAGTCAGGAATGTCTCTTTTGCCTCTTTGGGGTTAGTAACCATCTATTTAACCTCTTTGATATAAAAGATTAACTGATTTGGATATTTCATCTGGAATTTGATTTTTTTTTCTATTAGGAACCTGCAGTATGGAGATAGTAGTTGTCTTGCTTGTCTTATTTGTATTGGGAGGTCTTGAGCAAAGGAGATTTTATTATTATTCCAGGTGAGTGTGCCTTTTTTCTTTGCTGCCAGTATGATTTTATTTACATCTTGGTAGTTTAATATTTTAATATTGACAGGTCTTGGTTTCAGTGATGTTTGCATTTCCCTCAGGGCTCTGTGGGCTCTCAATTGTTATTTGCTGCATTTCTTCAGATTCCTCTAGGAGGGAATTTATTATTTGCTTGATTGTTGGTATTATATTGTTATGAAGTACAGTTTCAGGTATTCCTCTGATGATGATATTGTTCCTTCGAGATCTTGCTTCCAGGTCTGTTAATTTTGCTTGTAAGTTTTGTATTTCTTTGTCATGGGCATCAGTTTTTTGAGAAATAGAGTCTATTTTTATTTCATTTTCTATTATTTTGGACTCAGATTTTTCCATTCTGGATATTATTTGGCTGAATGAGTCACCAAAGATTTGAAATTGTAATGATAAGCCTTTAATGCTTGCTGGATAGGTAATAAGGCAGATGTTATGTCTTCCAGATTAGCTGGCTGGTCTGTCTTGGATTTATTTGTATTTTTAGAGTTGTCAGTTTGTTTAGTTGTCTTTTGTCTTTTTGAAGTTGTGTCTTTCTCAGGTGAGGCTAGTACTGAGAATTTGGTCTTAGTTGTTGTTGTTTCCATATTATTTTCCTCTTTTGACATCTTGCTGTATAGTGTTTTACCAATCTTGCAGTCAAATGCAGGGCCTTAGTAGCACATTGCTTAAGCTGTTATTCAGAAATCTTAGTTAATCCTGCTGTTTCTGAGCTGAATCTATCACTTTTTCTTCCTCTTTTGTTTGCTGGATGATATTAGCAGTAAATATCTACAGTTATTTCTGTATTATTAATTCTGCATTGCCTTCTGGGTTTGTTTTAATCCCGGGTATATCGAGACCTAGGTGATAGCAGTGCTCACAGAACAGCGGCCATTTTGAACTCAGAAAAAAAAATGTAATGTTTTACTTTTTATAACTGTGCTGGGGGTTTACAATGTCAAGGAGTGTGGTGTTGGGTACATGAACATTTGAGCGGACTCACTCTTGTGTGTTGATTTGCATTTCACACGCTTGCAGGGGCGTGGACCTTTAGACTGCTCGGCAGTCGGAGACGCCCCCTGCTTGCCTGCACGGTCTGTGTTAGGCTTGGGGTAGAGTCCGCGTGCCCTCATGAATATTCATGGCATGCTGATTTCATACCATTCGACTGCAGCCTCCAAGTAAGACTTATTTAGTCTTACACAGAGGCTTCGTGAATCCGGGGGAAAAAGTATAAAACAAAAAATGAAGACCTACCACATTAAATAATACAGATTATACATCTTTATGAAAATAATACAGAAGAGAATGGAAGGAATGATGAAGAACATTGTGGAAGAAAGTATATAAGGTATATAAGCTAAAGAATGCCAGGGATTATTATTGGTGGTATGAGAAATTATGGATGATATTATAAGTAAAAGGGAAAATGTGAAACTTATACAGCAGGTGATATTATTAAAGTACTTGATACAGTACGACATAATGCTTTGTGGGATGTTATGGAAAGGTATGGAATAGGTAATAGAATTAGGAGTGAGCGTATGTCAGCATATCAAAATAATATAGTGATAGTGTTAGTGAATGGGTGGCTGAGTAAAGAAATATGCATGAATTGTGATATAAGACAAGAAAGTCTCATGAGTTGGATATTGTTTGCATTAGTGATAAATGCAATAGTGAGTAAAGTAGCTTATAAAATGAAAGAGTTTAAATATGTGATGATTCCAGTAGTTTTGACATAAGCAGATGATATAGTTGCAGTTACTAAGAATAAAATATGGATGAGAAAAGTGTTGGTTTGTTGAAATGAATGTTTAAAGGAAATGAGTATGACCCTGAATAAAGATAAAAGTAAGGGTTTGTGTCATATTGTGAAAATTGGAGAGGTGCATTTTTCGGTGAATGAAGTATCCTTGTTAGGGATATTTTTTCTAAATGGTGGAATTGTAAGGCAATAGGAGGGTTTGATAAAATATGTCTTATATGGAGAACTTATTGATTAGCATTCAAAAAAGTTTTATTTGGCGAATTCTGTTTTAATGGAAAAAATAGCGTGTATATCAAATGCTTATATGATCCCAGAAAAATATGAAAAACAAATTAAGCAAATAGTGTTTTTTTTTCATATGGGGTTCAGGATTAAACCAAGTGAAAATAGGTGTGTTTTATATGAGTGAAGATGAAGGGAGACTGGGGTTATTAAATCCAGTTATTTATTCTGCTTCATTAAACTTGTATAGTGTTTTAAAGTAGGTAAACAAAGAGAGTGAGAAATTAATAGTGAAAATGTTTAAATATAAATCCAAAAAAGGGAGATGATGAGAATAAGAAAAAAGAGACAAACAGTATATAAATGACGAAATTAAAAATTATCAAAAAAATACTAAAATAGAAAATAAAAATTGATGATATAGAGAAGGGTAGAAGAATATGGTACACAGGGAAAGGGGGTGGCACACCTGATACAAGTGGCAAGCTGCAGAGATATGTGTGTGTCTGGCACATTGCAATGTTGCTTAGGGGCTACAGACCTAGAAATAAATATTGCATGTCACATGTTGCATGAAGACCGGTTTCTATCCTGCAGTCACTGGCTTTCTCTGTGGACATGGCATATGAGTCCACCATACAGCAGGCATGCCGTATTTTTCAGACATGACTGCAGCATGGATGGTGTCAGGTAAGTGAACACAGCACAAAGGTGATGGGGGCAGATTTTTGCTCAGGTGCTGATTCCATGTGTGTGTTTATGTGTTCAGATATTTCAGTCCCAACTGAAAAAAGTGACTGCTGCTAGAGAAGTTAATCCACACAGAAAGAGAGCTGCTATTACAGCTCCAGTGATGCTATGTCAGGTGCATTTTCAGCATCAACAAGGCTAATGAGGCCTTCATGGTTCAAGTGTAACAGAACCTAGAGACAGATGTGGATGCTGTTGTTGGGAATAACAGAGCAGCAGCACATGTCCATAGCAGGGTAATTTGACATGATCTATCATGCCCACACAAAAGCTCAGGCCATTGTATTGAAGGTAGAGAATGGACAGAGATGCAGGACCACCACTGCAGACCAAGATCACAGAAATGTGAGTTCCTGCTGTTCCTGTCTGAGGATGGTGATAGGACACTAATATCTAGTAGAGGCCTGTACGTTGAAGTTGAAGTGGTGGTGAGACCTCACGTGTCCTGTAGAGGTTGATCCAGGTTGGTATGCCAATATGCTAGTACAAAGATACAATGGCACACCACTAGCATGAGCATGCTGATGGTAAACATCACCATATCTCTCTTAAGGCTCCATAAGGAGTGCCACCATGGGATCCTGCCCCTAAAAGTATGCATGAGTTCATTTGGTATGCAATATGTTACACACATTGCTGTTGTAGACAGCATAGCAATGATATCAACAATGGTTACATTGGAGGGACACAGTATCGCCTGCATCTATTAACATGCCTGTGATGGCTGTGGACAACACTCATGCTTCCCCCACAGTCTACTCAGGTACAGGCCAGTCACAGGATGCACAGTCCACACCTATGAATGCAGCAGTAGGCAGTACCAGCATCTCAGAGTGCACACAAGTCACAAGATAGAGTTGTGTTGCCAGATATCAGTGCTGTGCTATGTCCAACACGTTGGTGTCACACTGGGAATCAGTCAGTAAAAGTATAGGTCAGGGACCACAGCACAGGAAGATGCTAGCCATACCATGTCAGAGATTATTAGTTGTGATGCATCTCATACATGCTAACATACACAAAAGACTGCAATGTCTGCTCACTGATATGACATATAGGAACCAAGAGCTCAAATATCTGATGACAGCACTGGAGGGTCTCCTTGCAATTATTACAGCCACAATGATGTCTAGTGGCAGAGACCACCATGGCCATTCCTTACATCATAATCATGGGTCACAATCTCATGGTGCAGATATGCATCTCTCACATGCCCCTTCTGAGCCTGTATCATACTTCTCCTGGCTGTCAGCACACCTAGGCATATCTGACTCCATACACGTGGACACTAATAATCTGGCTCTACTGTAGGCATCATACCTCTCAACTGTTCTGCATTTGGGGGAGTGCTTTCATTACAGACATGAAAATTGTGTTTTGTGTTCTGTGGTTCTGCTTTGACCACAGATGACTCTAATTTATTTTCTTTCACTGTCTCAGTGTAGAGCCAATAAAAGATTAACTACTTGGGGCATACCATTGTCAAAAAGAGACTTATGAGAGCTTGACCAACTCAGGCGAGGCTGTTTATTCATTTATCTGTGGCAGACTCGTGTATTTAAACTATTGCTGTGCTGTATTTGTGAATTTGATAGCTCCAGTGAACTACTCTACTCCCCAGTCCACCAATTTCAAGTCTAGTCTATTTTTAAATTTTCCTGATGAATCATGTTTAGATTACTGCATCCACATTTTAGTGACAATAATTAAAAAAAACAGCTCACTTCTCTCTTCACTTAATCTGAATTGAAATGTAGGATTGCAAGTCAGTTCAGAGTTTTTAAATTAAATGTTTTTTTCCTTGTTAAATGTTCTAACACAGAAACACACACACACACACTCACACACGCACACACACACACACACACACACACACACGCACACGCACCCACACACAGACACACGCACACATGCACACACACACACACACACACACACACACACACACACACACACACACACACACACACACACACACACACACACACACACACACACACACACACTCCTACCTCTACTGTGCTCTGGAACATGCAAAGCATTATATAGTTTATTTAATGTATTCATCATGCATCAGTGTCTACAGTTATAAAACTGGCAGTACACAAAATAACACATAGGACAACAGTTTTTCTTACACCAACATGAGACAGCATTAAATCATTTTGGGGAAAGTTAGACAGTTGTTAGTAGAAACATTTACTTTATTTTTTTAATTCCAGTAATTAAAGAAACTTTACTATGCAGAATAGTTGAATTGTTACTCAGGAGCTCTGATAGTTTTTCTTTGTTTCCACATCTAAACAGAGCTATTACTAGTATTGTGAAATATTGTGAAAATTATGAAATATTGCATTATAATTGAGCTTTATTTGGTTCGCTGCAGTTTTAATTTGTTTTGGATGTTACTGTTACCACCATATCTTGAATGGGAGCATATTTTACAAGTTTTATGCATTCTGTAGAACAATATATATTGTTTATTTGGGTGTGTGCATGTCATATGTGTCATCACTAAGGTGTTTGCATACTGTCTAGGTTTGATGTTTTCTTTTGTACTTTCTAATATGAGTTAGTAACTTTTTTACCAGTGGGCCCCCCCCCCCCAGCTAACAGCTACTTATAATGGCATTCAGGTTAAGCATTTGCTGGGGAAGAGGTTGATGGTTAGGTGGTTAATGAGGTCATTAGCCCCCTCTTGTAAAACACAACCAATAATAGTTTGTTAACATAATCCAAATAAAACATTAAACATTATGATTTTTATCACACTTGTACAAGTGCTTTGAACATCATACTATCATTTTACTTGTTGATTTTAGTTACCCATCAATTAGTCAGCTGGGACAGTTTTAGTGCTGCTTCATTACATACATAGGAATTCATTAATGTAATAGCTTGCCATGGCTTTAATCAACTAAACAAAGAAAAATCATTTGGTATTAACTTGCTGTATCTTATTTTATCAAATACTGAGAGCATACTAAAAAAAAAATAACTATAGAGACACCATTAGACATCTCAGATCATAATTCTATTACCTTTGAAATAACGGGTGATACATCTGAAAATAACATAATAGGTATAAATATGAAAAAAAAACAATTATAACAAAATTAAAATTAACCTAGCAAATGTGCTGTGGGAAAACATCATCAACAACTATCTTGATCACCACAGTTATTTAATGCTACAATGTTTACAAATAGATGTTCTGCAATTAACTGATGAAGAAGATGGCATTGAACTTAATCAAAAAATCTCTAGATATTGGAGCAAGAAGTTAATAAAGCTGTATAATAAAGAGAAAAATCTCTATATATTGACACAAAAAGTATTCTACTGCCACTAGCAAAATAAACTTAATAAAGTTAGTAAGGAATTCCAAGCAAAATGTAAGCATGATAAAATTCGGTATTTAAAAATGGCAATGCATACTGAAAACAAAAAAGCATATTGCAATTATGTTAACTCATAAAAAATGTACAATTATACTTGAATATCATTTTGTAAATGCTTCAAGGGCAGTTGTCAAATAATTTCATAAATATTTCAGCCATATCACCCAAGTCATGTTCTATAAAAATATTGTTTTGAATATTATACCTAATGTTGCAGAAGTTCTGGTTATTAGTTTTGAAATTATTGCTTAATTATAACAGAAAAAAATGCATGTATGGGCTTGGGCAAATCACAGGCAATATCACTGTATAATATTTAATCTGAGTTATGTCCATTATTGCTTATTATTTTTAATAAATAACTTCATACTGGCACTTTTAATATGATATGAAAACATTCTTCTGCAAAATCTATTCATGAAAAAAAAGAAAATATATCACAGGCTAGTAACTACAGACTCATTTGTTTGGCAATCATCTTGGAGAAATGTTATAAAATATGTATAATATATGTAATAGAAAAATCTAATATCAAAACAAAAGCATTGGTTCTCTATCAGTGTGACTTTGTTAGTTGCAGAGCCACACCAACTAATTTGATTGAGTTTGATGACCATGTTACACTTGGATTTGACATGTAAAAATTATGACAACTGTGCCCTGCCTAACCCTCAGCAGGTGGTGTAGGTAATGTCTCATGCACAGCATGCCAGCCAATGCACTGTGCTGTGTAGTCTGAGTGTAGTACTGCATGCATTGACTCAGTTCCATTTTCTCTATTCTGTCCCATAGTTGTGGACCAGGTGCTGCCTCTTTGTCAGTGCCACAACATGTTGTGCGTGCCTCAGCCTCACATGTGGGTCCCTCTGCAGTTGGCTCTTCAAATGACTCTTCAACCAACACCTGTCCTGCTGCTAGTTAAAATCTGTCTGGTACTGTGGTGTTGAATTTGTGCTGTAGCTGTTTATATAATGCCCATAAGTGAAGCACAGCAAAGATGACAAATATCTTGCTGAAGGTCTTAGAGCAGATTGCAACACTGGTGCCATCTAGGCAATGAAAATTGACCTTTAGCACTTCACACACATACTTTCAGTGATCCTGCAGGGCTGTACAATGCATTGTCGCTTGACATTTCATTCAAGCCCTTAGGGTTGTTTATTAGTGTCATGAGCCATGGCTCCAGGAGATATCCAACATCACCTATAACACACAGCAGTAGACATTTTTCTGATGGATTAATATTTGCAAAACTGTAGAACCAAACACAGAAGCACATTGAAGGCACAAACCACACAGGAACAGAATGAGTCCAGAAGCAAAAGACAGCAACACTGGAGTAAATATCCAAAGAATTTGTCTACAATGACAGAGATTAAGTGCTTTCGTATAAGTACTTCATCAAAACCACAACACTAAACACATCCAGCACTCATAAATACCCCACCCTTCATGCCCTAACCAATGAAAATAACAAATACATTAACCCATACTTAGACTGTTAAAAAGATAGTGTAAAATATAACCTAGAAAAAAACTAAAACCTCTCAATGTGTTTTAACTTTTTGATATAATAATATAAATTAATAAATTAATGTTCTTCTTTCGGCTTTTCCCGGTTAGGGGTCGCCACAGTGGAACTCTGGTCCGCTAATGATTGGCAGTAGATTTTTACGGTGCCAAGGTGCCAGCCTGATGCCCAACCTTCAACGAAGACACGCCCATTCACGCATGTCTTTCAAATGCCACTCAACCGCAGGGAGGACATGCAGTCGAGAATCGAGTGGGAAAACCTCTTGCTGTGAGGTGACAATGCTACCACTGCACCACCACGGCTTATATAAATTAATAAATTAATATCAAGGCTAATTGAAATATGTGAAATTCATAAAAATAGGCAAACAACAACTATACATATTGATATACAAATAAATTCTTTGGATATTTACTCCAGTGTTGCTGTCTTTTGCTTCTGGACTCATTCTGTTCCTGTGTGGTTTGATATTTGCAAACCTGCTGACAGAGCTGGATCATGGTCAAGTGGAGTCCTATGCAGGGTAGTGGATCAGGACCACTCCCCAGAGCAACTCCCCTCCCCAGTAGCATCCCCCAGCCATTCCATTGTCCCATTACTTGGCTATTTCTCCCCATTAACAATAAGCAGTGTTCAAACCTGTCAGTATGCAAGCTGGTTTCTTTTTTTCCTTTTACAGTGTGTAGAGATATTTAAAACTTTTATTTCAGATTTTATAGCACAAACACTGGTAGCCATTTGATAAACAAAACAAAACATTCTTACAATGAGAGCAATCTTAGCATGAACAGTAAGCTTCTGTGCCTTCGAACTCACATTCATTGAAATGGCATTGAAACTTCTTTTTTTTTCTTTTGGCTGTTCCCATTAGGGGTTGCTACAGCGGATCATCTGTTTCCATTTCTTCCTGTCCTCTGCATCTTGCTCTGTCACACCAACCACCTGCATGTCTGCTCTCACCGCATCCATAACCCATATTTTAGGCCTTCCTCTTTTCCTCTTACCTGCCAGCTTCATCCTTAGCATCCTTTTCCCAATATACACAGCATCCCTCCTCAGCACATGTCCAAACCAACACAATCTCACCTCTCTGGCTTTGTCTCTAAACCGTCCAACTTGGGCTGACCCTCTAATATACTTATTCCTAATCCTGTCTACCCTCATCACACCCAGTGCAAATCTTAACATCTTTAACTCTGCCACATCCAGCTCTGACTCCTGCCTTTTTGTCAATGCCACTGTCTCCAACCCATATAACATAGCTGGTCTCATTACCCTCTTGTAGACCTTCCCTTTCACTCTTACTGGTATTCGTCTGTCACAAATTACTCCTGACACTCTTCTCCACCCACTCCACCATGCCTGTACTTTCTTCTTCACCTCTCTTCCACACTCACCATTAGTCTGAACTGTTGATTCCAAGTATTTAAACTCATCCACCTTCACCACCTCTACTCCCTGCATCCTCATCATTCCTCTATCCTCCCTCTCATTCACACACATATATTCTGCCTTAGCCCTGCTGACCTTCATTCCTCTTCTCTCTAGAGCATATCTCCACCTCTCCAGGGTCTTTTCAACCTGTTCCCCACTCTCACTACATATCACAATGTCATCTGCAAACATCATAGTCCACCGGGACTCCTATCTGATCTCGTCTGTCAACCTGTCCATCACCACTGCAAATAAGAAAGGGCTCAGAGCTGATACTTGATGTAATCCCACCTCCACCTTAAATGCATCTGTCACTCCTATGCAGATCTCACCGCTGTCACACTACCCTTGTACATACCCTGTACCACTCTTACATACTTCTCTGACACTCCCGACTTCCTCATACAATACCAAAACTCCTCTCTAGGCACCCTGTCATATGCTTATGCTTTCTCTAAGTCCACAAAGACACAATGCAACTCCTTCTGACCTTCTCTGTACTTCTCCATCAACACTCTCAGAGCAAACATTGCATCTGTAGTGCTCCTTCCTGGCATGAAAGCATACTGATGATCACTAATCATCACCTCCCTTCTTAACCTAGATTCTACTACTCTTTCCCATAATTTCATGCTGTGACTGATCAGTTTTATCCCTCTGTAGTTACTACAGCTCTGCACATCACCCTTATTCTTAAACATCAGTACCAAAACACTTTTTCTCAACTCCTCAGGCATCTTCTCACTTTCCAAGATTTCATTAAACAATCTGGTTAAAAATTCCAGTGCCATTTCTCCTAAACACCTCCAAGCTTCCACAGGTATGTCATCTGGACCAACAGCCTTTCCATTCTTCATCCTCTTCATAGTTATCCTTAATTCCTCCTTGCTAATAAATTGCACTTCCTGATTTACTATCCCTACATCATCCAGCCTTCTCTCTCTCATTCTCTTCATTCATCAGCCCCTCAAAGTACTCTTTCCATCTGTTCAACACACTCTCCTTGCTTGTGGGTATGTTTCCCTCAAACTAACATTAAAAAATGCATCTGGCCAGTGGCAGATTAAATTTATCTTTGAGATGTTTTCAAACCATAGATCCCTTGCACGTTTTTTTTTTTTTGGACCATACATACATGCACATGTTCTTTGATGTTCCATTATATTCCTTGTGTAATACAGCACCATTTTTTAGAACATGTTTTAAATTTGCTGGTTTGAACATTTCTCTAGTAAGCATTGAAAGAAAATGTATGAACCAATAAGGGCAAAGCTACCCATTACAGAACATTTCAACCACAAAAGGCCAATCAAGCTTTTGTCATTACAATTCACCAATATCAATCAATATACAACATTTCTGCAGAAGTAAAAGTCATCTGAATAATTCCATATTAAAGAGATCTATAACTAATGAAGGGGTTGCTGCTGGCAAACAACTTTACATTTCAGTGTTTAATGTACAAATTCAGTGCACAATGCCCTTGAAAAATAAACTGCCCATGTTACATTTGAAATAAAAATGGTAAGCTGGTAATATAGCAATAGGGAATGGTTGTCAAACCAGTAACAGGTTCACAGTTATTAGGCATCTCATCCAAAGGAAGATACATTCAGGAGTGCAGCAACCCACCCCCTTAAAGATGGCACTGCAATATTGGCACTCCATGTACATGGTAAGGGAGTAGAGCCCACAGCCTTCTGCACCAAAGGAATGGTGGTCATTTGCTAAACAAAACAGCTACACATTGAAAACAGATTTAGCGTGAGCAATAGTAAACTTCTTTTGTATTGAAACTCAACATTCCTTGAAAATGCACAGAAGCTTAACAGTCTTTGAAAATGCACAGAAGCTCAATAGTCTTTGAAAATGCACAGAAGCTCAACAGTCATTGAAAATGCACAGAAGCTCAACATTGTTTTTAAATGAACAGAAACTCTTCATTCTTTCAAAAGTGCACTAAAACTCAACAGTCTTTGCTGATGACAGTTGGTGTACAAGAGTCAGGCTCTAGGGTCTTGTACTGAATGCTCAGGGTTTGAACCTGAATAAGTACCATTCCTAACTGGGTCGTTACACACACAGTGCTCCATTAACCTATTAAAGAAGACATGCAATGCACACAGAGTGCATTCTTAAAGAAGAAATGCATGGTTTTGCAGCAGACCCTGGCCAGTGGATCATAGGTGACTGCCGAGGTTGCCTAGTGCTAGATCCAGGTCTGCCTGCTGGCTTATTTATATACTCTGGATGTTGGGATACATGTAATTTCCAATCAAACATCCATGTGGGAAATCACTCTGTACAAATTGCTGGTAGAGATCAGACATGTGCCAGATGTAGGAATCATGGTAACTACCTCAATGGCACACAGACATATTGTAAATAATACACTGTGCATTGTGCACACACAATCTGGCAGCTGATGGAGTGAAGGCCCTTGTAGTTTATGTATCAGATGCCATATGGAGCAGGTGGGGCCTTGATGGCAAAGTAGAGGCAATCAATAGTCCCTAGAATCTCAGGGAAAATGGACTATTTCATAAAATACCCACATAATCTTGTCTCATTTTGCTAAGGACTGGGGGAAACCACATATATTCTGCCATCTGCTGTATCATCACATCAAAGAACTCATGTAAAATTCATGATACAGATGGCTGTGAAACTCTGACAGTTCCCCATGATGGATACTGAAAAGTCCCCTTAGTAATGATAGTTAATACTACACAGACTATAGTGTCAAAAGAATAGTTAGTCCATGCATTTCACACAATTCTATAAGAGAACAACACATTTCAATGAGAATGTAAATGGAGGCCCCATCTCCCTGAGTTGGGGGTAGCCCAGGGTAATGCAAAAGATTTTATGGCGCTACCCTGAAAAGAGGCCATTGGCCTACTGGGCCAAACCTGGTCAAGAAAGTGTAAATAAATAAAAATAAAACAATAAATAAAACATCTGTAAGCTCCTAAATGGTGTCTCTCTGTCCAGAAAGTAGCACTCAGCAGTGGCCCTATCATGGAGGTAATGGTAGGTCAGCCATGAAAAGGACAATCTGTGACACAGAGAATAATGATGAACAATGTCATAGACATTTGCTGTGAGAATGGCTACTAACATTTTTGTTCAGAAAATAAAGATGCTACTCCCAGCATCTTAATGCAGTCAGTTTGTCTGTTCAACAGGAAAAGGTGTAGAGATGCACTGCTTGTCATGGGTCATCACACAATTTGTATACATTTCTTAATCACTCTACTATGTCATTTACTCTCATTTAATTTGCAATTGCTCTGATTTCCATAACATTATTTGCATATTGCACATACTTTTGCATATTATGCTAATTGCACTGTTTCCCATGGTAACATGATCACATTGCATGTTCCTCTGAATCACCTCCACCTTGCATGTCACTGATTGTTGTGTTGTTTTGCTTAAAGCAATCTGCTTATTGTTTCTGAATCCTTACCTGTTTTTTGGTAACGTGACATTATTACCAGTACTATGAATAAATTAACATTTGGAATCATAAATATCTCATGAAATCTAGTAAATGTTAACCATACCCATGATAAATATAGATGATAAATATGAGGTTGTGTGCAAGTATAAAACAATTGTTTACAATACCAGGAGTCTGAAAGGAATTGTGTACAAGATTTGTGTTGTGAAAATGTGCAAAAGTCAGAATTTTTATGTGTAGAAGTATGCAACATTTTATGAATGGGTGTGAATTACGTAAATGTAATTTGAAAATAGAATAAGTATATAATAAGTAGTCTCAAACTACTTAGAGCATAAACTTCAACATTCCTTATGTTATTCTACTACAAAAATTAAGGATGCATCCCAGTTTTTAACACACCTGTATGACTGGTCTTTGTCTAACAATATTGCTGATTGCTGCTTTGTCACCTTAGACGTAGATGCCCTATTTACATCAATACCAAATGACAATGGAATAGAATACCTTTGTGAATTTATAACATTGCATACATTTTTTTTCCAGCAGCTGAGACTAACATCATTTGTGATTTAGCAGAACTGTTTTTAACTAACAATGTTTTTTGTTTTATAAAAATATATATAAACAATGTAAAGGAGTAGCCACGTATAAGCCCATGACTAATAGCCATGCAAATTTGGTTATGAATAAATGGGACCTCGAGTTTATTTTTTTTTCTGAAATGAATAATAGCTTTTTTAATAATGTTTTCTTTTATAGGCATTTCATGTATGATTTGTTTTTAATATGGAATGGTCCTCATTCTGCATTTTCTGACTTTTTATTATATTTAAACTGATTTACTGAATTTTTATGGTTTAAACATACCACACATTATACACAAATAGATGTTTTAGATATTTGATGTTTTAAGGGAACCACTGCTAAAATTGAAACTACATTATTTAAGAAAGATGTCAGGAAAAATACATATCTGCACAAGAGTACTATGCACCATTCTTATGTTTTTAAAAATATATTAAAAATCAGTTTACCCATGTAGCTATACTAAATATAAGAAAGGAAAACATGGACATACAGTTTAATAACATGGCCAATGACTTTTTTAAAAGAGGTTATAAGGAACATAATTTAATGAATATAGTAACACAGATGCAACAAGATAACATTGATAAAATTAAACCTATATTTTCTTCTAATAATCACATTACTTCACTAAGTAATAATAATAAAGTTAAGGACACAACTAGAGATCTATTTAAGTGTGTTTTACCCTACAATGTTCATACTAATTAAATACACGATATTGGGTCTATATCACATAGTCAAAGTGTCAAAACTTTGGGCTGGATTCACGAAGGCTTGCATGGAGTCTAAGAGTAGAGTAAGACTCCATGCAGCCAACATGTCCGCCGAGCGATCCAGGAACAGCCGGTAGGGGCATGCAACAGAGCTCCTAAAATTACTCTTACATGGACAGGGCTAGGATATGCAAATTTCTTCAACTGCAGGCGAAAGCTACGCAAATTAGGTAAATTTGTGATCCAGGAAACCCAAACCTGTCCGAGTAAGAGTTGACAACTGAGTACAGTTCTGCAAATAGCAAAACGGAGCCGTGACAGCTCCAAAAAACGGATGCATCCAGTTGAGGAAGCATGCCAATGGACAAAAATTCGGCCATTGGCAATGTTCACCGATGCAAAATAAAAATAAAAGAATTTTTTTTTATCCCGATCGCTGATGTTTAAGCGTAGCGCAGCACCACGCAAATGCTTTGCACTCTAAAAAACAGAAAAGCAATAATTAAAATCCACAAATGTGGATTTTATTGTAATTCTTAATATACAATGCAAGGTAATGGCAGGCCGAAGACAACATGGCTACCGAGTAGAGGTTGCTAAGGGGAGAAGCTCAGTCTAAGAGATGTAACCAAGAATTAGTAGGCAATCCTATGCAAATGAGGGTAAGGATAGTGAATCCCAAGTTTACATAGCAAAAGAGTACAGTCAGTGGAGTGTAGGAGTAGGATAAGGGGAGTATAAGAGTAGAAGATAGGTGACATCATGAGGGAGGTATGTATGAAAGAAGTGAAGCTCATTGGAGCAGAGTGGCATGTGTTTGCTGTCAGTTACTCATCACTGGAAGAGGTGTGTCAACAGGTACCCTAGCTAAAGGTAAGAAATTGAAGGTGTATGCCGTGGATAACACTAAAGTTTCTTGTAGAAGTGCTTACAACGTGTTTGCACACGGGTGCGTGGCCGTACATCCGAGTAAGACTGTGTGCACCCGTGTGCGCCTGTGTGTGCATTTAAGCCGGAGTAAGTATGTCTAAGGTCATTTAAAGTTGTGTAAATGCATTTGCTCCTGTGTGCACGCATTTTAGCAAGAAAAAGCAAGTTTTAGTCCGTGTAAGCATGTGTGCGCACGTGTGAGCTGGTGTGCGCGTGTTTGCACATGTGTGTGAGGTGCTGCCCCCCTGAGGAAACAGAAAGGGAAAAGGAAGCACAACAAACAGTAGGAAGTTAACCAGGAAGTACTAGCAGAGCTAGCAGGTGAAAACAATCAGAATTAGGCAATTACACAGACAGTACACTAGCCCAGCCCAGCCCACCACTTAAAACTCAGCAAACAACTTTCCACTATGTTTTTCTCAGAGACACTGCAACACTGCAGTAAGCTAATAGAAGTGAAAACTGAAAAAGCTTTATTGAGACAAAGAAATGTTAGGGGCTGCCATTGCTGTTATAAGGCGACATATGCAACATGCTGCCGGTGGTGCCAATGCGAATGCTGCTGAGCAACCCACAGTGAGGAGACAGAGAAGAGTGCACAGGCCCAGGGTAACCTACCAGGGGCTGCATGAGCTGGAGATAGTGGAGCACTATAGAGTGGACAGAGACCTCATGCAGCAAATTGTTGAGCTGTGCAGGCCAGTCCTCACACACAGAACCAACAGAGGGGAACCCATCTCAGTGGAAACCAAGGTATGTGTTGGCCTAAGAATACTAGCAACAGGTACCTTCCAGAGACTAACTGGTGATATGATGGGGATTTCACAGGCATCAGCATCCAGGGTACTGCACCAGTTCCTGAATGCCATGTCAGCACATGTCGGTGATCATGTATATTTCCCCGATTTCCGTGAGGTATTGGCCAGCAATATGTGTCTTTTCCAGCAAATAGTGGAATACCCTGAGGTAGTGGGTGCAATAGACTGCACGCACATATGCATCAAAGCACCAGCTGGTGAGTGGGGTAGGGTCTACTATAACTGCAAGGGTTTCCCCTCTATCAACTGCCAGGTCGTGTGTGATGCCCAGGGCATAATAATGAATGTGTGTGCTGGCTGCCCTGGAAGCTACCATGATTCCCATATCTAGCATCTGACACAGCTGTACCAGACATTTGCCAATGGGGACATCCCTCATGGTCACCTACTGGGGGATGCTGGATATGCACTCGAGCCATGGCTGATGACATCCATCAGAAATGCACACACACCTGAACAGGAACACCATAATGAGGCACACGCACAAACACGAAATGTAATTGAGCGTGTGTTTGGGGTGCTCAAGGCACGGTTCCGGTGCCTGGACACATCTGGTGGAGCCTTGCAATACTCACCAACTACATGTACCCAAATAGTCATGGTATGTGCTATGCTACATAATAGGATCTTTCAAAAACAGCTGCAGCAGGAGCAGCATAGTGCTGGGCCAAACAGCCCCCCACCATTGCCAAGGCCATCACAGGCAGAGAGTGACTCGTAGGAGGAACAACCTGAGCCTGCCCCAGTAGGCAGAAGGAGGCATGCCCAGTATGCTTTGGCCTTGGCAAAGAGGCAATGCATAGCATATACACTGGCTCAGTAGGAACCCTAGAAATGATACCTCTCTCTGATTCGCGCATATAGTAAAAGGGATGCCTAACTTGACACTACCTGTTAACAAACATATATAGGGAGTGTAATATGTGCATCCGACATAGGCAGCCCTGCAGCACCACCTGAAGCATGATTGCCATGTGTTAAGCAATATAAAGCAGTGCTAAACAGCTTTTACCACTATTTAGTATATGTAAACAAAATTGCACACACTAAGTAGCACAACTTTGGGCAATGTTGAGCAATATTGGGCAGCATTCAGCAATGTTGGTTAACATTGAGCAATGTTGTGCAAGTCTGGTCAAAGTTGGGCATAGTTGAGCAAAAGCAGGTAAACATGGTCATATTTGTGTGTGACTTTCTTGAGTTGGTATTCCCTGGAAACGTTTTGTTGGTGTTGGCATATTTGCTTTCCTGTTCCATAAGCAGTCTGGTCTGCCCAGTATGAAAATATGAAGCAGTGACAGACATCGAACCCAGGATACTGTGCACTATAGTCATAGTACTGAACCACTAAACCATGAATGCATGTCAGTGGTCGGCCTGTATGAAGAAATGTTGATAAGTCTATGCAAAGTATCTCATGGAAACCCTGCAGGCACCACATAATCCCTGTCGAGTTATGACACAAAGTTGAGCCCTGCAGTAAGAATAGAACCTGATTTTCAACACACATATAGTATAAATGTTAATATTGGTCATATTCACACACATCAACAAATGTAGTGGACCTCAGACAGCAACACACTGAAAGGTCACACTGGGCATGCTCACACACTTGAATAAAAGAGACAAATGTCAGGCAACAAAACACTGAAAGGCCAGACTGGGCATGCTCACACAGTTAGGCCATGTCTAAGTACAGCAGTAGACCACACATATCCGGCAGTTGCATGTGTTAACCCATGAACCTCTCACAATTCACCAATCTGCCTTGTGCACACACTTATATGACAACAGACACATATATAATATAGTGGAACCCTGTCATAATCAAACATGTTCTGCAGATACTTAGGTTGTTCATAGAAAGTGGGAAAGCAAAGAAGAAACAAAACCTGCAATCAGTATCATCAATAAACAATGTGCATCCCGAACATTATCATAAGTTCAGAGGTTGATACTAGGCTATCTGCCCTAGGGAATGTATAAGCCTAGCCAGAATGTGTTTGGCTTTTGCAACCCTGTTAGATTAGTAGACTGTGCCTGTGAATAGTAGGTCACACAAGATAGCCCATTTACGTTTAGTTTATTGTGCCTCTGTCTAGCATGGACCCAGAAGATATCCCAGGGGTAAACATACGATCACCCATCCACTTGTGAAGATGTCTCCTGTAGGTGGTCAGTGGGGGGCTCTGCATATGCGGGACTGGGATCTCATTCCAGAGTGAGTGGAGCCTCTGGGATAGGAATCTGTCCCTCCAGCATGTCCTATTAATATCTGTGCTGAGGTTTACGTCCCTGGAGCATGTAGCTCTAAGGGATTCAGATATCCTGAGGTGGAGCATGTCCATTAATTCTGGGTTGGACATGGCTTTAAACAACAGGCACAGATCGCATCTGAGTAGGCAGTAAGTGACTGAGTAGAGCTGGAGTTACTTTAGCCAAACTGCACAGGGAAACTGTGTGAGTCCCTAGATCTACTTGGTGAGGTACTTTTGTGACCATTACAGTTGCTGCAGGTGTCGGGTAAGGTACATCCGAAATGGGGCATTGTATCCAAGCATGGGCCTGATGAGTATAGGGGCACAATGACCTCACCTGATCTAGATGTGAAACCTTATGAGATAAGGTGGGCTATATAGAAGGTCTGTCTAACCACATTGGCAACGTGATTGTCAAAGGCGAGAGTACTAACTACTCGTGTCCCCAAATCCCTAATAACACCTACTGTACGTAATGGATTACCACCTATGTGGTAATGTGTGGGCACATTGTTATTCCCAAAGGGGATGACTATGCATCTAATGGCATTTAGCTGTAGGCCATGGCTCTGGCACCAGTTATCCATCTCTGTGAGACCCTTTATGAGGATGCTTGTGCCAGCTGGAGAGTTGATTATGACACCCAGTTTGCAGTCATCTGCGAACATAGTCAGCCATATTCCTCCTGTGTTAGCCTGTACATCAGAGAAATATATACTGAACAAGAGAGGTCATAGGACTGAGCCTTGTGGGATGCCACGTGTAACTGGTGTATAGTCAAACATGGCACCTGCAATACTGACCATGTGGGTGCTATCCCTGATCCAGTTAGCAATCCATCTTGTGACATATGTGTCGATATCAAAGCTGATGAGCTTATGTATAATGCCCAAGTGGGGTATTGTGTTGAAGTGTTTTGCGAGGTCCAGGTAGGCTGTGTGGACAACCTTCTCTATGTCTATGGACCTGGTAACTGTTTAAAGAAGTTGAACAGGTTCAAGAGGCAAGATCTACCCACAACAAAGCCGAATTGTGTAGGATCCAGTGTCTGTAGGTTCCCGATGTCTATGTGTATGAGTTCCATGAAGATACGCTCCATAGCTTTGCAGACCAGGCTAGTTAGGCTTATAGGGCGATATTGTCCGGGGTCCGTTGTGGCACCACCTCTGTGGAGCAGGACCACTGTTGCTGTATGCCATTCCTTGGGTACATATCCTGTAGTAACTCTGATATTGAACAGTGACTTAATGTGAGGGTTACGTTTGTCATGAAGCTCATTTAAGATGCAAGCTGGGACACTGTCTGGTCCCATTGATGCTGTGTTGTCTGCTTTGGAGAGGGCAGCACTCACTTGTTCATCTGTGATGTCAGGGAGGCTACACTCTGTTGAGATGGACATTTGCTCTTTAGGGGGGATGGGGGGAGACATTTTTACTGAACCTATTTGCCAGGATGTTGGCAATGTCTCTGGGTTCAGTGTATGTTTTGTCATTATGCAGTAACTCACAGCATATCTGGGAGTTTCCACCCAGGTTCCTGACATAACTAAAGAAGGCCTTGTGATTGTCCTTAGTGTCAGGTGCAAGTTTCCGTTAGAAGCGAGCCTTAGATGAATTAATGAGTGATCGTAGCTTTTTGCTAGTACTGATCAGAGATGACTTCCCTTTTTGGGATTGTGCTCTATCATGTAGTAGCCTCCTCCTTTCGTTGTATAGCTTATTAATGGCTGGGGTACACCAGACAGGTCCACTGCCTTTGGAGGAGTGAGTCTTGTTATTATTTGGGATAGCACGATCCATGCATTCCAGTAGGTGTCCATAGAATACGTTTGTAAAGGATTCAGTGGTCTGAGCCATATTTACCACTGTTCCAGGGTCTTTGACGGATACCACCTTGGTTTGGAGAAGTGTGACGTTTGCTTTTGAGAAGTTCTTCACCGAGATTACCTCGGATGGGGGTGGGGATGGGATATGGATGTCCAGTGAGATAAATGTATGGTCTGACCTTACCAATGAGGGGTATACCTCTGGTGTGGAACATAGAGTCCCCATGTTGGTGATGATCAGGTCCAATATGTTTTCACCTCTTGTGGGTGTGGTGACCAGTTGTGCCATAGCATTTGAGTTTATAAATCCTAGCAACTGTTGGGCAAGGGTGTTGGTGCTTGAGTAGTATTCCCAGTCAGTGTCTGGGTAGTTGAAGTCACCCAATATAATGGTGTTTGGAGAGATCTTCATATTCTCCAGTGGTCCCCAGGAATACCGAGTGGTGTTCCTGAGTTCGGGAGGGTGGTCTGTAGCAGGCTACAAACTGAAAGGCAGTTTTGCCCACTGTTAGTTGCACATGTATGGTCTCCGATGCTTCGTGCAGTGCTACTAACCTGGAGGTGTGTGTATCTCTGATGTATATGGATACTCCCCCTATTTTTGTTGGCCAGTCCGAGTCTTGTGGCCAAAAAGCATGGTATGAAGTATAACCTGGTAGTGCTGGTGTGCTTTCGGGAGCCTGAACCAGGTGTCTGTTACTGCACAGATATCGACATTCTCCATACTGAGGAGAGTCCTGAGTGCATGCATTTTGAGGGTTAGACATCTGGTGTTAAGCAGCATTACCCTTAGTTTATTTTACCTTGTAAAGTCTATGGAGATGGGTTTGTCTTTTGAGCCTCACTTAAAAAAGCCACTATGGGGGTGGCAAGAGCCTTAGCCAGTATTTGAAAGTCTAGGGGTGACAGGTGCAAGCCGTCCATAGCAAAGCTACGTGGCATGTCGAGCATGTCATCCCAGGCTGTCAGACACTGGATCCCCTTTGAATGACACCAATATGTTAGCCAACTGTTAAAAGTGATCACTTTGTCTGTATACTGTGACATCATTCTTGGTGAGGGTAAGATGCTACACAAGGTCAGGGTCATACTGGCCTGGGCTACATGATCAGAGAGCTCCTCTATGTCTCTTGTCATGTAATCCAGGGAGGAACATCTGAGGTTATTCACACCAGCATGGGCAATGATGGAGCCATATTTGTACTTGCTTTGGAGTGACCTGAGTGCATGTGTTATGTGGCGGATCCTGGCACCCGACAGACAGCTCAAAGTGACCTTCTCCTTGTTCAGCCTGGTGAGTGGGACGTCAGTGTGTCTGACAATATGAGTCACCTATTACAAGTGTATTAGGTGTGTTGTTTAGCCCTAAGGGCAGTGACTGTGTGGCACACTGACTTTGTGAACTATGTGATATGTGGGTATTGTTTTGGGGTAGCAGTTTTTTTGGTGTCTGCTTTGGAGGTCTCTGCTGCTTAGGCAGAGTTTATTTAGAGCCTCCGAGTATGTTTTTGTGTGGTAATGTATTTAGTTTGCTGTCACTATAGGTCTACGTGAGACTGGATTTGTGGTGTGTGTGGTTACCTTTACCACCTGATAGATTGTGCCAGTCATGGGTTGAGAGAGCTCAGCCTCCTGTTTGTCTATATAGTTGCATCTCTCACATATATCTGAGTTTGTTGGGAGGAGGAGAGGGTTGTCTGTGTACATAAGGCAGTTGTAACATTGGGTCAAAATTCCAATATTCACCAGCTGGACTGGAGAGTACACACGAAACTGACCTTTGGACATGCCAGGATATTATGATGACATACTCTGTTGACTGATCACAAAGGATCAGTAGGGTGTTAAGTGTGTAAAAGAGTATAACAGGGGTTTAGTGGTCAGGTTTGTTGGTGTTTTGGAAAGATTATCTGTGAAGGAGTCCAGACAGAACCATGACACCTCCTTCAGCTATGTCATAAATAGCAATGTACACTCATATATGTCCTGAGTCAGGGCCAACTGTACTTGACCGACAATGCCGACATCCTGTCAGACAGGCCCATATATACATACCCATCTCCCACTGACAAAAGGCCCTATCATCATACCAGGAGATATCACATGTAGAATGGGTAAACAGCTCCCTCCAAAGCTAAAAACATGGCATCAATTGGATAACATTGTTTCCCTATATGTGTCATAAGTGAACTACAGAACAAACAGACCCTGCACCTGAACAGTCTGCTGAGCCTCACCCTCTCTAGAGGATCTGAAACTGTTGAATGTGTTGCAGCAACATATGGCACACCCCACAAGTGTTGGTGCACAACAGACCATGGGAACTATAGTCCTATAAGCCTATGAAGTCTGAACTGCAAGGCCATGGAGTCCATCATGATTGAAGTCATAAACAGAGCTATTGGAAGCCGAAAAACACACAACCCTACCAACTGTGGTATGTTCATGGGCAGATCATGGTTCCCAAACCTGCTAGACTATTTGCAAGGCAGCCACCCAGCAGGACATACATCACTGAAAGGAGCTACACACGTCCCACATAGAGTTTGAATAGCCCTTTTTCAACATCTCAGACACGTCGTATCCACAAAATCAACAATCTGTGCATAAATATGTATTGTCATATGAAGGAATGGCAATTTGTCCACAGAGAGATCACACAAGCTAAGAATTGTGGAGTCCTGTTCAAGCTGTTAACACCTGCTGACCCACATGGTTCATTCCTGGGATTGCATAAAACAAAGTGCACACACATTACCATGTCCAGTTTGATGATGTCAGCATCCTACAACTATAGCAGGAGAAAAAAAAACACCCAGTAGAGCATGTAGCACATCGTGTTAATGCGTATTTCTCTAGTATCATAACATAGTTAGGTAGGGGTTTGAATCCTGCAATTGCTGAGTGTGTGTGTGTGATTTCCTTTGAGAGGAGTGGCCTTTTTGGAGACTGTGAAAACTCATTAAAAGAGGTAAATTCCTCATTGGCAAGTCTGATGATGTTAGTATCCCACAAATACAGCAGTGAAAATGAAAACTCCCAGTAAAGCATATAGCACTTCGTATTAATGTGTATTTCTCTAGTATCATAATATAGTTAGGTAGGGGTTTAAATCCTGCAATTGCTGAGTGTGTGTGCGTGACATTGTTGATCAATGTGTTGTGGGTTTTGCTTTTACTACTGTATGACATATCAGTAAAACAACAGCATGTGCATTGCACACTTCAGGTATCTGTGTGGCAAATACACATATGTACATGTGACCTCAGTTGGTAACTGTGTGGCAAAGACATATATGTACATGTGACCTCAATCACTTCATAGGTGTGAAGCCTGCTTTCTACACGAATACATCTGTTACCATTGACAGTTGGTGCTGCTGATTCTCAGACCGTAGGTCACATATGTATGTATGTGACAAGGCCAGCCACTGTAGTGATCTGTGCCCTAGGTCATCTGTGTCACACACACACCTGACAGTTCTATAGAATAGTGTGAGTGAGCGTTCATGCCTGGGGCATATTTCCGACATGTTCAAACACAACACAGTCTGTCAATAATGGGCATTCATTATAGGTGTACAACACCTCCGTGGATATGCATACAGACCCCTTATTGCTTATGTGATACACTGAGGGACATCAGCATACCTTTGGAAATGTGAATATGAAAGGATAGATGACATCACATGTGGCTGTATGTACACATCGGTACCCCTGCTATATGTTGTGGGCTACTACCAATGTGGTACTGTCATGATACTATGTATAGTAAATGTGGATGACTATGCTATAGTTGTCTTATAGCTTCACAGCATGGGTTGGTCAACAGGTATCTGTCTGTATGATACCCTTGTGGAGGATAAGTGTCTAATCCGGAGAATGCATTGTAGGCCACTGTATGCATTACCAGATGTGGACGGACATATCCCTAGTGTGTCTGCTTGTACCTAGGATGGCCACATGCCAAACAGGAGAGGTCACGGGAATGTGTGGCAGTCAATACCACTGGTAACTGGTATAGTACAGTACCAGAAGGATTCAAATGCTACTGTGTATCCTACAGTTGTATGTCAGTTGTCAAGACATCATGTAACGATTGGTTAAAATCAGGCTGTTGAGGTTATGCACACTACCAGAATGCAAACCAATGACCTATATTAACAGTATCACCCACAGCATAGTGTCAAACCATGTCATACACACATGTGTATCCAAGTTGCAACATATGTGTAGTAAAATGCATACTGGCCAACAATAGGAAATATGAAGTGTTAACACTGTGTAATACAGGGCATGTCACCCTTCCCATGTGTCCACCATGCACGTACATGCAGACAGTGCACCTCTACCATGTTCACAAATGTACATCTGCAAATCTGTACTGCACACATCACACATGTACCGTCCACTCACCAACACATGCTGCCAGTACCACACACATCAGCCAAGTGGCACATGGGAGGACAATCCATGTTTGGAATTAACACTGGTGTAAACAATACTACATTGATAATCATAGCTTTGATGCATCATGCCTGCTCAGATATACCTACAAGGATATCATTACACTTTACTGTTGACAACATGCTAACATTGCTACACTACTATTAGGTCACCCTGTGCATCAGCACCATGGTAGCCTGTTCCTGCATCAATGTCACAGATGACAGGAGGTGGGACAGTTTCATCATATGCACAGGGTGTGTTATTGGTTTGCCAGAGCCTGACAATGACCCATCCAATCGACATGTATGTGTGTGTGAGGGACAATAGTACAGTATGGGTCAGTGTTGATGTAATGCGTGTGTGTATGTGTTAGCCCTAGGTGTTGGGTTTATGTGTGAGTGTCTGCATGCACACAGTTCCCCCTTGTGGCTGCCAAATACAGGAGGTTGTGGGACAGCCACATACTGTACCTGCCAGGCTGTACAGATCACTGTCTCTGGCCACGGACACAGTACCTGTGCCTGGCAGGGGTGACACGGACAGTATCGGGTACTAAGCCAGACTGGGTAATATTGTCAGAGGCAGAGGGATGTTGACTGGACCCATGTCTCTGCTGGGACTGGCCAGAGCCACGTGTACGTGGTCATCTAGGATGGTTTACCGACAGCCCAGCCCCAACATTGCTGGGGCTGGTACTGCCTCTATGGGAGCAGCTGGGACTTGTGTTTCATCAGTGACTACTGCCAGCTGATGATGTTGCTGACATACATCCATGGCAACGTCTCAGCCATCCTGCACTGTCCTGGCACATGGACATTACATTGCGGAGGACATCTAGTGTCTCCCCCCAACGTCTATCAATGACCTTGGTGTAATTATGGATGGCACCAGCAAGGTCACGAATACTGTCATTGATAGCAGTGTTATGAGCCCTCTGCCCCCTTAGTCCCTGCCTGGTGTACCGTTCCATACGTGCCTGTGCCTGCATTACAGCCCGGAACATACCTGAGTTTGTGAGACCTGTGGGGGCACGTCTGACAGAGGCATTACAACCAGCAGTGCTCCCACAAGAACCCCTGGACATATGCCTATGTGGTACCGTTCCAGGTGTCTGGGCATGGCTGCTGTGTGGGGTTGCATGTGCCATAGATACCACACTACCTGGTCAATGCCTACTGTATGCTGTTCCTCAGCTAAGGCCATTGGTGTTGAGGGATGTATTGGCAGTATGTATGTGCGCATAGATGGGGTGGAAAGCTGTGTACTGTCAATTGGCGGACCAATGACAGACTCTGTCAAACCTGCCTGTGCCACAACACATGTATCATCATGTCCACTATTTGTGGCAGTGACTTCAGGTTCCCTGCTGCACTCATCCAACAATACCTCAGCACCTGTGAGAGGGAGACAGGAAACACACTCTACCATCTGTACAGGATGTTAGCACACATGCACACATGCACACATGAACACATGCAGACATGAGCACATGAACACATGCACACATGCAGACATGCAGACATGCAGACATGCACACATGAACACATGCACACATGAACACATAAACACATGAACACATGCACACATGCACACATGCACACATGAACACATGAACACATGCACACATGAACACATGAACACATGAACACATGCACACATGAACACATGCACACATGAACACATGAACACATGCACACATGCACACATGCACACATGCACACATGCACACATGCACACATGCACACATGCACACATGAACACATGCACACATGAACACATGAACACATGCACACATGCACACATGAACACATGAACACATGCACACATGCACACATGAACACATGTACACATGAACACATGCACACATGAACACATGAACACATGAACACATGCACACATGCAAACATGCACACAAATACACTACTCAGTCAAGTTGACACACACACACAGCAACAGCAATATGGAACATATTAATTAGTGGTTGATGGTGGAGTACAGTATCACAAGCCAAAGAGTCCTATCACATGTGTCAGCATGCAGGATGTGTGTTGCTCAAAAGCATGCAGTGCGAGTGTAGAGAGTCCTTGTTGATAACAGTATACATGTCATTGATGCATGTGTGTTGTTCAATGACTGGACTCACCCTGGAACACAATGTGCACATGGACACAACATTGCAGTGCAAGTCTGAAACGCTTTCCAATGTCCTGTGCACCATCACTCATAAGTATACATACCATTGCTGGATGCACACAACTGTCAGGTGTATAACAATGAATGCTATGTGTAGAACTGTAGTTACTGTAACTGGATGTAGTGTAGTACCATGAGCCATCATCAGGCAGCATCATGTGGTCACTCAAGGCCACTAATGTATGTCACACTGGAAACTATCTTGCTGTACCTGACCTATACCACTTTGGCTACATTAACCATTTCACAGCCAGTTGTTACATGGGTACGTCAGGTGTTCAATAGGGAGCATTGCCTAACATGACTGTGTTGTGTGTTGAAGCGTGTCACACCGCCCCATGATAGGCCTCTACCCCTCAGGTATAGTATGTGTGCTGTGTTGATGACATTTGGGATACTGGAGTATGACCTTACAGCAGGTGTCTACATATGCCATGTGTATCATATTAAGACTTACTGCATATGACAAAGTGGTGTATGTTGTGTGCATGTGTATTGACTCTGACTATACAATGTCCACTACAGTGTACCACAATTGGTTGGATACTCTGTGTATTGCATGTCTTTGAAGCAGCTACTCATGTTACTGGGATGTGCATAGTCCCACAGAGAACATGCAGAGCATGCACTATGTGTAGGTGTTTAACATGTGTATATGGCCTACAACTCTCCTATGACATGCACATGTTATATGCTATATTAAATGTCGAACACTCACCAGCATGGGTCTGCTGTCTAGCTATCACACCAAAGGGACCTGCACGGATATGAGACAGTTTGTCAGTGTGAACAACTATGGCATTGCTGCTGTGAGTTTGCAATTTTACAGTAGTACAAGAGGTGACAGTCACAGGCATACAGATTATGTCCCAAATTATCAGTATTGCATGACACCAGGCTCCACATCTTCTGAATACACAGTACACATCTGATAAATGCATGTTCTAACAATTGAGCTAACAGTGGTCTACAGATATGCCATGTTACCTGCATGCTCTGTATCGACGTGTTGGGTGACTCCAGCTTCCATGATGACACAGATCTGTTGTACTGGTTGGCCAGGAGACACCACGCTGAGAAGCAGCTCTTCCACTCTGGTGAGGGGGGGGATGTGTTGCTGCACCACCACCTGTGGCAAGCTGTTGTCTGTAGACATCAGAGGCATGCTGCTGGACATGTCTGATTAAATCACTGCAGTAATGGCGTACCTGCTCATAAGTCCGGTTATGCATGCCTACATCATTCACCTGATGTACAACATCCTGCCACAGTGCAGTGCGCCCATGCTGGTCCTGGCTGGTTCTGGAGAACAGCAGGTTGTGATGATGTATCAGGGCGTCTATGATGACTTCCTCCTCCTCAGGGGAATAAGCAGGTTTCCTTTTGTGAGACATGTCCCTGGAAGACAATAAAACAGTAATTGTGAGCAAGTCATGTGGCACACTTAACATTCTAAAGTACAGACATCAATGAAATGCCATATATAGCAACCTATTGGCTATCAGTAGATACACACTTTTAATACCACATATGACTGCTCAGCCCACAACTGCCTGACAGTGCCTGGCACATACTATATACCAAACCATGTTCTGCACAGCAACAAAGTGAAACCAGTATGTAAGACTATACAACAGTACATGGCACACTGTATGTGACACAATGCACCACCTAGCTACAGGAGGTGTATATGAAGCTAATGCATACAGACATTTGTCATCCATTGAAATGAATGTAAAGTACAGTTACAGTACTACCAGTACACCACGCTACTTGTTGATAGCAAACTCCTCAGTAACATATGTGCACATTCATCACTATAGGTGGCATACTGCTGTACTACACTATACATGTTGCTAGATATGCACTTATATCCTGTGACACACATACCACCGAGGCCATATTACAGGCATACCCACACACACATCAGACATACCTACAAGACACAAAGGTATGGCAACCCAGATTTGTTTTACCTGTGTACCATACAGTACTGTGTGTCAGCACCTACAAAACATCATGCCTGAGGTATGTAATGTGTGAGGACTACAGGTAACAAACAAAACAGTGTTTCCAAGCAATGTGGATATAAACCATACTGTGCTGTTTAGGCCTACAGCTTCAGGTAGTACTACAGTTCATACGGGATTTGTATTCACTAGTGTTAACAATCAATAAGCATACATGTACTGCTTTAGCCTACAATGGCACACTCCAGTCAACACCATGGGACTACATCACACCGTATGCCGTACTGCTTTTCCTGCCTAGCAATAGCATACATATCTTTTGCTGGGATTAGAGCTACAACACTACATACCATGATATACACAGTTTCCCACTAGGCTATCACACATATACACATCTTTGACACATTCGCCTACACATTCTCCATCACACCCAGTCAACTTCACATACCAAGTAATGCAACAGGTACATGCGTGTGTGTATCAGGTCCTAGGTACCTAATAGGCTATTATCTGTAGGGCCTATGGAAGCCTAGCCATATGGTACCCTGCCCTTCAACAACCATGTAATGTAGGTTCATGTGCCCCTGTCATGCAGAGCCACAAAGGTGATTCCCGGGTTGTGTTTCCTATCTCACATTCAATCATCATGATTATTCATGGCAAATGCTAATGAGGACCTTCATTTGCTATTGATAGGTAGTTAGTTCCAGACTATGGTATGTGTCTGAGATGATAATGTACCACTCAAGCATGTTCTGCTTTTTGACGTTACAAGATTTAGATCAGTACAGTGTGTAGCTTGTATGGAGTTTCATCTGTTTACATGGAGCATGTCCAACACCTGTGGGTTTGGCATAGCTTTGTATGTTAGGCAGAGGTAGCCTCTGGGTAGGCGGTATGCGACACAGTGTAGCTGTGGTTTTGTAAGACAGTCTGCATAGGGCATCTGTTTGAGTCTGGTAATACTCTTTGTGAGGTATGTGTCTAGCATCTACCATTGCTGTGGATGTCTTCTGAGGTACATACCAACAGGGCCATTGTACTCTATGATGGGTGTTATGACTGATGAGTAGAGTGGAACACTGAACTCTATTTCCATGGATGACACACCTTTTCTGATCGCATGTGGACTGTACTCAGTTTATATGACTAGTGTGGCACTGTGATTATCAAAAGAGACACTACTCTCCACCTGTGTCCCATAGTCTCTTATCACACTTTTGGTGTTGAGTAGACTACCACCTATGTGGTAGTTCATGGGTACAGGGTTTTTAACAACAGGGATGGCAATACATGTACAACATTGAGCTTGAGCGTACATATGAACATCCATTGGTGTACATATAGATATACATATCGGCATATATACAGTCCACCTTTCATGGTGGGAATATCAATTATGCAAAGGTTGAGAGGGATACAGTTATGTAATGATATTGCACAATTTTGTGCAGAATGCATGAAAGGTATTCTCAGCCCATGTATCTTTAGCAGGACCCCCTATCAGGAAGACTAAAAACCTAACAAATCATACCCACGGCATTTAAACACCACATGTCATATGCCAGCACTGTATGCTGTCTTGTTTGATACACACTACAACCTACATATAAATATGCACATAACAACCTGCACCAACATATAAATGTCCACCCTTCACAAACAGTTGCAGTATGTCCCTTGCTCTATGCACATGTTCAGATGCTAATATATCAGACACATATATATCTCTCCATATGTGTGTGCCATACACACACAGGGTCCACACTGTTGCAAGTCCGTACACCTCACAGATGACCTGTTGGACCTTGCTACAACATGGATAGTTGTCACATGGGTGCATACAGTAATAGTACAGGGAGTATATATAGCTGCAAATGCTACATTACAATACTAGCCTGGTACAGCAGTTGCCAATGCTAAGCTACACATTATGTGACTATTATGCATGTCTTACTCTGTCACATCCAAGTTTATATAGGTGTTTGCACTACTCCCCCAAACTGCCATTAAACGCAGTACTGTACAGACCATAGTTAACATGTTCAGATGTTTGACATATAATGCTGAGCTACATATGTCACAGTTATGTCCCACTGCACACAGCTACACACTAATTTCTCCATGACAGTAGTTATGCATGGCATCAGTGCATACATACCTACTGCTGCCACATATGCATGTTTCAGAGTATGTACAGTACTATTCATAAACATCTACTACTTGCCGGTAACTACAAATCTGTTACATACCTGTTTGACCCTTTCAGGTCCGTCTGTGTATGCTTTGACAATGTTTTTTTTTTTTTTTTATTAAGTAAAGTTTTTTATTTAAGTTTTATTTTTGGTTATTAATTAAGTTTTTTTTCTTCATTAATAAATTTAGGTTATAATTAAGTATATATATTTGTTACTTAATTAAATATTTATTTATTAAGTACTACAGTTTGTCACTATTCTCCAGGAGTTCTAGAGTTGCTGACACGTGCAATGTAATGATTGCATGTGGGGATAACAAGTACAATCTGCTTTTATAGGTATCTGCGCATGTGCATGTGATGCCCTCTGCACCAATAGGTGCCCAGCATTTGGTAAATGCATACAGCCTGCTGTGTGGAAATTGCAGTACTCACTGTCATAGCAACCCAATGCTATAAATTGCTAAGGTATGTAGGCATAGCCCTTTCAGATTTTCAGAGTGGGGCCCATGCTTGTTTGCTGTGGACACTGTTATGTAAGTCAGAAGGTTGGTCTACGTCTTATAAATGAAGCTAGAGGTGTAGACGGTGATGTACATGTTGTACTCAGACCTGACTGTTGTCACTTCCAGTACAGAGCTATCAGTGTAGAGTTAAACTCACCCCTACAACTGCTTACACAACATTTATGTGACTATGTAGTTTCTTTTCTACTCATATAATTAACTGCCATACAAATGTAGTTATTGAGAAGTATTCTTTTGGCACATGAACTGTTTGTGAACTGTTATACTGTGAATGTTAATGTACTCACTTCTGCAGGGTTTGTGTTTCTTATTGTTGACATTAGCACGGGGTTCTCAGGACAACTGGACAATTCCAGTACTGAGTATGCCTATCTACACCCTTGGTAGACCCTAAACACACAAGTATATTTTAATTGTGGGGGGGGGATGCTTACATACAGAGAGCATTATGTATTATTGTGTGAATATTATCTTACTGGACTTAAAGGATTGGTGTGTACCTGTTAGTTTATTAAGGCAGGTGGTCTGTCAGCATAGTTCCCAACTGTGAACCTATCCAGATGGTAGCCAGAAGTTGCACTGTTATTCTTTGTCTGTGCAATTCACAGGTGTTTTCAGGACTGGTACAATGGCATTGTTACAGTTAGTTGCTACCAGTACATGGCTACATCCTTTGGTATTTCTGTGTTGTACTCCTACATTAGGGTATGCTTGTGGAGGTCCTACTAAAGCTATTTGCAGAGTGTGTAACAGCAGAATAGCTTATATGCCTGTGTGTTTGTGCCTCTGCCAGGCCTATGAAACACTCAGATACATCTTTGCATGGAGTCAGGAATAGGTAGTTAAAAGTGAGGTACACCTTACACATAATAGGGACAGTAAGTGTAGACTTGAGTGAAGCAGTGCATATGGATTAGTACTCCTTTTATGAAGTACAAGTGGTGTCTACTGTTATTATTGTCAGTATTCATTGTTTAATACCCCACCTTTCTGACTGACGTCAGTACTTTTCAGCGGGATTCAGAGGGACACAGCTAAAATGTTTCACAATCAGGGACATCCCTGAAAAGTAGTCACAGTTAGGAAGTATGGCCGCTGCCCTAATCAGACATGCCACTGTTTGTCCTGCTATGATACTGTGTGGGGGTTGTAAAGTGCCTCTGTAACATTATTTGCTGCTTGAATGACTGCTTCTCACATCACACTCATGTAATGCAATTCCACAACATTTGCTGGTAAAGATCCACAGAACAAGCTTTGTGTTATGGCCTTCCTATTTTTCCTTTACATTCACTCATTGTAATGCATGATATATTTATTTCAACACCGAGTTATTGTATGTCTGTTGTAGCTCAGTGGTACTTCATGCAGTCTAGTGTGTCCAAGGTCTGTGGTTCGAGACTGAGAGAGGTGTTTTATTTTGCTGCTGAGCAGAACGAGGGCCCTGACATAGAGTGACTAAGGCACTTTTAAGCAGTTGTAAGCGGGTTTGCGCAATGCTTAGCAATGCTTAGCTAAGCGCACACATGCGCACACTCACTGTAACCCGCTTACTACTGCTTAAAAGTGCTTACTCCCGCTAACACCCACGGTAATTTCTTTGAAAGGAAAAAAAATGGGGAGATAGGAAAGTGGTGAAAAAGGGGGCAGAAAGAGGGAAAGACAGTAGGAAAACAAGCTTGGGATGTGCAGGACGGCTGTAGGGAAGGTGCATAGCTGCCCATTTCTTTACCAGTAACAGCTGTGCATATGCAATAAATTTGGAGTGAAATGTGAAACCTTCCACCCCTGGGAGAGGGGTGAGGACAACAAAGTATGTTGTACTGCCAATTATAATTATCAGTTTACATGTCCAGTGGACATGTGTGCGAAACGGGCAGCTATGTATGGGGTGTAATTTTTTTGCGGGTGCAGATTGTCTTTTTTTTTTTTTCAGGTGAGAGTGGAAAGTGAGGTAGAGGAAGTAGGTATATTTGGGGAGGTAGGTTGGGGAGGTAAACAGACAAGACAAACAAGATGCATACAGGGGCAGAGTATGACACATGGGGTGGGAGAACACAATTGACAGGGACGGATGTTTGGAAATAGCAAGCCCATGAGCCCACAGATGGTAACAGTGGGACTGAGATCCCCACCCATGGGCAGTCACCACTGAACCTTCACAGACCTGAGGGTTGCTGTGCTGGGGGCTGTGTAGGAGGGGCAGACTCACCCATGAGTCACGCCACTCTCGCCTCAAGCTGGCATAGCGGATCAGCGACTAAACGCTGGATCACCCTACGCACTACAACCTGGACCCTTCGGAGGGTGACAGGTGGCCCTTGTCCACCCACACTTGCAGGGGGGGGGGATGAGCCCCATCCCCTGCAGCGCTTCCACCTGAAGGTGACACAGGACCAACGGAGGAAGGTAGCCCGGGCTGAGCACCAGACCTGCTGGTGCCAGGTGCAATTACCAGCTGAGGAGGGACAGGTGGGTCTGCTGGGACCGGCCTTTCCATACGTTCTGTGATTAGGTGTGTTTAATTACAACATAGACAACAGCATTCCAAATTAGTTGTAACAGCATGCAGTAATATTCCCATTAACCCAACACACCAGGGTTACAACAGTTGAACATTAAGCATAACACATGCATATATTGAACGACAGTGGACTTTACAACAGAATGCAGGGATGATTGGTGGCAACAGGCCACCAAGATTGTGGTGTTTGAACAGGGCACATGCATCAAAGTAAATGCAGATTTTTATAGAACAATAGGACATATGTCCCAACAAATGTTTTGAGATTAGACATACCCATTGAGGTGTGGAATTGCATTGTTTATGCACATGGAGTAGGGTGTAAAAAGAAACCTCCATTAACATCTTATTAGTAGTTTTACTCTACACTGCATTCCTATTGACTGCAGGTGTATATCCCCTACATGTATTATTACACTAGGCAACATGCATTAGATTGTGTAATGGGTTTGGCTAGTTCATTATATACCTGACCTATATCTGACATAGTAACTGTCCAAGATGCAGATGTTACTGCTACATAGTTGTATTTTATTTTTATATTAATGTATCTACATATCTGGATGTGTTCACATGACATTTTCACTTAATTTTCTACAGAACCCTACATTTCATGTAGCACACTCACATTTCTGGGGAACACCTTGACAAGCTACTCGTGTGCCAGATTTACCTATGCATGACAGCCATTTAACAACTGTTGAGGACTGTTATATGCTTCACAGCTACTGGCACTTCCAGACTTATTTTACCTTTATTAATGGGTTACTACACTCTATTCCTGGCTCTCTGACTTATGTTGTATAACAGTACATGCAGAGAATTTATTCAGGGAATAAATGTTATATGCTTCACAGCTACAGGCACTTTCTTCGTCCACTTCATATGGGACTGCACAACTGTGGGTTTTCAGCACTTAATACAACAGTACTATTTATTTATTGCAAGGGTACAACAACATTTCAAAGTAAGTGACACAGACACACTCCAAGTAGTATACCTTTATTAATTACATTAAACACTCTTGTCTACAGGCTCTCTCCTTTATTTGATATTACAGTGCATACGGAAGACCTATTCAGGACATATTATACCTTTATTGATAGGTTACAACACTGTTTTTCAGGCTCGCTCACTTATTTTATATGACAGTACATGCAGAGATAGTATTCCAGACTTATTTTACCTTTATTAATGGGTTACTGCACTCTATTTCTGGCTCTCTGACTTATGTTATATAACAGTACATGCAGAGAATTTATTCAGGGCATTTTATTATTGGACTACAACACTTTTTTCATGCTCTCTCAATATTATATAACAATACATGCAGAATAATTACTAACCTGCCTGGTGGTGCAGCCTTAGCAGCCTATCTGCATAGGCTTGCTGATTCGCAGCACGGACACCTGCAGCTGTGAAGTAAATGAAGGGATATTGAGACGTACCTATCCATTATTTAGATTATATTAGCATGTCTTACATACTGCATTCCATAGCTACCTACTTAGTATTGGGCATCTTGCATATGACTGGCCTCCTGGATCCATTGGTTCAGTAGGTCCTGCTTCCATCTCTTCAGGTCTGCATGGTGGTGATGGACCTGCTCACCAGTCCGAGGGAAGCCTGTGACACTGGTGAGTTCATGAGCCAACCGGTTCCAAGCCTCTGCCTTATACTCCGTCCCTTGGAACTGGTCCTGCAGGAGTCAAGACTCATGATGATGGACTAGGAGACAAACCATGTATTTTGACTCCACAATGCCCCAGCGTTGCACTCAAAAGCGAGTACCCTCTCCAGCACCAGACATTCTAACTGCAGATGGGAGCTACAATCAGTTATGGAGAGTATTCCCGCCTATGGAGCTTAAATATGCCGCATTTCCCACACTTGTTGGTGATTGGCCATTTTTGAAAATTCCCGGCTGACTGCAGACCTGCTTAGCAATGGTTAATCTACCATTTATAAGTATATATATATATGTTAACAGTGGATGTTTATCCTAAGCTGTCGTGGCTTAGTGGTTCAGTACTTTGATTATGGTGCACAGTGTCCTGGGTTCAAACCTTGTCATTGCTTTTTATTTTACTACTGTCCAGACAAGTTAGGGGGTGTGGCTGTGTTTAAGCAACTTTGCTCTATGTTGCTCCACGTTGCCCAACGGTGCGCTGGTTGGCGCGGCGCGCACCTCCGCGCAAACCGATTGCACTGGGTAAAGTGCTATTTAGCTATGGGCAACTACATTGCACTGGATAAAGCGCTGCTTAACTACTGGCAACTATATTGTGCTGGTAAAGTGTTGCTTAACTGTGGGCAATTATATTGCACTGGGTAAAGCGTTGCTTAACTGTTGCCAATTATATGTCAGGTTCCTTTATAAATATACATTTTGTTCACTGATACATAGGCCATTTCAATGCTTTTTAGTAAAAGTTTAATCATATATTTCAGGAATTGTTTCATATACTCATTTTGAACATAAAATAGGAAGGGGAGTGGTGGGATTCAAACCATGAATGCCTCCTCTTTGTGTGAATGCTCTACCACTATGCTATTATTATTTGGTGTAATTAGCATAAACATTCCTTATTATGCTCTTCCATGTCGAGATTGCTATCTGCAGCTAAGCAATGGGCACACCCGCGCACACACGCGCAAATACAGGCAGCTATATCGGGAATTAGAAAAAAAAAATAATGTTTTACTTGTTATAACTGTGCTGGGGGTTTACAATGTCAGGGAGTGTGGTGTTGGGTACATGGGCATTTGAGCAGACTCTATCTTGTGTGTTGACATTTTGCATTTCAGACACTTGCAGGGGCGTGGACCTTTAGACTGCTCGGCAGTCAGACACACCCCCTGCTTTCCTGCACGCTCCGTGTTAGACTTGTGGTAGAGTCAGCGTGCCCTCATGAATATTCATGGCATGCTGACGTCATACCATTCAACTGCAGTCTCCGAATACTTATTTAGTCTTACATGGAGGATTGGTGAATCCGGGGTTTTGACTATGTAAATATCGAACCAAAAGTTTGAAAACTGAAAACTCTGAATACTCAGAACAGCGAGTTTTTTTCCCAGGGAAAAGAATCACTGTTCTGGTACAAAATGCGGAAACACAACAACACTACATACTGTTTCTAATGTGAGGGGCTGTGCCCCCCACACCCCCTACTTAAATATACTAACTCCGAGATCGTACCACAGTGGAGGAAATAGGAAAGCTACAGAAATGGCCCACCAAATTCTTTCCCTGGGAAAGAATATGATGTTCTATGGCTTTGTTATTTTTAGACTTCGAACCTCCCAGTTTGAAGTTTTGGTGTTCAGACATTTGTGCGTTCAGACTTATGATATACACCCCAGGATATTAATAAAAACACTGGTACATGTTACAATATATTCCCACTTTTAAAGACACAGGAGTAGATTAACTTTCTGGGTATAAAAAATCTAGTAATTTAAAAATGATCTTATGTTATAAGGTACATGAAAAGTATATAAACACAGTATCTGTATCCAAGTATGGAACCCAAAAACGTCACAATTGTCAATTCTGCAGGTATGTCTTCACAAGAACAACTTTTAAGCATCCGATTAGTTTAAAACCATTCCATCTTAGATGTCATGGGACATGTAATACTCAAAACATAATATACATGGCAAAATGCCTCATCTATAGTGCCTTCTATATAGGTAAAATGAATATAAAGTTTAAAGAGAGAATTTGTGAGCATATATCTGACATAAGAAGGCAACTAGACACAAATGCATTATACAGTCATATTAAACAAACAGACACATCTCACAAATTTAGCTTTTTTATTTTACAAAATATAGAGGAAAGCTTAAGAGGTGGTGATCTGAAAAAACACATAGAAATTATTGAAAATAAGTGGATAATGCATTTTAAAGCACACTGTCCACCTAGTCTCAATGAAAGTGTGACAATAAAGCCAGTTCTGAAAGATAAACAAACTAAAATTAAATAAACTTAGATACACAGAATGATATAAAAGTTTTTTTTAAAGTTTTAGCGCATTTTTTATGTTATATGCAGATTTTTGTATTTTTAGTATACTAAGTATGTGCAAAGTATTTATGCGTTAGCTCTTTTTTGTGTGCTACTTCTTTAATGGTGTAGTCATGTGATTTTTCCCTTTTTGTATTTAAATCATGCGTTTTAAATCAGCTGACTACTTGCCTGAAGAAGCCTGTATTGGTGAAAGTGTAGTTCTAGCAAGCTTTAATAAATTTCCTGCTGTTTAAGTATCGAGTGTCATGGTGCTGGTTTACTTTAGATTTTGTTTTATTTTATCCAGTATTCAGTAATGCCAGTAAGGAAATGAATGCCAGCACTATGCTGCCTACCTCTCTGGGCAGCTGCTTCCTTCATTCCACACCAGCTACACCTCTGAGTGAGGGTATGATGCGGCTGGTATTATCCTGCATGTAAGTGTGGGTATACATGGAGTCAAACCTGAGATTCATCATGTCCTTTACTCAGGAATATTTGTTACACTGGACTTATGTGACAGTGGATCCAGACATCACATGTGAGGTCCAGGATGTTCTGCCCCAATTCAGACATTGTGCAAATAATAAGCATGACTGGTCTTTCTGTGGTTGGATGACTGTACCTGTGTTTGTGTGCATGTATATGTGTAAAATTGTTGGTTTCTGAGTCTTTGGATTTGCAATCCTTGATTCAACAAAACAGAACTTCAAAAATCCATGTGTGTGTGTGTGTGTGTGTGTGTGTGTGTGTGTGTGTGTGTGTGTGTGTGTGTGTGTGTGTGTAGGTTGTGGTCTCTAGACTTTTTTTCTCTTTTCTTTTAGTCCTTTACACATTTATATCATATAAAAGATTTTTGCTTCACTATCCTGTGCTGTCTACCCTTAACTTCCCTACGTAAGTGCATGCACACATATACACAAAAAGGTTAACTACTTGCTATTTCTCCCTGTACCAGTTTTACTTTGAGGATATTTCACTGGCAGCCTTGTTAGATGATGCATTCCTCCATACTGGAATACTTCTCTCAGAATAAAATGCAGGCAACTGATCTCTTCTGATCATTATACAATCCATTTTTGCATAGGTGTTGAGCTGGTAAGTAAGCCATTTGCTTCTGACACTGGTGCCTTGAGCAGTCTTAACTCTTTCTTTTTTTAATATGTGTTATATGTAAGTTATAATGTGTATAAATATAAAACGTTACCTGAGGGTTAGATTTCGGGTACATTAAATCGATACCATTATTGAATGAGGGATTTTGGAAGAGTGGTGAAACTGCACATATGAAAGAAATAAGTGGGAGTTTTTTTAAAAAACTACATGTGCATAACACAAAGTCCATCCACATTTAATACATGTCTGCATGCCTTACATGCAGTGCAGTGCAAGCAAGCAGTCTCTGCATGCCAACGTATATGTTCTCAAAATGCAGCGAGTCAGTATGAGTGCATCTGTCTTACTGACATGAATTCCATTTATGTAAATGAGAGCAGTGCTATTACACTTCTAGCATATTCCTGCTGACAAGGCCTATCTGATTCACTACTGATGACACTCTAAAACTGTAAACTGCTATTCTTCATAGCACAGTTTGTGGAGAACAAAAAGCAAAATAATGACAACTTTACTTGGATTTCAAATGCAGTGCTTAGTAGGGGATGGTCCCAGTTTGTATATAAAAAGAACAAGAATTTGAAGCAATTCCTTTGTGATAGAGACCCATATGGTATGGGCAGTAAGAACAATATGTCATATAGTGTAAAGAAAGGGACGTACTCTTGCTATAAATGTAAAGCATGCAGCTGGATAAGTAAAGAGCAGATTTTTATTCATCTGATTACTGGCAAAATATACAGCTTGGATTCTTTTGTTAACTGTGACACTAAAAATATAATTTATCTAGCTAGGTGTTTATGTTATACATCTTTTTATGTAGGAAAGACGTATTGCAGATTTATGGACAGGATTTTTAAACACTTGTCAGATATTAGATTAAAGCGAGTGCATAGTGCATTATTTCAACATATAAATGAATATGAGGGACATTCTTTTTCTTTTATGGCACTGCAGGTGATTAAATCTAACCCAAGAGGGGTAAATATCAAAAGTTATAGTGAATTTAGTGAAGTTAGGTGGATTGTGGAGATGGGAGCAGATAGGTACCCAGGATTGAATGGACGGGTACCTTTAAAACTTGTTCTGTGTGGGCATAGACCTAATATTTATTTGCCTTGTTTCAGAATGCTGATAGGCTATGTGCATGTATTTAAATTGATTTGGTGAAATGCTTTTATGTCTGAAGAAGGTTTTTCCCGAAAGTGCTAACTTTGTTGTAATAAAAGTTTTCATTTTATTTTATTTTAGCCTGGTGTTCTACGTGTTTTTTTTTTTTTAATTTATTTGTTATTTGCTGTAGTAGACCTTTGGTTCCTGGCAGTTTGTACTTGAATTTGGTTTATACTTGACGAGTCAGGAACACATGGCTAATCCTGTTGTGGATTGTGTGGAATTAGACTATAATTTTACTACATCAGTTACCAGGTCATTCCATGAAAGGATGAAGAAACTAGCTCTATTTGGGAGCAATCCTCTGTTGTCCCTTGATTTAGCAAAGGGAGACAAAGAGACTGTTATCCCTATGCAATTTGAGAATAAAGAGTGTTTTTTGTAGCTGTTTTCCACTTTAGAAAATGATTTATATCACCTGAAATGGCTGCAATGGCAGCATTTACATCTAGAGACTTGCCTTCATTTCCGGATTATACCTCAAGGTATGAGAGTGCTCTGTATGCCTACATATGGAAATAGCTATCCGGACTTACTTACCCATTGGCAAGAAATTAATTTAGAAACTAGTTATAAATACATGAACCTTCTGATTGATTATTTTCAGCCCGAAGAGCAAAGGCTAATTAAAAGTATTGAATTTAATCAGAGGGAGTTAGAATGCACTTTCACCAGTGAACGCTATCTCCTGAAGCTAGATACTTTGTATTGTGCCATAAGTGCATATGACACAAAGTTACAGCAGATTAAAATCAAGAAACTAAACAGAGACTTTATGGATTTTAGTATTAGAAATATTTTTGTCTGGCCGAAAGGGACAGTAGGGAATATTTGATCGAATGTGATACAAGAGGGAACACAGGATGACAGTCCACAATTGGAGGGTTTCACCAACAAGAAAGTTACTTTCAACATATCAGGTTGTGCTTCTACTACACAGCTGAAGGATATGCCTCCATGTTTGCCATTGACTGTTTCAACAGAGAAAGGGGTCGAGAAACCAATGAAACTTTATGTAGAAGTGACGTAGGTAACTCCACAATGATGGAAGGCATAATGGCATCTACTGGTCATGATTTGGGAGCGATACCTAAGACCTTATACTCCCAATTGGTTTTCCACCCTTTACCTGTACCAGTGATGAAAAAGAAAGAGAGGAAAGGAGATGTTCAGATGAATCATTCAGGACAGCGCTCCAGCAGCAGAGAAAGGTAAAGGAGAAAAACCTTGTTATGACAACAGGTACTACTAATGTGGTTTTTAACCTGTCTAGTATTGACCTTACTGATACGCAGCTTCAAGTACTGAGTAAAGGACGAAACTTTGTGCCGGCGGCTAGCAATAGTTATACAGACTTAATTTTAGATTTAAAAGTGTTTGGTAGGAATTTGCAATTATGGAAACTTTATGGTAATGTTAGTGATTCTAGCACTTGTTTCAACAAATTGAAGAAACTGAGTTTATTTGTACCCATTTTAAATCTGGCCATAGAAACATTTATAAAGACTTGCGAGACTGATTTACGAGCTGTAATTGAAGGGTTGGGTCCACAAGGCAAACGTTTTTATAACTTGACTCTTGAAGAAAGAACATCTTTGCAATCCTTAGAAAATAACAGCTCTGTGGTTAGAAGGCCGGCTGATAAAGGTGGAGCAATGGTTATTAAGGACAAAAGTTATGTGGATAAAATAATGTATGCTCAATAGTGATATCACTTATGAATTAGTTAATACATCTACTGTTGGGAATGTTATTGAATGAATTTTTAATATGTTGAATGACTTGAAATGTAGTTTTATTATAGATGATATTTATAATTTTGTTATTGTCACACATCCTACTATTCCTGTTTTTAAAGCACTTCCTAAAGTACATAAAGACTCATGTGACCCCCCCCCCCACTCCAACCTTCAGTTTTGGGGAGGGGATGGGCCACTGAATTCTGCATGATTTGGGTAGGATCCAAACTTAAAGAGGAAGTGTTTAAAGTTGCCAGGATACTGAGAGACGCAGCAGATTTTTTGACTAAGTTATTTGAATTTCTTGAAGGAGTGGGGTCTAATGAACAGGTTTTAATGGTTACTTACGATGGATGCAAAGAACTTACTTATGATGATACCAAATGCATATGGGCTGTAAGCTATCAAAAACTGTTAAGGTTGAACAACTATATTAGTGATGAAGTTATTTTTCAAATTACCTGTCTTTTAGAGATAGTTTTAGACAATAATATCTTTATGTTTGGTCCACATTACTTTTGGCCGAAACAGGGAGTAACCATGGGCACCCCCTGCGCAAACTCCTATGCCAATTTGGTTTTAGCCCAATGGGAGGAAGAGGTTTTATTTAATAAGGAGCAAGCATGAAAACAGTTCATTCTCTTTTATGCTTGTTTTGTTGACAACATTTTTCTTTTATGGGATGGAACTGTGGAGTCCCTATTTGAATTTGTTCAGTACTTAGAATTATCTACGGATTTTTTGAAACTTTCTTTGAACCATTCAGCCACACACATAGACTTCCTGGATGTGAGATTGGATCATACACCATCTGGGTTTAAAACTAAGGTCTTTAGGAAGGAATGTTGGAAGAATGTTATGCTCACTAAAGATAGTATGCATCCAGGTTATGTTACAAATAACATCATTAAAGGACAGGAACTTAGACAATCTAGATTGCATACAGATGAACTAGAATTTCAAAGTGAGATGGCAGATATCACTAATAGACTTAAATCCAGTGGTTATAAGGATATTGAGATACAACGAGGGATCCATGAAGTGTTACAGCAGAGACCTTCCAAGGGAGCACCTTGGTTCTCCTCCCAAGGGGTACATAATAGGAAGAGAGGGAAGGTGCAATGATATGGGCAACAGTATAATAATAATAATAAGTGTAAGGTAAATCTGTATATGACATATGGTAGTGATAAACAGATATGTGATGTTATAAGGAATAATTGGAAAATTTTAAAGTTGGATGATGGGCTGAGTGATTTAGGAGGGGATGGTCCCAGGTTTGTATATAAAAAGAACAAGAATTTGAAGCAATTCCTTTGTGATAGAGAGCCATATGGTATGGGCAGTAAGAACAATATGTCATATAGTGTAAAGAAAGGGACGTACCCTTGCTATAAATGTAAAGCATGCAGCTGGATAAGTAAAGAGCAGATTTTTATTCATCCGATTACTGGCAAAAAATACAGCTTGGATTATTTTAACTGTGACACTGAAAATATCATTTATCTAGCTAGGTGTTTATGTTGTACGTCTTTCTATATAGGAAAGATGAATTGCAGATTTATGGACAGGATTTTTAAACACTTGTCAGATATTAGATTAAAGCGAGTGCATAGTGCATTATTTCAACATATAAATGAATTTGAGGGACATCATTTTTCTTTTATAGCACTGCAAGTGATTAAATCTAACCCAAGAGGGGGAGATATCAAAAGTTATACTGACTTTAGTGAAGTTAGGTGGATTGTGGAGATGGGAGCAAAGAAGTACCCAGGACTGAATGGACTGGTACCTTTAAAACCTGTTCTGTGTAGGCGTAGACCTAATATTTAATTTATTTGCCTTAATTGTTCCAGAATGCTGATAGGCTATGTGCATGTATTTAAATTGGTTTGGAGAAATGCTTTATGTCTGAAGAAGGGTTTTCCAGAAAGTGCTAACTTTGTTGTAATAAAAGTTTTCGTTTTATTTTATTTTAGCCTGTTGTTATATGTGGTTTGTTTTTTATTTATTTGTTATTTGCTGCAGTAGACCTTTGGTTCCTGGCAGTTTGTACTTGAATTTAACTTTACTTGGATTTCAAATACAGTGCTTAGTAAACTACTATCAATCCAAATAAAATATTGTGAACCATTTTTTTTATTTATTTATTATGCAGCTAAGCCCAATAAGCACAAGGGTTGTTTTCAAGGATGACTGGGGGCATTGTCTAGTTAAATAAGTTGCTTAGATCCACACTGCATGTAAATGGAGAATGAGGGAATCAAACACGAGTCTAAAAGATGAAGCTCATGGTCTTAATCATCTGCACTAAACTGACATAATTAATTGAAAAAGTGGATTTATTGACATGTGGCATAATTTTATGTTATGTCAAAGAAGTAAGCTATCTAAATAGACAAAATTACTATACAGTTCAAGAACACAATACATATATTATGCCACCTAATACTTGCATATTCAGTATGATTAGGAACTAACTTTTACTGGTTAATTATGAAACAAAGAATGTGTGGCACCAAAATAAATGTGTGGGATGCCCAATATCATGCATATAGGATTCATAAATGTCCGCTCGAAGTATCCCTCCACCCATCCATTTTGTAAACCACTTGTTCTGAGAGAGGATATGGAGGCAAGATGAGCAGGGACTCACAAATTTCTGAATTCTACGCAACAGTCTCCACCTTATCCTGTCGCATACCCAGTTATTCCTCTATAAACTGAGATATAGATCCTTTATATGAAGAGAGCTATAATGAGATGGAGAAATGTTACTATTTCAAAAGCTGGCTTACATCAAGGTAAAATGGAAAAAAAGTTATAATGCAGTTTTAGCAAAAGTGAAATTTGTAAATAAAAATATAATATGATATATAACTGCATTTGCTACTGTAAAAGAATGCATTACATTTATGAGTGATACTCTGTTTCTTGACTTTACAAATCTGCAGGGCACATATAATGTTCCTTGGAGGTTACTTTATTAGGACACATGAAATAAATGCTTTATTTAGACAGTAGATTGTCAAGACCCATCTGAAAGTATGCAACTGTGGAAATAAGAGGGTCAACTTTTTCAGTTTAATGCAAACAAACAGGAAATCTTCTTTCAGGATTTATTAACAGGGGGAGAGTCTGTTAGTTCAACAGGCACCACGAGTTTACAGAAGCTGCAAGAGTTACTGTGTTGCTTGCTGGAGCATACCCTTGGATATCAGAGTAATTAAGGTCAGATTGTTATAACTAGAATCAAAGAGTGTTTAACTTATATGTTACATTCTTCTGTTCTCTCTTATTTATTTATTTTTTGTGCAAGTTTTTTTTTTTACATTTGCATATTTATCCAGAAAAAAATGTCTTTCCTTATTTACTTCAAGCAAGGAATTGTAGTATTTATCTTTGAATTCTTGTAGATGATGGTGGGAATTCAGTAAAGTTTGCACATTTTTTTTTGTTGTGTGCATCGCTGTGCGATGTGTACATGAGCACAGACAATTTAAGATTTAGTAAGCATTGCTTAGCAGCACGCAAGTATGTGCAACAGGGGAAGGTCCCTGGAATGCAAATTACCTCATAAGCAGTTGAATTTTATGCAAATGATCCAGGTAGAGCAATTCAACAAGCAGATAGGCATCCTTATAGACTCCGTGTCAGTGTCCACAATGTACACAGAATTTTTCCGCATACAGGAGTGTACACAGAAAGGGATATAAAAGTCCACAGATATGAATACAACTCCCCAGAAAATGTTAGATCACAGACATATATGTGCAGAAGGTACATTGTGGATGTCTGAAAAGGGAAGAAAATATGGAAAATAAATAATATATTTTTTTAATAATTTCAGCATGTTTGCGTAATGCTTAACAGAGAAAAATAATAAGATTTCTAATATGGCTTTCACAAATATACTGTAGGACCTTGCATCAGGTCCATACAGTGGTGCATACGTGCTGTCACCAAGCTCATACAGCTATGAACCATTAGTAGCTAGGGTGTCAGCATGGATATGTATGAAAATTAGGTGGATTTCCTGAATTGCTAAAAGGCGCAACCATGTCCACATATTCCATTTGTGTAGGCTTCTACACGATGTTGATATTCCCAGAGGATGTGGATGACATCAGGGTGGTGTGTCTCATTATTTTTAGTATATTTTTCTCTGTTCTCAGCCACACTTGTTAGTGTGGCACACCACATAGCTGAATGCGTTTGCATGGACAGACTACCCACATGACAGTGATGATGTAGGCAGCAATCAATTAAATCCAGATGTATTCAATAATTATTTTTCACTTTTGTATAAGTTATGCTGCATGCTGCAGCACATCACAGCACAGTGTGCACTAAAGTAGGGCCTTCAAATTATGCTAATTATATCCTGATCAGGTGAACTGCATCATAATTAGCCAATTCCACACGGTGGTCCTAATGCAGAACTGTATAAAATATGCATACACCCTACATTCTGATTTTTCCCTCAATACTCTGGGCCATTGGAGTAGAGACTTTTAACTGGGATAATGCAGGGGTGCTGCAGGTCTGTGATGCAGGGGTGCTGCAGGTCTGCGACATCTGTATGTGCTAGATGATGAAGTCAATGCTGCTGGTGCTGCTGACCATAGGTCTAGGTCAAGAAGAAGAAGAGTGTTCAGACCCAGGGTAACCTCCTAGGAACTACATGAGCTGGAGATTGTAGAATGCTACAGGATGGACAGGGACATATTACAAGAACTCACTCAGCTCTGCCACCCTCAACTCAGACCAAGAGCTAACAGAGGAGAACCCATCCCAGTGGAGACAAAGGTATGTGTGGCCCTTAAGATACTAGCTACATGTACTTTTCAAAGACCAACTGGGGACATGATGGGTTGTCACAGGCATTTGCATCCAGGATACTCCAGCAATTTCTGGATGCTATACTTCCACATGCCAGTGAGCACATGTCCTTTCCCCTTATCCAATATGCAACACTTCTACCATGTAGCAACCTACCCTGAAGTACTGGGAGCCACGTATTTCACACATGTACACATCAAGACACCACCTGGTGAGCAGGGTACAATCTATGCTAACTGCAAGGGGTACCACTCCATCAACAGCCAGGTCATGTGCAATGCCCAGGGGATTATCCTGAATGTGTGTGCTGGTAACCCTGACAGTTATCGTGACTCCCATATCTGGCACACATCACAGCTGTACTAGATGTTTGCTAGGGGAGACATCCCACATGGCCATTTACTGGGGGATGCTGGCTATATCCTGGAATCTTGGATGATGATACCCATCAGAAATGCACACACTCCTAAAGAAGAAGGTCATAATGAGGCATACACACAAATAAGGACCATCATAGAGCATGTGTTTGGGATTCTGAAGTCACAGCTCCTGTGCCTCGATATATGTGGTGGAGCCCTGCAGTATTCTGAAGCCACATGTGCACAGATATTCACACTATGTGCTATGCTACACAGTCTGATCCTACAGAAACAACTGCAGCAGGATCAGCAAAGGGAAGGGATACACAGCCTCACACCAATTAGGGTTGCCAACTGTCCAGAATGTTTCTGGACTGTCCAAAATTAAGGGACACTGCCCAGAAAATGGAACAGACAGCATATTGTCCACAAAAATTACCAGGAGATTAATGTTCTTTTAATTAAAAAAATACTTTTTTTAAGGGTGTTCTTCATTAAGAACACTCTTTACGTCCGGTCACACACAGATGCAAAAGACAAAAGCAGTCTTCTGCATCTGTGCGACCAATTGTTTACATCTTTGTCTTCCATGTGCATGGAAATTGAATTCTTGAAGACATTTGAACTGTGCAGCAGACCACTAATGGACATGTTTCAAATATGTTTCAGGTAGTTATGAAATGTAGTTTTACCTACTCATTCCACAGTCTGTTTGCATATATAGAGGAAGTAGAATGTGGAATTCCTAGCTATAGAGTAATACTTCAAAGTACTATCATTGGATATTAAGTAGCTAAGTTGGCAGCAAAAGTTGCAAGCAATAAAGATACTAGATCTGAAGGACTAAATATTAAATGTATTTTGAATAAGAAGGTTACTAAATTATGACGCTGTTTTACTTGTGTTTTCATTAAGTGATTAATTAGAACATTTTTATTACACTTGATTATGCATTTCAGTATTACTGGTGGGGTCTTAATCATTTAATGTGATCAAAGAAGCATTTTAAATGTTTCTTTTTGTGGGTGAATTTATATTTGGCGACAGATGTAGTCACAAACTTCTGACAAATATTAGTAACTAGTGCTATATAAATGTAATGTATCCAAACACACAAGTGTGTCAATCCTGAGGATGCTGTTGTGCTAATCAGCTCTAGTTGCATCAAATACTGACAGACAATTTAAGCACACCCCTCTCTCTATAAAGTTGATGGTTGCCAAACCAATATTCAGTGGGATCATGTCAGAAGACTATATGATCAATGTACACATTCATGTATCTAATTTTATGACTGTCTTATAAACCTTAGAGTACTACATACACATGATACTGTATATATATATATATATATATATATGTGTATATATATATATATATATATATATATATAGGTTCACTACATAATCCCGAAATTTTGAAATATCGAATTTCAAAATCTCGAGACTATGTAGCCGAAACCCCGAAATACCGAAAGACCAGAAGTGCGAAATTCAAAATACCGAACATACAACACACATACAGCACACACATAATCATACACACAACTTCCCCCCACAATCAAACATATCATCCTACTCTACAGATAAGCAGGGGGGCAAGCCCCCTGCATCCCCCACCCCCCCTACTTAAATATACTAACTCCAAGATGGAACAAACAGACACACAAGGGAAACTCACACCCACACGTTATTCAGTCCCTCACACACACATCACAGTCACAGCACACACTGACATAGACTAAAGCCCCTAACCAACACACTTACACATAGATACTTACCTGAACTTCCACCTATCTGTCAACAAACTGCAACACCAGAAGCTCTACTTCAATATCTCCGAACATCAGGATTTTGAATTTCGCGCTTCTGTTTTTTCGGTTTTTAGGGGTTTCGGCTACATAGTCTTGAGATTTTGAAATTTGATATTTCAAAATTTCGAGATTATGTAGTGAACCCATATATATATATATATATATATATATATATATATATATATATATATATATATATGGGTCCCCCATTTTTTTGTTGAAGGTCATTTCTTCAACAAACACAGGGGGTGTGGTTTAATGTCAATGGTATGGATAGCCAAGCAGTGGAAATTTGATATTGTATAATGTCGAGATAGGTAAGTGAGGTTGGAGGGGTGAGAGTATTTCTGCATGTGTATGTGAGATAAGGTTATGACTGGGGATGAGTAAAGGATAGGTGTTGTACATCTGTGTGTGAGTTTGTGTATTTTATATAAAAGGGGTAAAAGCTTAGGGGGTATGGTAGTGCATAATCAATTTGAGCTTCCTAATATGGAATTAAATACAACAGTGGTACCATATATGGGTTCAATACCCTGTAATAAGTGTTCTTTATGTAAAAAAATAGTCCAGTGTTTTAGGTGTATTAATGGACAATCTTTTGTTGTTAGAAATAACTTTGATTGTAACATGCAAGGAGTTATATATGCTCTGAGATGTGATTGTAATAAATATTGCATTGGGGAAGCTAGTAGAAGTTTAAAAGTACATTTCCAAGAACATCTGAGAGATATTAAAAATGTTAAGATGGATAGCCCTTTGGGCAGCCACTTTTTTGAATTTCATAATTCAGATTTAGAACATATCTGTGGATGTATCTTGGAAAAAGCAGAAGTCTCTTTGCGTGAAAATGTAACTTTAAATAACAAGCCCCGAAGGAAAGAGACTTGGTATATTCTGAAGTTTAACACTTTGGAACCTTCGGGTTAAATAAAGAATGTGAATGGAAATATGTTATTTAATTAGCAGTGGGTGTGATGTGTTAATTTTATGTATATTTAAGCTGTGTTTCTGAAATGCTTTTTTACTCTCTGAAGGCTGTTGAGCTGAGGTGCTAAGTGCAATAAATTTGTTTCTACGTATTTGGGATTGCTGCTTTTTGTGATATTTTATATTGTTTTATTTATTCTTTGTGGCATTGCAGTATTTTCGGATGTCTACCGATCCTACTCATAATATTCCAAGTTTACTTAGGGAAGATTATGTGGATTATGGACAGAGGTCCATGGAACAATATGTGCTTCAGTCACAGGATAAGTCTGTTAAAACTGCTATCATGAAAACTAATGGACACAATTCCCGTAATGATAGTATGGGGAATACTACTCCTGGTGCTGTGTGGGATCATTTTCTTGAGGAACGGAGCCGTCACTATTTCGATCCATTTGCTGGTGTGGGTATGTCTTCTGTCTCTTCTTTGCCTGCAGAAGCTTGTAATTTGAGAGACAAAGTTTAACGGCCTTTGTGCAGAATCAAGTATACATTTTAATATTTTGTACTTGCAGTGGTACTTGGATTTGGATATTTCTCAAAGGGGCATGAGGGCCTCTATATCTCTGACCATTCCTTTTGCTCTTAAAAGCCCTATAGATTTGGCTTTTTGGAAAATGTGGATCACAGCTGCGCATACTTGTTCCATTGAGTGGATCTGAATACTAATGGAATGTGACCACCTTAAACAACAATGTTTGAAAGAGGAAATTGTAGTGGTGAGTAACGAATTGCAACATTTTGTTTCATCTTCTAAATTAGATAATATGCTTAAAGATATCAATAAAGTGCTCACTGAAATGGAACGAGAGCTTGTTGAGCGCAAAAGTTATAAAATAACTAGAGATACGAAAGATTACAAAAAGGATGAAGCTTTTTTGTTTAAATATAATAAGTGCTCATCATCTACATATGCGAAGAGGCAAAGGAACAGTTTAAATACTAGCTCTGCTTCTTCTTCAGCTTCGTTTGCTCCTTTGGAGGGGGCTGAACAAGATGTAGCTGACAAAGGAGGACATTTTCCAGCATTACCAGCAACGGGTAATCCCACGGATTTTAACCATACTTTTCACAATGACAACCAGCGAGCTAATCAGGAATCCACAACAAATTTTCATGGAAAATGATATCGCAGTGACTGGAGACAACAGGGAGAGACTGGTGGTAAATTTAAGGGGCAATTTAATAAAAGAAAAAGATGGTATTAATGAATGTGATGTACAGTATGATGCTTTTTTTTACTAAATTTATCTGATAGTGTTATTTCTGATGTTGTACAGTCAGTTTTATGTTTGGGTTTAAAATTCATACCCACTGCTTTACCCAAACTTCATATATTAAAAAGTGAAATTTTCCTATTAGGAGGAAAATTGCATTTGGTTGAATTTTTTAGCAAAAATAATGGTAATGTAGATTATGCACATTTTGATAGTGTTGCTGATTATTCTTTTTACTCATATGTGTCCATGTTAGAAGATAGTGATGATTGTGTTGCTAATGCATATACTAATTTAGATATTACTGCAATCAAAGTCAAAAGTTGTTTAATTCCTCCTTATACAAATAAGTGTATATAGGGCTATATATCTGCTATAGGCTTTGAGATGGAAAAGCAGTATAATGCACTTATGAGCAGCAAGATGAATGTTTGTTATAATTTAAGTAGACAACAGTGGATAGATTTCTGTGATTTTTGTAATAATAGAAATTTTGTTGTAAAACCTTCTGACAAGGGCAATCAAATTGAGATTTTAAATTTTAAACAATATCTTAATATGTGTTATATGCATTTAAATGATAATAATGTTTATGAGAAATGTGCTATTGAGTGCTATTTTCAGGCTATTTATGAATATTTATCATTATTACATAAAGGCCATCACTTGGGTTATTTTTCTTGTTATGATATAAGTAAAAAATTTAGCATAGAGGATAGCAGTATTGCTGTCTTCTATTGCTTACTCAAGACACAAAGGCTTAAGTAATTTAACTGGGAGACCTATTGTCTCTGCTGAAATATACTTTTTAAAAGCTATTAGTACCTTTCTACTTGAATATTTAAAAAAAGTGTTGTGAAACTACCCTCCTATGTTAGAGATAATCAGGATTTTTTGTTTAAGGTACAGTGTTTTGAAAGGACTAGTTCTATGTTCTGTCTGTGCATGGATGTTAAGAGTCTATATACAAATATTATACATGATGTGGGTTCGGACTCTTTTTTATTTTTTAGGTGATTCCCCTATGACACATTCTGTGATTGATTTGGTGGCATTTTGCCTAAAGAATAATTTTTTTGTGTTTAATGGGGAAGTATTTCATCAACTACAGGGAACTGCCATGGGGGCGGCTTTTGCCCCCATGTATGCTAATTTAGTTATGGGTAAGTTTGAACTTGATTATATATATATTCCCATATTTTTTATAAATACCACGTTTTGTTGTATCTGAGATTTATAGATGATCTTATCTTTTTATGTGATGGCCCTGTAGAGGCCGCTTATGGTTTTATGGACCATCTTCGGATTAACAAAATGGGATTGCAATTTGATGATATTCAGTTAGGTACAACAGTGAATTTTGTAGATATAAAACTTAACCAATTGAATACAGGGCTTCATAGAAAATTTGTACAAAGAAATCAGTTCCTGTATGGTACCAGCTGTCATCCTGCACATCTTATGAAAGTATTGCCCTATAATGGATTTTTGAGAATCCATAGACTGTATAGTCAGGATGATGTTTTTTACCATGAAATTTTGGAATCTGAAAAATGTTTTTGTCTACGGGCTATGATAGGAATATAGTCCTGCAAGCCAGAACAACGGTTATGCAATTGAGAGGGTTGATTATACAATTGGGGGACAATAGTATACCCATTAATAGTGATTATTATTATTATAATTATGATAGTATATTAAATTATAGATTAGATGGAAATAGTAATGGACAAGATTTCAGAGAGATTTATTTTGTTACTATTTTTAATATTATTAGTGACAAAATTGTGGATGCGGTAAGACACTTTTGGCCTGTGTTATTTAATGATAGAAATTTGAATTTGCTACTACCTGAAAAGCTTCAAGTTTCATATAAAAGAGGTAGAAGCTTAGAGGATATGGTAGTGCATAATCAATTTGAGGTTCCTAATATGGAATTAAATACAGTAGTGGTACCATATATGGGTACAATACCCTGTAATAAGTGTTATACATGTAAAAAATAGGCCAGAGTTTTAGGTGTATTAATGGACAATCTTTTGTTGTTAGAAATAACTTTGATTGTAACACGCAAGTAGTTATATATGCTCTGAGAAGTGATTGTAATAAATATTACATTGGGGAAACTAGTAGAGGTTTTAAAGTATGTTTCCAATAACATCTGAGAGATATTAACAATGTTAAGATGGATAGCCCTTTGGGCAGTCACTTTTTTGAATTTCATAATTCAAATTTAGAACATATCTGTGGATGTATCTTGGAAAAAGTAGAAGTCTCTTTGGATGAAAATGTAACTTTAAATAAGCTTTGAAGGAAAGAGACTTGGTATATTCTGAAGTTTAACACTTTGGAACCTTTGAGGTTAAATAAAGAATGTGGATGGAAATGTTATTTAATTAGCAGTGGGTGTGATGTGTTAATGTTATGTATATTTAAGCTGTGTTTCTGAAATGCTTTTTTACTCTCTGAAGGCTGTTGAGCCTAGCCGCTAAGTGCAATAGATTTGTTTCTATGTATTTGGGATCGCTGTTTTTTGTGGTATTTTATATGCATTTTCTTTGAAAGTAGGTTTCTATGCTGTTTCAGTGAATGTGAGTTTCAAATCAGAAAAGTTTTAATGCTAAATTTGTTTTCATTATGAGACTGTATTGCTTTGTTTAGTAAATTTCTATCATTGTTTGTGCTATAAAATTTGAAATAAATGTTTTAAATTAAGTCCAAATATCTGTAATCATTGTAGAAGTAAAGCAGAGCACAGTATGCACACTCACAGTTTTGAACACTGTTTATGGCAACTATGAAGAAATGGAGAAATAGATAAGTAATGGGACACTGGAATGGCTAAATGGGAAGGGACAGGGGTACCAAAATTGGGTTTACTTCAGATAATCAAATGACCATAACCACAACACACATATGGCTGAGATGACAGCATCAAAACAACAAAATATCAACTGTAAATAAAAAACAAAACAAAAAAAACACTTTTTTTCTCTCTTTTTTTTTTTTTGATGCAGCAGGGGGCTATGCCTTTCTGCAACCCTCAACCCCCTGCTACTTAAATATACCATCTCTGAGATTGCACTTACCTTGCAGTGAATGGCAAGTTTTCTCTTCAGTAATATCCATGCAAACTGTTCGTTGTTTTGATGTTTCAATGTTGTTGTCTCTGCCATATGTGTCTCCACATAATGGCCGTTCAATTATCTAAAGGGGGCCCCAAAATTACATATATTTTGCTTTCACTTACATGTCCAAATTTTTTGACATGGAAAGTTAGGCAACCCTAGCACAGCCACAGTCACAGGAGGACTCAGATGAGGAACCCCCTGCTGATGTCCCTGTAGGCAGACATAGGTGTACTCAGTACACCCTTGCTTTGGCTAAGAGACAACGCATAGCACATTAACTGAAATCCTAGGGAGCTAGGAGCTGACACCTTACTCCTACTCATATACAGATATTAAAATTGTTGATGCCAGACAACGCACACAACCTGTATCTATCCATGTATTGGCTATGTACTGCTTGCATCAGACACATTCAACCCTGTACTACAGTTGTGTGAACTCCTGCATTTACAGGGTAAGTCCATAACCTGCACAGTAGTCTACTGGATTATTATGATATGTCAGTGTATGTATGGACCAGGTACATTATGCAAATAACTGTAGTGGGCTAGATGGACAGAAACGACATCCACATGGGACTGCAGATACTCATTCCACTAACATGTTTCCATTTCTATTCAGTAGGCTTCATGCATGGAATATTCATGCAGTCTTACTGCAACAGATTATTGGTACATCATGGAAGGGAGATGTTTGTTAGGTTAAATGATAGTCAGACTGTAGTGCACCCCAGCAGAATATCTGGTGTTGCTGTCGCAACCACTGCACAGCAGTTTTCCCTTGTAACTGTTTTAACAGTAACTCATCAATGGTATATGAGCATTTCACTCAGTCTCAGGACAGTAATATAAAAATTGATCCTACATTGTATGTCTTAGGTAAAAAAGGAATAACCAATGTTCTTATTTATGCAAGTGATTGTGTGATGAATGACGTCCTGTTTGTCAAGCAGCTTATGTGGATTCAAGGATTCAGACAATCACCTTGTGTGATGGTGCTCATGGTTCTTATCTAGAAGTATCCACTTGTTTTGGATGTGACGTATCAATAATTTGTCTTCTACATACTTTCAGGCTGTTTGTGCTATACTGTTTTAACTCCTGTCATATATTAATTACACAAGACAACTTTATAAAATCTTAGCCAATGTAAGTGAAGTGCAGCAGTACATAAACAGGGACAGACATCATATTGTGTAATACACAAAATCACAGACCAGAGTACAGTTGGTGTGGGTTGTAGTCAGTTTATAACTAGCCAAAACTCCCACTGGGCATGCTCATACACTTAGTTAAGCAAAGCAAAATTCAGTTGCTCCATGCACACTGACTTATATAATATATATATATATATATATATATATATATATATATATATATATATATATATATATATATATATATATACAGAATGTCTATACATACATATCTATCTATATCCATTATGTCTACACATACATATATCTATATCTATCATTTAACCTATCTCTCTCTCTCTCTCTCTATATATATATATATATATATATATATATATATATATATATATATATATATATATATATGCTTCTTACTATCCCTCTCTCCCTATATATATATATATATATATATATATATATATATATATATATATACATATATATATATATATATATGAACTATATCTATCTCTGTATGTATACATGTATATCTATATCTATATATTCATATATACATATATATATATATGTGTGTGTGTGTGTGTGTGTGTGTGTGTGTGTGCGTGTGTATGCGTACACACACATACATCTCTGTCTCTCCCCATATATCTAGATAACACAAACAAGGGCCGCGGTGGTGCAGCAGTTAGCATTGTAACCTCACAGCAAGAGGTTCTCCCATTCGATTCTCGGCCGATGCGCCTGCTGTGTGGAGTCTGCATGTCCTCCCCACAGTTGAGTAATGTCAAAGACATGCAGGTAGGTGCATGCATGAATGAGTGTGCCTTCCTTGAAGGGTGGGAATCGGGCTGGCAACTCAGCACTGTAAAAATCTACTGCCAATCATGAGCAGACCGGAGTTCCGCTGTAGCGACCCCTAACCTGGAAAAGCTGAAAGACATTACTTTCCTTACATACATATCAGACACACACAAACCTATAAATATATATATATATATATATATATATATATATATATATATATATATATATTCTTGTTATATACATAAATATGTATATGTATATATGTGTGTGTAAGTCTCCATTGCACAACATAACCAGATTGTGGTGATTAAAGCTGCACTATAACACATATATAATGTTGATCAAAGGACCAAAAGTAAGGGCTCAACAGTAGACAATGCACTTACTTACAACCCCCTGTGCCTACTGGATGTCACCACACATACACCAACAAGTGAACAAGTTGTGTAATGTATAATGTGTACTCACGGATTGACAGGGCAAATTGTTTTTGCCCACAGGCTTGCCCATCTAAATGCAGACACTTATGGCCAAAATGGCTACTGTTGCCACATATATAAGTTAAAAACAATTGTCTGACTCCTGGGTTACTAGATGCTGATGACAGTAAGAAGCAATGCCACTCCGCAAGCCACAGACAATGTTCAACATAGGCCTTGTGTATGACTTCTACAAGTAGTTTGCATTTAGTCATTTGTAAAGCAGACTTAAGGCATGGTGCATGCATTAAGTACTCTGATCTGCAGTGTTTAAGACTAGGTAGGTAGAGAGTCTTATCTCACTGCAACCCACTTGCTCTGTTTGTGTGTGTATGTGCTCCCATCTACAAAATAAGTGTGGATCTACCACTGACTTCCAAACTGCAATGGATATGCACATTTTGGCCCTTGCAGTTGATGCAGGCCTCCAAACTCCTGTCTTACATAAGGCCCACAGATATCATCTAGCATAAGCATCAGCAGCCACCTTAATGTCAGACTTGCTGTGGTGTGTACATTAAGTACTCTGACCTGTAGTGTGTAAGACTAGATAGGTAGGGGTTCTAATCTCATTGTAACCAACTTGAACTGTGTGTGCGCTGTGCAGTGTTCTGTAAACATTAATTGGTAGTGATACCTTTCTCACTGTAGCCAAGTTGGTGTGTGTGTGGATGTCAATTAGAGCATTTTACATCAGCCTATGGGATCATAGGATCATTGGACTTTATTAGGCTAAAGGCCCTAGGACCCTTATAATCCCTGCCAAGTTCATACCCTTATTTACATGAGCAGCACCTGATGCCCCGTCCAAGGGGGACTCAGGCAGAACACTCATGGTGAACTTATGGTCACCCATCCAATCATGCAGATTGCATCTGAAGAGGGTCAATGAGGTGCACTGTTTGACATTAAGTGGGAGTCTGTTGCAAAGGTTTGTTAAACCCTGGTAGACATATCTCTCCCTCCACCATATTTTATTGATGTCACATGCCAGGCTAAGGTCCTTACAGTGAGTAATCCGTGTACTATTTAATTTATGGATATCTAGCATTACCAAGAAATCAGGGTCACAGATTGCCTTGTATGCAAGCCAGAGAACACCTCTGAATAGTCTGTATGACACAGACTAAAGTTACAGTGTTTTCAGGCGATCCCCACAGGACAGATGATGAAGACTTGAATTTCCCTTGTAAGGAACCTTTGTAGTCTGTGCAATTGCCACTGGTGCTTGGAAATATTAGTAACAAAATGGCCATTGCACTCATATATTGGCCTAATGAGGGAAGGGTACATGGAGGCTATAACTATTTTATAGTTGGGTGTCATTTCCCTCAATTATGACATGAGTAAAATATAATGCCCTTCTTACCACTGTGGAGACGTGGTGATCTAAGGTAAGGTAGGTGTAAACCTGTGTGCCTAAGTCTGTGTGCCCAGGTATCTCGCCCCCTGAATATATACTTGAGGTGTTGCTACTGATGTGCTACATAGCATGGACATTGCTGGCACCAAAAAGGAATGATACTACATATATTTGCATGGAGTTTAACACAATGATTATGCCAACTGACTTAGATGTCCCCTCATCCAGGTCATTGGTGACTGCCTCATAGATGTCCATCAGGTTTAACAGTGATGATCTCCCTATCACAGATCCAAACAGTATAGGGTCATGTATTTTTAGATTGCCTATATCTTTGTTGATAAGTTCCATGATGAGTTGCCCCATAGACTTACAGATATGGCTAGTCAGGCTAATAGGTCTATAATTCCTGTGGTCAGTGGATGCGCATCATTTGTGCAAGGGGATAACAGTGGCTGATTTCCAGTCAGCTGGGATGTAGCTGGTGGTTACTATGATTGTAAAGAGTTTCCAGTGGTGTTGGCAACCATGTTGGATACAATGTAGGATGCAGCCTGGGATGTTAGCAGGTGCAATAGATGTTGTGCTTGTTACCTTAGAGATTCCATTTAGTTCTGGCTCTTTAGATATACAAGGTATGGGACAGGTTGTAGGGATGTCATGTTATACATGTGGTGGGGACAAGGGAGTGCAGTTGTCACAGAACCTGTTGACCAAAAGGTTAGCTACATCTACAGGCTCATTATATGTGGTATTGTTATGTATGAGTTTGGCAACAATGTGGGCCTTTCCTTTTACATTACACATGTAACTAAACAATACCTTGTATTTGCTTTTTGTAGAGGAGGCTAATTTTGCCCTATAGTAAAGACCACAACAATAATCAATGAAAAAACAATAAAGAACAACAAATTCAAGTCACAAATCTCAAAAGCTCACCAAATTTATTCAGACTTAGCGCTTCGGCTCCAAGCCTTCAACTAGTGTAAAATTCACAGTCATCATCTCATCTTAAATAGTATGAAAAATTCAATAAATTAATCATTCAATCAATCATTTAACCAATTCAGATAACATATTTCCAATTACGTTCTTTGTTCAATCCAAAGGGTTCCAAGGTGTTATACTTTAAAATAAAAAACTGTCTTTACTAAGCAGTCAAACTGCTTATTAAAGAAACTTTTTTTATTTTAAAGTATAACACCTTTGAATCTTTTGGGGTGAACAAAGAATGTAATTGGAAATATGTTATCTGAATTGATTGATTGATTGAATGATTGATTTATTGAATTTTTCATACTATTTAAGATGAGATGATGACTGTGAATTTTATACTCGTTGAAGGCTTGGAGCCGAAGCACTAAGTCTGAATAACTTTGGTGAGCTTTTGAGATTCGTGACTTGAGTTTATTGTTTTTTTATAATTTTGCCCCATACTTTGTTTTGCAGGACTTCACAGGAACACTAATTTGCTTGCTTAAGCTGAGGAGGGAGTGCCAATTTTTTAAAGGGATCCCTCCTAATGTGAGACACCAATCTCTGCCTCTTATTGTAAAGCCTGCTAATGGCAGTTGTCCTCCAGGCAGGTTTGCTGTCCCATGAGGCACTTAAATTGTCCCTGTCAGGTACAGGTGATTCAATGCAGTTGAACAGGTGCTTGTATAAAGCATTTGTGTAGAGCTCGACATAGTAGCCTGTTCCATCTGAGGGAGGTGGTGCAGGCAAGCTATTCATGCCATTCCATAGTGAGTTATAATCTACTTTGTTGAACTTTATTACTTTATATGCTGCAAAGGGGGTGGGTGTCAGGTGTGATATTTCCTTTGAATGAGATCACTTTGTGGTCAGGTCTCACCAGGGAGTACCTCACAGTGGAGGATGTACAGTGGTCACCCATATTGGTGAGCACCTGATCCAGTATGTTGTCTCCCCTTCTGTGGATGTCAACCCACTGGTCCAGGGCATTGTACTTAAGGAAGTCGACTAACCTCTGGGCAAGTGAGTTTGAGCATGAGTAATCTACCCATTTAGTGGATAGTTAAAGTCAACCAAAACCATCTTGTTTTGATGTCTCTTGATAGACTGAAGTAGTTCCATTTAAGCACAGTGGATGCCCTGATTCATGGAGTTGCTCCTGTAGCTGGCAATGGCTTGATTAGATGCTCTACAATCAGTCAATAACACCTACAGTTTCTCCAGGGAATCATATCAATCTGGATCAAATCAATCAAACCAAGCTAACCAATCTGGATGTCTATCTATCCTTAATGAATATGATTACACCACCTCCATTACTTTGCACACTTTAAGTTTGGGGTCTGAATGTGTGGAAGGAATTGTAGCCTGGTATGACTGTGGTACTCTCCACAAACTTGACCCAGGTGTCTGTGACTGCACAAATGTCTGCATCTTCCAAGGTGAGATTTCTAGCATTTAGCAGCATAACCATGATGTTGTTTGTAGATGGGGTTTTCTCATTGGAATGTTTTTCCTTGTGACACCACTTAAAAGGTTCTCTGTGAGGGTGGCAACAACCTATGCCAGTTGCCAAAATATCAGGGGGTGACAGATGCAGACCATCTCTGGCAAAGCATTAAGCTCTGTTGAGCAGGTAATCCCAGGCTGACAAGTAATGGATCCACTTACACTGACACCACACAAAAGGGCAATTATTTACATTGATCATTTTTCATTTGCATGGAGCCATCATCCTAGGTGATGGTAAAATGCAGGTCAAGGCCAAGGGTATACCTGCCTGAGACACATAGTCAGTCAGTCCAGTCATGTCTCTGCATACAGTCCAGAGAGGCATGTCACAAGTCATACACACCAACAGGAACTATGACGTAGTCATAACAGTACCTGATGTTGGCAGACTTGAGTGCATGTGTGATATGCTGTATCCTGGCACCTCACAGAAAGATGACCATGACCTGTCCCTAATGTAGCCTGGTGAGAAGCACATCACTGTGTCTCATGATGCAATCACCTATGAGTAATATGTTTGATTTTCTGTTTTGCCTTAGATGTTTCACCTGTGAAGCAGTGGTGCATGAGATATTATGTGTACTGTGTTCTACAGAGGTATGATTTTGTGTCGCCAGTTTGCATTTAGGCTTCTGAGGTATCTGGTGTTTAGTTATGTGTCTGGTAAAAACATCCACACATGTTGGTATGTGTGATGTGGGTTTGGGTGGGTTCAGATGTCTCCTTCTAGGCATTTACTTCTCTGCTGTCATGGCCACTGTCATTGGCCTCTGACTGACTAAATTTGGACAAGATTACAAATTAGGAGCAATCATTGAATCCTATACTGAGTCAACAGTTACCAGGATGGGCTGACACAGACATTCAGTTGTTGTCTGAGACATGGACTAACAGTAAATGTCAAGGAATCCACAATACTATCCCTTGGGAAGTCATTCACCCCTGGTAACTAACATATTGACTGCACACCTGCAACAGCTGACCCAGTAGTAAGGGACTCACGGATACATAGAAAGTGATTTAGTGTCTGACTGTCATGGGTTGGTAAGATTTGGAGATACATTCTATATTATACAACCTATAAACAAAGGTACACATGCAAATCCAAGACACTCATTGTTCCACTGAATTTGGCATTCATCACACCTACAACTGAGTGCAATGCCACCGTTTGTATGTAACTAACCAGGCATATCTGATAAATGTCATATCCACAGAGGTTCCACAGTAAACCAATATATAGTGTACATAACATGTCCTATGCAGACTGCATCAAGCCCCCCGTAACAGTGTATTCTGTCTCCAACATGCTTTGGAGAGGAGGTGTATATCTGCCATGCAGCGAGGTGTCAGACCCCACTGTGTACCTCCTGCATCTACAAGAAAGGACTATCATGATAATTACCTCTCCTACACACCTGCACCTTGACTTTGGTATAAACAGGACATTGTGGAAACACAGGTATGTAGCCCAGACACTACAACCAATATGTAACAGGCTCCCAATGCATGTGAAGCACAGTTCCACCCTAATGCAAATCATGTGCAGGTCACATGACAGGATGGGGAACATGTCAATTATAACTGCTTTAGGACAAATGTGTCTAGTGGACACAGAGAAATGGTGGATGGTTCACCTCTTACCCTGGCTTGTCCATCTGTCAGCTCCCATAACCAAGCTCACACTTATCAAGGGTATCAAACCTTGTCAGAGTTTAGGCATGCATAGCTAGGATGAAATACACCCTTGTATTTCTCAGCTTATTATACACATTTGAAGTCATGGAGCCATGCAACTATACTGTTTTACCTTTTTGATGACATTTTTCTTCTGTGCTGTCATTCCATCCTGTGCTCTGATGTTGATGGGTTTATTGTAGATGTGAACCCATAGGTGTGTCCTGCACAATCCTGAATATGAAATTAAACAGTGCCATGAAACACTTTCATTGTGTGACTACACAGCCATTACAACAGCTTCCAATGTAACAAACAGAACATAATGTGGTTTATACATTACAAATGGCAGCATTCAAACTGTGTGGCTGAGCAGTACAATGTCAAATGTAGCATGTCAAAAGCAACAGTGGATGAATCAACTACATATTTATGTACATAGTCACTCTGTGCATCAGGCATGTATCTTAATTTCCCAGCATTGAAGACAATGATGATGTGGCACAGGTATCATCACTTGCACAGGATGTTGTATGGGGGTGCAGGGGGCCTAGGCTGACCCAAAACATTGACAAGCATGTGTGTGATGCAGAAAGGGGAGCAGGAAACACAGACGATGTAAATGTGGCATATGTGTCTGTAGGTGGCCTGAGTATGACAGTGGTGTGTAAGTGTTTGCATGTACACAGCCAAGCTCTGTGGTAGCCCTACGTGAATGTATGTTAGACAGCTTCAAACTCAGTTGTAGCCCTGCATGAATGTATGTTGGACAGCTTTGAAACATTGATGGAAGAGCTGACACTTCATCATCTCCACCCCTGAACATGAGAACTGGCTCTGCCAGGGGTTGTTCTGGCACCTCCATGCCCAAGGTCATATGATGGGCTACTACCTGAGGGTGACTGCTGTCTGCTGGGACCATTTCCTCCACATGACCACCAAGGACAATGAGCCCATGGCCTACCATATCTTAGTGTGGACAGCACACTTCCCTCTGGAGCAATGGATGTACTGCCGCTATGGAAGCGTGATTGTGCAAGTCAACTTGGACTCTCAGCAGATGTAGTTGCTGACCTACGTCCACTACTCTGATGCTTGACTCCAACCAGATGTTACATCACAGACAATGTGCTTTCCAAGGCAGATAGTGTGTGATCTCTCTCATACCAATGTCTTTCCACTGCATCAGTCAACTGATCCAGGGTATCAGCAACATGGTGGAGGCAGTCACAGATGCCAGACTGTGCTGCATCCATAACCCTGAGCATTCATCTGGAGTTCCTTTCAGAATGTGCCTGTGCCTCCATGATGGCCCTAAACATATGCCGAGTGACATGTGATGAAACATCTGCAACAGTTGGTGGAGGGATAGCAGGCCTCCTGCAAGCACTCTTATCAATCTGCCTGTGTGGAACCTCACCAACTGTTTGGCTATGGCCAGTGCTGACACCCAATGCAGCCACAGTAGCCTCACTTCCCTGTTCAATGTCCCCACCCTCTGACTGTCCAATATTTGTGGCCGCAGGGGACTGGGTATGTGTAGGCATACTGACTGTGTACTGTGATAATAAGGGTGGATGAGGGATGTAAACCTCTGTGACAGATTCAGCCCCTGCAACCCCCAGCTTTGCCTCACTTTGACCATCATCATCATCAGAGTCTGAAGAGACACTGACTTCAGGTTGTGAAGGGGACAATGCCAACCTCCCAGGTCACCTGTGATATAAAGGGGAAAGCATCACATTAATACCTGCACTACTATGCTCTGCAGTACTATGGTGCAATATACGTTAAGCTGTATATACTGATGTCACTATTACAGACTTGTACAACCCACAATCTCAGATAGTAGAACCTGAGATCATTAATTTCTGACCCAAATTTGTAAATATTTCAGAACAACACCTCTTTAAACCAGACACTCATGAGCAATACATAAATTATGTACACTGTTGACATTCTGCAGAACTTTGCACTGTTTACAGGTATGGACATCTGAAATGTTCTGTCAGTACAGTGAAGTCAGTCACTGTGGTCACACCTACAAGGCCTAGGTATGACCACAGTGTGTACAGTCAGAAAATATCTCCACATTATTCAGTCATGCAGACAGTATATGTATCCAGCCAGCAGGCCTGGGATGACACTTTAGCTAATACCTTGAACTAAATCTACATCTCTGGCACAGCGTCCTTGTATTCCTGATGGTCCTGAAAAACAATTGAGAGAGAGGTAATGTAAACAGCACCCCATGTTACAGTATAACACTGGTAATACATCCAAATATCCCCCAGTTACAGTAGTTGCTATGATAACAGGTATGTGGGTCACAATCTCTGCATGCGCTTGAAACTGCAGGTAACCTACTTACCCCCACCCCATACAACACCTGACACCCACGTAAAACTGTGTACAGCCTGACACACTAAATGCTACAGTACTCCAATGCTGATTCAAATAAACATACCTGGATGCTCTTCTTTGGCGGAAATGGTGGCACCCTCATCCATGACATATGTTGTGATGGAAGACTGGGAGCTGTATTGGGTTGCAAGGTTCACCAGGAATTCCTCAATGGCTGTCAGAGCTGCAGGCCCACCATCAGTGACCTGACAATCCCTTGACATGTCCACTGCCCTTTTGCATGCCAACTGGATTATGTCTGTGGCATGGTATCACACCTGCTCATATGTGCGATTCTGATGCCCCACAGCATTTATGTTATGGATCAGTTCATCCCACAAGGCTTATTTGCCCTCCCTCTGAATAGCAGGACTTGGTAGTGTTGTCATAATGCCTCAGTTATGCGATCGTTTTCCATGTCAGTGAAAGGTGGGCAACATGTGGCATACATGTTATCACTTGAAATACAAAATAATGAGAACACATGTCAGGATCACATACATGGGTGTACAGTATGTACAGATTCAGTAATTAAGGAAAGTTATCAGTATTCCCTGCTTGATTACACATCTCATATCCAACAATGTGCCAATTATACAAAGGTTGTGGAGGCAATTAGGATAGTGGCAATAGTGACCTACACCTGCTTATATGATCACACACCCAACACAGGAATTCACTTGTATTTTGGCCTAAAGCAGGAAAGCCCCCCCCCCCCATAACATATGTCTATAGTTGAATGGCAAAACATAGCTGTGTAGTATTGCAACTGCCAACAAAGGCAGTACAGACATCATTAAACCCTCGCTGTAGTCTACATCCTGTGTAGGTGTTACACAGCTGCAGATCAATGGCATGTCACAGGTAAAATTCTAGGAAAGGCTTACTGATGTAATCCAGATTCCCCCTAAGCATAACAAAACATATGCATCATGTTGAAAGAAAAATGGTTACATACCTGATGGAGTTCAATACTCCTCTTTTGAAAGATATATATATATATATATATATATATATATATATATATATATAAATATATATATATATATATATATATATATATATATGTGTGTGTGTGTGTGTGTGTGTGTGTGTGTGTGTTGTGACAACATGTTTACCATAGAAAGTAACTCTCATGCACAATGATTTCCTTGGCTAGGAGACTGCCTTTTTAAGATGGTTCTCATTAGCAGATGATTACCTCTGAACCAATCTGTTGTTGAGTAATGCTGACTGAAGCATACACAGCTGATTTGCAGTGTAATCAGGCAATTCCATGCAACTATTGAAGAAGATATAAGGCCTCAATGTAGAATCCATCCGCTTTCTTAAATGATGAGGTGAAATGCTGGGTAGAAATACTACATCAGCACAGGGAGGATATTTGTAGTAGATACTTATTACATGCACAGGTGTGTGCTACAGGCTGCAGCTGATGCTGCTGCAGGAAATAAGCAAGGCCAGAGAGGCTGCAAAATATGGAGGACAACAACACTTATGAGTAACAGTGTGACCGGTGGCAACTCTGATGTACAGCCAAAGCATGATTGGGGGAACCCATCCCACAGGATAGTGAGGTATGTGTTTAAGGCAAGTATGCTAGCCAAAGGTGTCATTAACAAAGTAAAAGTCAACCATTTGGACAACTGCCAAGCCATGTGTTACGTTATGGTATTCGTCTGCAATGTGTGTGCTGGCAGTCTTTGTTGCTAGCACAACCTCCATATGTGTATGTTAGTTGTGCAGCTGTGCTTATATGCAATATCAGTAGCAAATGATTGTGTGCTGCAGTCTGATATTACTGGGTATCCTTTCCATTGCATAACTTAAAATCCTCTGTGAATGCATTGTAATACATGACCTGACACCCTATGCACTTTCTAATGTTACAATAGGGATATGTCAACTGTGTTCCTATCTGTAGGCCTTTGATTTCCATCATTGAACAGCAAACATTCCATGTAAAATGCATTGGGTGGATAAATAGCTGATGACACAGTCATTCATTCCAGAATTCACAATGGTCATTTACACACATGTATTTTAAATGCTACTCATGACTGGATTTGAACCCAGGATCAAATGCACGAAAAAATTATGCTTTCAAAGCATTTAATAGATTGAGATTCTGAGTCAGTGTTATAGACGCTGCATTTTTCAACATATAATTGCACACTTGTAGACTGTTACATACTTTATTTGCATCCATTATTATGTGTGTGGCTTTATAGGGATGTATTTCTCCACTAGAGTCCCAGTTAAACACCTGTTTTGCCATTAATGTTTTAGCAGGTGTATTTTTAAATGTTGCAGATAGAAGTCCACATTTATCTGCTGTTAGAGACCTCACTTACATCCATTATTCTATGTCTTGCTTTCTAGTGCTGTATTCCTGGACCAGACTCCAAGTTATACTCCCATTTTTTGCATTACTCTTTAAGCAAAGTTCTACAACATGGCCCAATGTGCAGCCCTGCTTAAACACACTTAATGATGGCAACTTGGCAATTGGTATGTTTTCCTTAAACCACCTGTGCTAGTTAACAGCTGTGCGGCTTGGCAGGCTGATGCACTGGCCTGCATGTGCGATGGTCCTGGGTTCAAATTAGGGCACAGGTATACATTTTCACACACATATACCAATACAGTGCCATTTTGTTGACCTTAGTGATGCTGCACGTTGCACAGCATTGCACAAAAATCTTTAAAGTAATGAAAAATGGGGAGATAAGGTAGTGGTGAAATGAGGTGCAAGCAGGGGGAAAAACATAGTGACAGACAGGTAGGTATGTGCAGGAAGGGTGTAGGAAAGAACCATAGTTATCCATTTCTTGTACAGCAACAACTGTGCACTTTAACAAATTATTTAGCTGAATTTGGACTGTCACCCCCAGAGAGAAGGGTGAGGACAACATAAGTGTGTTGTCAAGCTAATTGGACCACCTTAGGTGTGTCCAGTGGAAACGTGTGCGAAATGAAGAGCTATGTATGGGATGATATTTTTTTGGGGGGTGGGACAGGTGCCCATTTTTTTTAAGAAGGGGAAGGGATATAGATACGTGTGGGGGAGGTAAGCTGGGAAGGTGAGGACGCTTTTGCAGACAGACAAGACAGACAAGACAGCAGACAGGGTTGGTGTGAGACACAAGATGTGGATAAACATCTTGGTTGAGGAGGGTGTTGTGGAATCCCAGTGCCATGGACATCAGACATGGTAACAGTATGACTTAAGTCCTCATCCATGGGGCTATCAGCACTGTACCTTCACTGCTCCTGTGGAGACAGTGGTTGACACTGGCACACATGGTGAGGCTGCCCCACCAGGATGGACAGTATGCTCTCCATCTGGTGTAGGCATGCACAAAGAGTTCAGCACAGCAGCCCATGCTCCATGCCTGGCAGTTCCTCACAGCTGACATAATTATCCTCTCCACTTCCACTCCCAGAGGGGGGACCAACTCCAGCCTGTGGGACAGAACTACCCAATGGCCCAGGTAGTGCGCAGGCAGCAGAGGGGGCACCACCAGACTATGGCCCAGATGTGCTGGGCCCCGGTGCCATGGCTCGGGGAGTCAATGTTGGTGGATCACCTGGAACCAGCCTACCTTGTCGCACTGTAGTAAATTAAATATAAACATAAGGTAAAAATAAACATAACCAAACAAATGTTAGTATTAACATAATAGAAGATAATAATGATTCATTGATAGAAATATAAAGCAATATAATGAGCAACACAACAATAAATAGCGTTAATGAAAATATGTTAACAGCAAAACAATATGAAATTATACATAAGGCCAACATTAGAGGTAATTACAAATAATTAATATCAGATCATAATAATACATATAATTAATAAAGAAGAAGAAGAGAAGGGGAGGGGGTGAGAGGAAAAAAACATTAGCAACTTTGCAGGTAATATTACTATGCAGTCTACTACTACATATTTGTACATATCTAAGATTTCATTTATGAGTACAGTGACTGCAAATATTGTATAGATGATGTTGGATGTATATAGCTCTCAACCTGTTAGCATGGGACATTATGGGCCAAGCTCTACCAATGGTTGTACGAAGACACAACTACATTTTTATATAGTATGCCCATACATTAGTAGCAAGGGATTCTGATAACGGATTTGCCAATAACTTGCATTCCAAGTAATGCCATGTATCTGTTAATCAAGGACCAGACATATGGGGCAGTAGTGATTACACTCTGCAAAAATCATGACAGTTGAGAGGTATGTTTGTGTACACTAATTACACTAGACAGCTGGTCATTTTTCAGTTGGCTGCCATGGAACTAGAACCCCAAGCAGTGACTACAGGAATAATGTGCGTTTTATTTGAATGAATTCTCAAAACACCATCTCCTTTCGGACTTTTATTGCAACATTTTGTGTGAAATCGTACATTTACACACATGCATAGCTGTGTGTGTTATCAGACTGGAAACCAAATGCAGTGACCACATGAATAATGAGCATTTCATTTGAAAACATCAATTATCAAAGCACCATCTCCTTTTACACTGTAATGCTTAATGTCACTTGAACTCTGCCAGTTACACACATTTATGGCTGTGCAAGATGTCTGTTAACCTAACCTTATACCCCATTCATTTACTGAGAGCTATCTATAGCATCTTTCTGGGAAAATTATCAGAAATGCAGCTTGACCCTTAATCTGGGTATTGCACTACACTCATTTCTGAAATTTGCTGCTGCATTAATTATTTATTAGTTAATATATAACAGTTGACTGGTGTCGGATTAGAACACGCAGCACTGAATACTGGAAAAAGGAACTCTTCCTTATCAAAGCACAATCTTGTTTCAAACATTATTTATTTTATTTGTTTACTTATATATATATTTATTTATTTATTTACATTTGATAACTGGGTAGTGTCTGACTGGGCCAGAAGCCTATTTTCAGTGGAGACCTAGGGAGAAAAGCTCCAAGGAAGATTACATAATTATACATTTGTACATATGACAATTACAATAGGAGTTCAAATGCAAGTTCCTTGACATTGTATCTAAAAGCATATAACAATGGTAGTACAATAAGCTTATACTATTCATACAGCTGAGTATATTGGGAAAAAGATGCTAAGGATGAAGCTACCAGCTAACAGGAAAAGAGGAAGGCCTAAGATAAGGTTTATGGATGTGGTGAGAGAGGACATGCAGGTGGTTGGTGTGACAGAGCAAGATGCAGAGGACAGGAAGAAATGGAAACAGGTGATCCGCTGTGGCAACCCCTAACAGGAAAAGCCGAAAGCGGATGATATATATATATATATATATATATATATTTTTTTTTTTTTTTTTTTTTGTTTTTTTTCAGGATAAAAATATCACAGACTGAAGTGAAGAAATCTCAATTGCCAGGAAATATTGACAATGGGTGGTGGAGAGAAGGAAGGGGTTAAATTAGTTAGCCTGGTGGAGAACATGAGCAAAACCTATGTTTCTTGAAATATTCCATTAGGGACTGTTTAAATGAATGTGTATCATTGATGGACAGAATATGCTGAGGTAGAGAATTCCAGTGTTTGGCAATGGCATGTAAGTATAAGGAGATGCTGTGAGAGTTTTGGGCTTTGTTAACCTTCGACAATACTTTATCAGCAGACCTAAGAGATTTTAGGTTAGTGTAGGGTTGGACAAGGTCAGATAGGGCTGGGCAGTTGTCAGGTTTGTATAAGACTGTATGGGCAGTTAGTAGATGAGTCAGAGTAAGCAGGCGAGAGAGCTCTAACCAGTTCAGCTGGAGAAGTCCAGTGCAATGGTGACATCTTTGAGACTGATTAGTGACAAATTTGGCTATTTTGTTATAGCAAGATTCAAGGCTATTCAGTTCAGATTTGTGAAGATTGATAAATATTTGTGAAAAGTAAAGCAGGGAGGATAAGAAATGGATTCTGGCTGTTGTGAGTCTGGCATGGTCAATAAGATACGATTTAGCCCTATAGAGAAAACCCAGTTTGGTATGAACCTTTTTAATTGTTAGTGCAAGGTGTTTGTCAAACTTAAGTCGACTATCAATTGTGACACCAAGAAGTTTTGTATTTTCAACGGGTTCAATTTTTATGCTATTGGAGGAGGAAATAGAGATAGATGGTTGACTGGTTAGTCGGTTGGTTGGTTGGTCGGTTGGCTGGTCGGTTGGTTGGTTGGTTGATGAGGTATTATAGAAGACCATTAGCTTGGTTTTATTAGGGTTAAGTATAAGTTGATGGGCTAAGTAGTTTTCAATATTGTGGAGGTCTGCCTGAGGTTTTTCTTGGAGTTCCTTTATAGAGGGGGCAGAGCAGATTAAGGAAGCATCATCAGCATATTGTATGAGTGAGGCTGGATTTGCTGAGGAGTTTAGGTCATTGGTAAAAATTGTGAATAAAAGTGGGCCAAGGATAGATCCTTGTGGGACTCCTACACATATAGGGAGCTGGGAGGAGAGTTTATTGTCCCATAAAGTGACTTGTTTCCTATCTGACAGATAGCTATTAATCCAGCTTATGGCTTCAGAGTTGCAGTGGCAGAAAGTTAGTATATTGAGAAGTATTTGATGAGATACACTGTCAAATGTTTTTGACATATCTAGGAAGGTAGCAGAGACTAGTTGTTTTTTTGTTTTTGAGTTAATTTACAGTATTAGTAAAGCTAATTAGAGCTGTAGTGGTGCTATGCTTAGGTCGAAAGCCATGTTGTGTATTAGATAATAGATTATTTGACAGAAAGTGGTCTAAGATCTGTTTGTGTATACATTTTTCTAAGATTTTGGCAAGTGGTGACAAAATGGCTGTGGGTCTGTAGTTGGATACATCAGTAGAGGGACCACCTTTATGTAAGGGTATGACATGAGATATTTTCCAGAGGAGTGGCACATACTGTTCGGAGATAGAATGGTTAATGAGAATAGATATAGGGTAAGCAATGGAAGTAGCAGCTAGTTGTAGAAAGTCACAAGATAGCTGGACTGCAGGCAGTGTGCAAGGTTTTAGTTTAGAAAGGAGATTTTTAACATAACTTGTTTGGATAGTTTTGAGATAGAGGAGGGTAGAATTGTTTAAACAAAGATAACATGCATGCTTTCTTTGAAAGAAAGCATGTATTGTCTTTGTTTAGGTAAAGTAAAGATAGCCAGCTAGCATTATAGCTGGCTATCTTTACTTTACCTAAACGAAGATAATTCATGCTTTCCTTGAAAGAAAGCATTTATATTATCTTTGTTTAAGCAATGGCTTAAAAAAATCATAAATAAGCAAGACTCCTTTCCTTTAGTGTAACGAATGATCAACGTACCATCATCCCCCCATGCTACACCACTGAATACAATGAATTTACACTGTCGAATTATATGGTCATTGACTGGAATTCATAAAAACACATTGTATCAAAACTGTTATACAAGAGACTGTGCAAACACTATAGCATATAGGTAGTCAGGAAACACTGAAAACATGAAACATAAAGAATTACTGAAAATAATGAAGTTCTGATCAGCTGCGATCATGCAATATCAATGTCAAGAAAGCAGAAGCAAGAAATCCAGATACTGTAGTTTTATTTTAAGAGAAAAGCTCCACAATAGTACAATTCAAGCAATAATGATTTATATGTAAAATTAAAAACAATTTAAATAACAGAAGACAAAATTAATCAGATAAAAATAATGAAATACAGCTCAGAATCAAGTAGAATTTGTAGGCACAGTTATGAGGATTGTATGTTATAAAAACAAGGTAGCCCACAATACCATGGCAATCTCTTTTTGTACATTCCTGTCATTATTATTATGGAGGTCTGATGTATGGACAGAGGCATATTAGGGGTTCTGTTTAGTAGAGGGGTTACTGAATTAATAAAATGGGAGTTACATTGAGTGGCTATACAATCATTTGGGTTGGTCAGAGTTGGGGCTGGGGTAGTGGGTTTTCCTGGGTTGAGAAGGAGGTTGATTGTTTGCCAGAATCTTTTGGGATTTTTCTGGTATTTTTGCTGACTTGTTTGGAAGTAGGTTTTCTTGTCTTGTTTAATTAGTTTTTTGGTTTACTTGGTAAGTAATGAGATTTTGTTTACTTCTATTATTCTGAAAGAGATACCAGGCTCTGTCCGTTTGTTTTAGTAGGTGAATTGTGTCTTTTGACAACCAGGGATGTTGTTTGGATTTAGTACAATTTTTTCTAATTGGTGCTAGATCATTCAGTATTTGTAGGAAAGCACTATTGAAGTATTATACTGCATGGTCCAATTGAAGAGTTTTCAGAGGTGCCCAGTCAAATTGTTGAAGAAGAGTATTAAATAAAGTAGGATAAAAGGGTTTTTTATTGTGAATGTAGTGAAATCAAATGTTACAGGAATTGTGTGCATGTTTTCTAATCAAGAAGGTAGGGAAGTGATCGCTTAGTGTGTCAGGGAGACACCCAGCATCATAGCTAATATTGGATTTGATTATTAAAATTCAATCAAGAATGGATTGCCTGTTGGTGTGTTTGCCAATGTGTGTGGGGTGGTTAATTTTTAGACAGAAATTGTACAGGTTTATAAAGTTAGTAGGGGAGGTTAGAAGAGCACGTAGTCCAGTCAAGGTTAAAATCTCAACGTACAATACTTTCATAGCTGAAGTTGGTAGAGGCCCATTCAATGATGTTTTCAATATTTTGGAGGTAATTAGCAGGGGGCAGGTAGATTGCTATAAAGATAATGGACTTATGATTATTCATATATAGGCATGCTTGTGAAACTTCTGAGTTAGGGATATCAGGTGGAGTAGAGTTAGGTTATGCCAATTTAAGATTGTCTTTAAACAAAATGGCAATCCCACCATCACGTCTAAATAATCTTATCACTTTTGAGGAAGTTATAACCATTGGGAAGAAATTCTTCAGATTTAATAAAAGGATTAAGCCATGTTTCAGTAATGACAGCTATATCAGGAGAGTAAAGGACAACAGCAGCATGAAACTCATGTACTTTGTTTATCAAGCTTCTGAGGATGACGTTAATGATGAGAAGGTCAGAGTTACTTTTTCAGTGGCAGATAGGAGTTAGGTGTGGAGTTAGGGGAGGTGTCAGAATGTGGATTTTGGAGGGAGGTGGAGTAGAAAAAGTGGCGAGGGTTGGGCCTTGATTAGGATGGATGTCACATTGGAGTTTAATATGGGTAAGGGAATGGAGGGTAAGACATCTTATTTTGAAAAACAGACTGACATATATCTATATATATATATATATATCTATAGGAGAAAAGCTCCACAATAGATTCAAAAATATTTAAACAGTAGTTGAGTAACTATATACAAGGGGGAAAAGCACCAAAAGATATTAAATATTTTACAATGAGTTGAGAAGAAAGGCTCAACACACATAAAAACATTTTATAGTAGTTGATAAGTAATTATATGCAAGGGGAGAAAATCTCCATAACAGACAAAAACACAAACAGATTGAAATACATTTATAGAAATATCAAGAATACAATATGTACTGCAAGTAACCAGACACACTGAAGAAGTGTATAATCTATGTCAAGCAAACTTATATATAGTTATTCAAAATAATCAGTATATTTTTTTAATGACGTATGGAGCTGAAATAAATACATTATGCTGCAAAAATAGGCAGATGAATAGATTGAGATGAACATGAGAAATGAGCATGAGGTAAACCTTCTGTTGATGTGACATCCCAATCCCATGGAGAAATGAGAAAATAGGGACTGACAATGACAATGGTAGTTTTCTGTGGCATCTACCCTTCAAAAGATTGCTATTTAAGCTATTGATACCATTCATATACATGACATATGGATTATTTTAAGAGTAAACAGTAATTTCTGTTCTTGGATTGCCAATGAAATTTGACTGGTGACAGTAGCAATAGGGAAGGAAGTAACTGATGATGGAGAGTCACCATATATCCCCATTCTGAAAAACACTGTGTTTCAATTACTGTTGGTAAACGGTAATAGAAGTAACAAAAACCTGGGTCAGGGGCAAGTGATTAGAACTCTGATCTGTCACTTTGTTGTGTGGAGCTTTTATGGATGTGACAGCTTAGCTATCACCCAAGGCAGCTGTGTAAACTTTCTGTAGAGTCTTAATGCCAATTGTCCTTAACATTCTAATGGGTATGGGTGGTGGGATTCAAATCCCACATTAATAGCTCCGTTGCATAAATATTGGTGACAATAGTGCAGGAGTTAAAGCCTACCCTTTACATATCATTTTGTGACAGCACGTGGGATTATACACCTGTTTGCATCATATTAATTAGTGGGAGTAGCAGGATAATAAGTCTGTTCATTACATATTAACTGGTGGTCATGGGCAGGATTGAAATCCATGAGGTCTTTAACTCATTTGTTCATGGGAAGGCAATATGTACTGTGTCAAAAATAACAGATGTGATTTGCTTGAATTGTGATAAAGATATACATTGTTTAGTTCAGTGCTTTAAGCTGACTGCTGAAATATATAGAAAAATTGAGAGATCAAAGAAGAAAGACAGTTAGCAGTATGGGTAATTAAGCAACATAAATAAAAAACATTCTTTAAAGACTGCTAGCAGAGTAATTCATTATATGACAGAAATGAAAACATGCTTGCATATGTGGGTGAGTCATTGTTAAGCCACTATGTCTGACATGCCTTATGAGACTTTATGGTAAGGGAGGTAGCACATAATACTTTGTTTGAGGACATGAGAACCTGGCTGGCAAACAGACAGTGTAACACTGCTGAGGAAATGTGGAACATGGTCACTGCTGTTTAGTTACTCTAGGTAGAATAGCATAAAAGGAGATACCTATAACCACACATTGGAATAAAGGAGCCCATCAGAGGGACGTCTAAGCCTTTACAGCAGCAGCAGCAATATAGGCAAAAAGGGAAACAAAGATTCAATTTCAAGACATGTTTATAGTGCATCGTGATTCCAGGGTAGCCAGATCTGGCAAATAAAGTCCAAATGTCAATGACAGGTTACACGAAAGAAAAGCTATGGGGAAGAACTAATAATATAGCAAGACAATAGTTGTAGGTTGTCTTAAAGTTGCAGTTGTTCTAGATTTTCACAACTTCCTGCATCCTGTCATGTGTGGGAGTAGTGAAACTGTTGCTGAGGATGGCTACTACATTTTATATAATAACTATTAAGGTTGCAGCTTTTTAGAGAAGTATTACCTGCCTGTCTGAAAGTCCAGTGACATGGGAGGGGCACATTTTAGGTAGCACTAGCCAGGGTTTATTTGGACTGGGAAGAAGGCAGGTAGAGTAGCGGGTGGCAGTATTTGATGATATCCCAACAAATGGTCAAATAAGTAAAAGCTTTGATAATACAGTATCATGTGTTCATGCAGTTACATGCAGCCAAGTATAGAGACAATCACATAGGAATAGTAGCAGGGTTGAGACCCAGCCAATATTCCACATTTAACTGAAGATGGTAGTGTAGCCATTTCAGAAAAAGAGGTAGGTGGCTGTGGTAAACCCAAATCATGATGGAATTCTGTTAGCAAGTACTTAGGGAGGATCAAAGAAAGAAGGTTGAGACAGTGTTAACTGTTGGACCCCAGTTTACAAAACATGATGGGAGGGGGATCCTAATCCTCAAGGGCAGAGACAGTCTTACTTTTCTCCATTCAATTACTGGTATATCTTCCCCTTGTCTCTACCATACTAACTCCTTCTGCTGTCACTTTAGATTGCTTTATCCCTACCATAGCCCATCGGTCTCCTTCTATTTTTACCCCTTAAAAAACTCTACATATACATTTATACTTATATGCTATTTGAATGCATTCTATTTTCTATTTCTATATTAATACCATAATTGTAAACTATTCTTCACTGTGCTTATTAATTTTATTTTAATGTACTACTACTACTGTTGTATATACTCTGTAAAAAAAGGAATGCCTTTCGGCTTTTCCCAGTTAGGGGTCTTCACAGTGGAACTTTGGTCCGCTAATGATTGGCAGTGGATTTTTACAGTGCTGAGTTGCCAGCCCGATGCCCAACCTTTAAAGAAGGCACACCCATTCACGCTCGCACCTACCTGCATGCCTTTAAACGTCACTCAACCATGGTGAGGACATGCAGACTCCACACAGAAGGAGCTCCAGCCGAGAATTGAATGGGAGAACCTCTTGCTGTGAGGTGACAATGCTAACCGCTGCACCACCACAGCCTGTTGTATATACTTTGTACTGTGTGCAATATTTCCTTGTATGTAATTAAATGCAGAGCTTTTCTACCCGGGCCTCCACTGAAAATGGGATCATTTTAGGCCCAGTGGACATTCCCAGTAAACAAATGCAATAAAAAAATAAATAAATAAATCATGTTTTGGTACTTATCCAGAGGATTTGACTGTTAATTCAAAAGGTAACAAACCAGAGTTAGAGAAGTGCATGAGTTATTGTACTGTCTGCAGGAGCATATCCTTGGTACAAAGCTCAAATTTTAAATCTATTTACTGTAATGTCCTTCCAAATTTGATTTTAAATTTAGAAGCAAGAGTTAGTAAGAGCATAGTTTATATTTTAGGAAGAAGAAGATAGCTTCTAGTTTATGTGTTAAGATTTTCTGAGTATAGTTTTCCCTGTCAATTTGAATGCTTTATTTTCAATTTTTTATGCAAATTTTTTTTTCTGTTTGCATACATACTTTGAAAATAAACTCTTTACTTGATTATATTTAATGATGTATTATTTAACTTTGAATGCTTGAGGCTGATGTTTTGCTTATTAGATAAGGATTAATACATTTTACTAGTAACACTAACTAGGGCATCCACCCTTCAAAGAGTTACCACTTAAGCTAGTTCTGTCATTGAAATATTTAAAAGTTGGCTTATTTTTAGGGAAATCGTAATTTGTATTCTTGCTTTGCCAATGTAATTTGGCTGCTAGCAATGCAGAATAAACTTAGAAAGTGCTGGTGAATGACCATTTACCTCCTACTTTGAACAGTAGTGTGTGTGTGTGTGTGTGTGTGTGTGTGTGTGTGTGTGTGTGTGTGTGTGTGTGTGTGTGTGTGTGTGTATTTACTTTGCACTAAGCTCTGTGAAAACTGAATACACAATAACCATACTGTTCTTTCTGTGGATTGGGGTTCATAAACTACTTTGCTGTTTATACTACTGGTCTATGATCCTCCTGCAGATCACCATGCTTTACAGCTTTCATTGCAGGATACATAGTGTAACCCTTCTATGCATATCGCACAGCCTCCAACACCAACACTTCTGAAATGTCATACCTTGAGTGGCACACAGTAGATTTTTAAACATTTTTAATTTCTAAAAGTTGTGCACTGAGCCTCGTTTCACTAATGTGAAGTTCTGTTTTTTGTACCACTCATTTGTCAGCTTTGGAGCCAAAACACTCTGTAGACCAAGTCAATATGGAAAGTGTGGATGTGTTTTTTTTAAATTGTATTAATCTAAAGTTATTATCACTTAATGAAGCCAGTGCTTCTGCATCTCCTCTGAACTTCTGCACATGTGAATAACTGGCTTACCCAGTAAACATTTCATCAGTAATAAATAAATAAATTACACAGGACATTGCAAGCTATGAGTCTGACAAACTTTTGCTACAGATTATATTAATCAATTCATGCAAGTGTGCCCTATATAAATGACAAGGCTTTAAATGCACACAGCTATTTTGTTACCATTTTGTGAGTGCCTTTTAGTCACTTCTTGCAGTTTTGCATTAAAGCTCATCTGACATATACTTTCTGCTATAACCATATGAACATCTTGATATTCCCACATTACTTTACAAATTCATATTGTAGAATAACATTTTCTATATTTCAGCTCCTACTTGATTTTTGCTTACCACTGTCATCTTCATATTAAATTAGATCTTGTACCTAAAGTGCAGGTCAGTTTTTACCCATATTTCATGTTATCTACATCAATAGAAATTGTGATCTAGTTTAGCTGGTGAATAGTTTGTTACACAAACTGTTTTGCAACTTATAGATGTACTAACTAAAGAAATATGTTTTTTATGATGTATTTTGTATTTTGTATTAGCTAAAGACATGTGTTTTTTATGATGTATTTTGTATTTTGTATTTCCACATGTTACTTATGCTGAGTTCGAGATAATGTGGCCAAGTCATTGATACCTGGATGTACATGACAGATTTACATAAAAGATTTGTATTTCTTAGAGCTATATAATGTATTTTCACTCCATTCTAGCTGTGCAAAATTCATTACAAAATTTATTGAAATGTGCTTTACTGAACTCTATAACAATTCTTTACATTCTAAACTACACTTATGATATATGTTATGGTATTCAGATGTTACTCATGTTCTGTTTTTATTATGCATGCACTCCCCAAGCAGAATATGTACACAAACGGTAATCAAATTGTAATGTATAACTGTATAATTATATCTAAAACTTAATTTATATTTTGTTGCAGAGCTTTCTCCCCAAGCTTCTGCTGCAAATTATTTCTGTCCAGTTCAACTATTGTGGTCTTCAAATGCAAATACATAAGTAAATAAATTAATAAGTATTCACTAGTATGTATTTTGCATATTCTGTACATTGTTTAAGCTCTTAGACTCCAAGGCAAATGGATTTCTGCCCATGGACTATGTAGGTTAACAGTAAAACATAAATATGCAAATAAGCAAACAGACAAGCAAATTAATACATTGATTGACAAATATATTAATATCTGACTCGTGTTAGCAACTGCTTAGTGAATATTAAGCCTACTTTTGTTTTCTTGCTTCACAATGATAAATATGTGTACAATATTTATCTTCTTGGCTTCCCAGTACCTCATTGAGTTTAAAAGTCATCAAGTTGAGTTCAGTTAAACAAAGCTGAACTGCCTAGCCTATGTTTTCCATAGCAAGTCCCTGAGAGTGAGGCTTCTATGTGTGCACCAGTAGTTATTCCTTTCATTTGACAGATTTCATTATGGTTTGTGCAGCTGTGGAGGTTTGGCGGCAGCAGGGAACACAGGGACCCATAACCTGCAAAAATGCTTTTTTTATGTTGAAGAGGTTATTGACCAACTGTTGTGGTCTGGGGTAGCTGCATCCATATGTAACTTGATGAGTGTAAGGGGAGGTCACCTTCATACATGTTGTTTTACATACATGTACATGTTGATTAATTTTATGAGCACTGTTGTGCATCTTTTTTATTTAGTTTGCAGGATCCATTTAGAAGTTAATTTACATGAAATACATAAAAAAATTCAACTTGTCTTTGTTAGCAGGATTTTAACAGCCACTTAATCGTCATTTAAGCACACAGTGTAAGCTCGTTACTTTACCTTTAAGATCATATTCTTTAAGTGTTGCACCCCCCTTACGGCAGACGACATAGGAGGAATGATGATGAGCAGTGCATGTGTACATATTGACATATAACTGTTTTCACATGTTTACTCAAGCATGCAATGTCTTCCCATAATCCTCATTTTGTGCAGCACTAATGCCTAATATTTATTTTATTATTTCTTCACTAATGCTTGTATTTCTGTCCTGAATCATATACATATGCAATTATGATGTTATCTTCTTTGGGGTGACTCTAATTAGAAATGCATTTCACTGTGCATGGGGGAGGAATATATTTTTTCACAGCACACTGCACTTTGCATGTTGGTGGATATCAACTTTATTTAAATAAATGAATCACTCTACACTTTAAAAAAAATAAATCTTTTTATTTATATTTTCCCATAAAGAGTAATAATAATAACAGTAAATTACAGCAAATTAAATAAAATCTGTAATAAACAAAACATATATATACTTTTACACCAAAGAAGGAAGTAGCTAAAATGATGTTACTTGCAGAGTAGAATATTAACATTTAAAGCAAAAGTATAAGCTATTTAAATACTTTATATAAATCATACTTTTGTAAAAAAAATTTAACATAGTTAATCATGATTACTTGTCAATCAATATCTGTAATATATTTAAATCTGAAAAATACATAGATTACTGAAAAAGTATAACATCTTTACATGTCCTCTGTGTGACCTTCCTGCTGTGCATGTCTTAGGCAGTTGGCTTATGCTACCATATATATGATTTAAGTACTTCTCCCTCTGGATTTTCCCTGAGGTGCATTTCATGGAGCTGTGACAAGTGAGACAAGGAAAGCATCTGCTTACGATTTATGTTCACATTAACATTTTACTAAGAGCAATGTCTGATTTTTTTGTAAATTATGATCCCTAGGCAGCAAAGATAACGATTCTCCTCAGTCCATCCCTTGGTGTGCAATAATGAGGTACTGCTGTACATGGTTAACTCCATGGCCAATCAGGTGGTGTATCTGCTAAGCCAGATGAGTGATGTTCAGCACCTAGGTCAAACAAGGAGATTCTTATAAGGCAACATTCATCTAGTTCCAGTCTGTTACAGAAAAGGCAGGCTATTCCAGTCAAGATTGTAATATTATTTACATGAGAACTTCACAACAGTGTTTTAATAAATTGTGTATCCACTTTAATAATTGCTAGTTTGATATAGCTAGACATTATTTTTTACAGTTTGATTTATTTGAATAAAGCTGTATAGCACAATAATTTTCTTATACAGAACTTTGGCAAACAATTCTGCTGTGATGTCCTTCCAGTGTGCTTTGTTTTCTTCTGCACATCTTCTCCAAAGTTTATCACTCATTGTGCATACACACTCATGTGTGCATGCATGTATGTGTGTGCTCATAGACGTGTCACATGTGTTACATATGTGTGTATATATATATATATATATATATATATATATATATATATATATATATATATATATATCAAATATTGTGGTGTGTTTCAGAATTCATAAATGAGGAAAACATGCCATATCATGTTTCTGTTTAGGTACGGATCAGGAAATAATGATGAAAATTGTCATTATGTATGAACAAAGGTAGTCAAGCAGGTAGGACAATATTTTAAGTTGCAAAAATGTGAATGAATAAAAAAACAAAACTACCATAAACCAATAAAATGGAAAAAAATAGTTAAAATACAAATGTGGTGGACACACTGAAAGTGGGCTAACTTAAAAATGAGTATGAAACAGAAATTGCTGTGTGTGTGTGTGTGTGTGTGTGTGTGTGTGTGTGTGCAGCGCGCATGCGATGCACACATGTCTGCAGCGTGTGTGTGTGTGTGTGTGTGTGTGTGTGTGTGTGTGTGTGTGTGTGTGTGTGTGTGTGTGTGTGTGTGTGTGTGTGTGTGCACGTGTGGACGTGCGCGCGCTTTGTGTGTGTGTGTGTGTGTGTGTGTGTGTGTGTGTGTGTGTGTGTGTGTGTGTGTGTGTGTAAAATGCACCAGTTAGAGGCACTGTCTAATTAAGTGACTTTACTCAGAGCCAAACACTCATAGTAAATATTAACAAATAAGTGCCTTAAACCATCACACCAACTGCCAGGTGTCTTTTAATTTTATTTCTTTTTTGTTTTTGGTTGGATTACAGTGTATTAATGGCAGTTGTTTAATGTTAGTGGTGCAATAGGTACCACACTTGCATTTACTGCAGAAGATTGTGAGTTCTCTTCCCACATTAGGAAGATTGATTGCCAACACATAACGCTTTTTAATATAACCTAAGCAATTTATTCATCAAGAACAGCAGACACTAAATTTGTAGATGAAGCACTGAAATGTTGCTTGGCTACAGCAACCTCTTCATTAGTTACAGTTTATTTAATGTGGAATTATTCAGATCTTTTACTTCGCAGGGATTGTGCATATTGACTGATACTGGTTTTGTATAATGACAGCAGTTTGAGAGGTCTTTTATGGTTAAAATGTTCTGAAATGGATAGTTTTGCCATTATTGATCTATAAGTTTTGCTTCACTGCTTACTGGAAAAATGTTAAAAATTGCAGATTTAAAACATACTCTAACAATTGGTGCTGTATTAAACAAGGAATTTAATCTAATACCATCAGGAAGGTGAATTAAAGAACACATGTATTTACGCATGGTCCTAAAAATGTGTGCAGAGGACCCATGGTTTGAAAATAGCCCAAAGGTACACTTAATCCACCACTGGGCAAATTAATTTCTTATGAATGTGGGTTTCCATGCAGTTTCACTGAATGTGAGTTTCAAAATCAGAGATGTTTACTGTTGTTCATGCCAAGTCTGTTTTCATTGTGAGACTGTATTGTTTTGTTTAGCAAATGGCTATCAGTTTTTGTGGTATAAAATTTGAATTAAACATTTTAAATTAGATCCAAATATCTGTAATCATTGTAGAATAAAGAAGACAATGGTATGCAGTCTGACAAGTTTGAACAATGTTTATGTTAAATGGAGAGAGGGAGAGACAATTGAATGGCTGGGGAGTGTGGTTGGTGGGGCCTGGCTGGGGGTTGATCCATTACTTTGCCTTTGATCCCATTTGACCATGACCTGGCTTTGTGTGGATGGGCATGGAAGGCAAATTAATAGATCACCCTTCAGAAGTTAATAAGATACTGAATAAAGGGACAGAGTTTCCAGTATTTTGTAGTAGTTTAGGGGGTTTATGCCAGGGATTTTCTTATTGACAAACTTCTGGGATCTTTCTGGTTGATATGTGTAATGAAGAACATCCCAAATCTGGCATTGCATTTAATAATTGCCCTAATCAGTGCCAAGGAGTTGAAAAGAAGTTAGAAGAAGGGATCTAGCTGGGAAGCAAAGCCATTTTAGGTGGTTAACATAAAAAAGAAAAGGAACGATAAAACTGTCCAGCTTGAGGGAATTACTGGAGACGGTGAAAAAGGGATGGTGCTTTCTGAAAACTTTGCGCTTGTCTTCTCAAAGCAAAGCAAGCGTAAAATATCATGCTCAAAGGAACGCATAATCAAATTGGATTAATAGTGAACAGACAAGACATCAAGATAGACAGGGAGAAACTGGAGAGGACATTGGCTACCTTCATGGTAGATAAAGCATAAGGATCAGATGGGCTTCCTAGAAATTAAGCTATTGTGATGTCAGATCCTCTAAAAGAGATCTCAAATAAGTTCTGGTTAATGCAGAAGTACCAAGTGACTGGAAAGCAGCAAGCAAGAAGAGAGCAGGAAAAATCCGGTGAACTACAAGCCTGTTAACTTAACAACAGTGGATAATAATCCATAGAGGGAACAGTGGATGTAAATCCATACGGGGAATCCTGCGGGGAAACCTGGTAACTTTTCTTGAGCACAACAATCTCCAGGACAACAACTAGCATGGTTTCTTGGCCAGAAGAAGCAGTCAGTGAAATCTGATCAGTCTCCTGACTGGATTATAAGTGAACTTGAGAGCTGGGTACCAGTAGACATGGTCTGCATGGAGTTCAGCAGGACTTTGAACTGAGATCCATACAGAAGGTTGGTAGGATGACTACAGGGATTGGGGAGATAGGATCAAAAATGAGAAACTGGGTGGCTGCATGACTGAATGGTAGGACATAAAGCATTGTACTGATAAAGACAACATCAGGAATTAATAAATTAATAACTGGAGTTCTGTAAGGGTTTGTTCTAGCTCCAGTACTTTCAATGTGTTTAAAATATATCTAAAGGAAGAGGCAACAGGCAAAAATCTCTTTACTGATGTTGCAAAGACAGGTCCACTAGTGGAGTATTTAGTGCGTGACTAGAGAAGGGTTACGAGAGAGGTGGCAGAAAGATTGCAGTTGATGCTGAGTGCAAGCAAATATAAAGCCCTACACTTAGACCAACCTGGGGTGAATTATCCACTGGAAGGGGTAGAACTAATGACAACAGAGGAGGAAAAAGATCTGGTGATATAGTCACACCTGGACTGGACTACCAGTGAGTGGGAACAGCAAACACAAGGCTGGGGTGTATCCTGAAGGGTATAGTCCAAAAGCAGAGAGGTAGTATAATATTATTACTCCTTCACAGAACATTTACAGCTAACATTTTATGCTTGTTTAAAATATAGTACATATGCAGCAGGGGCTTGTGCACCATCCTCTGTGCATACTGTGTTGTTAGATATCGGCATATATAAATAGTACCAAAGTATTAGGTAAATAACATCATAAGGCAAGTATATGTAACACTATAATTAGATGCTGTCTAATAATTATATAAATAACTTTTTGGCCTAATACTTTGCAATTGCTGAATCATCTATTCATATTGTTTTAGCGAAACCAAAAATGCATAAGAACTTAAAACAGCCACTAATAAGACCCACTGCTAGCATCATGGCTATATAATGGTCCCTATATCTATATATGTAGAGCACATTTTCATAATTTCAAAAGTATCTTGAGTGTTCAGGCCTAAAGGCCATCTAGGAACATTGATTCCCTAATGTAATAACAGACACTTTTGCACCTGCCCTTCATCTAAAGACCAATTAAAAAGTGCAAGTGTACTAGATGAACAAACTTTAGGGGGAATGTTATTCCAAAGCATAATCATTATAAATGTATGCTGCAATTTTGTTCAACATAATTGTATATTGAATTTCATATCATTGTGTCTTAAGTGTTTTCTCACTCTTAAAAATGTCCATATTAAACAAAAGTCATGAAATACATTATAAGCACAAATTAATTTCCCACCTATACATGTTAACTTTATCAAATATAGTTTGAAATATTTGTACAGGCTTTCATAATCCAAATCATTAACTGAATACATTTGTTTATTTTGTTTGTACATTTTCAAGCATCTGTAATGGCCTTTGAGTATATGTGCAAATCATGCTATTGCATTTGATAATAGGCCTTGTATACCATGGTAAGACATACTTCATTTCAGGTTGTTAAAGAATGCCTCACATAACTCATTTGTTTCATCGTTTTGTTACAAGTCAAGTTGACTTGGGTTCTAAAGGATACATTGGAAGAAACTGCCATTCTCAGATCCTTTAACTGATCTACTTCGACAAGAGGGGACAAAGATAAATAAGTGGGACTTTTAACTACTTTGTTACTGAAATGCATTATTTTGCATTTATCATAACTTAACTTTAATCCAGTATCATCAGCTTATTGTCAAAATATTTTCATATAATCATTTAGATCATCAAAATAATTTTTTTTATTTTGAATTATAAAGACTATTTTACAGTCACCTTCATTCTTTCTTCTTCTTTCGGCTTTTCCCAGTTAGGGGTCGCCACAGCGGATCACCTGTCCACTCATGATTGGCAGTGAAGTTTTACAGTGATGAGTTGCCAGCCCGACACCCAACCTTCCACAGAAGGCACACGCACACAAACTCTCATGCCTATGGCCAATTTAGAGTGTCCAGTCCACCTACAGCATGTCTTTGGGATGTGGGAGGAAACCAGAGCAGCTGGATGAAACCCACGCGACCACAGGGAGGACATGCAGACTCCACACAGAAGGCACCCCAGCTGAGAATCGAACCAGAGAACCTCTTGCTGTGAGGCGTTTATATTTATGTATCTAAAACTTCATATTTGTAAACTGAAATCTTATGTAAAAGGCAGGGGTGACTTTTCAAAAAAGTCACACACAACTATGAATGAATATAATGGAGTGCTGCATGATGTCATTCTATCTACTACAGACGTACTGTCACTATATATAGTGGCCCCCCATAGTGATGAGATAGAACCAGTAAAATGGTAGCTAACAAGATATAGTGGGTACATAAATGACTATAAAAATATTGAGTGAATTATTATATATTGATCTAGCAGCAATGTTTTGTTTTGACAAAGTAACACACTATCAGATAAAAGGGCATATCTGTGGGTGACAGTAATGGCTTCCACTTATGCTAATGCTTGCATGAACAAATCATAGATTGAACTTATCTGTGATTTAGAATACTATCTGGGTGTACTTTTGTTATTTTACAGTTGCTGACAACAGTTTTTTTTATGAAAGAACTGAGCATAGACTGTCAATTACTGGACAATACTAATACTTCCATTGTGATACTATCCTTCACATTAAGCATGGATACAGCAAGCATCAAATTTCTGGACATACGCATCTGCTAATTAACTGCAGACTAGTACATGTAACAAATCTGTAAAAAAGAATATTTTTTTACATGCATCAAGCCTACATCAGTCAGGGCATCTTAGCTAAATACAGATACAAACAGGTTGTAAAAAGTCTTTGTAGATATCACAAATTCACGGAGATGGGATATAAAGATCCTATTATAAACCAATACATATAGAAATTTCTAAGTTCTGTAGAAAGAACAGGTAGATATGCTCCTATTTATCTATGATAAATACTGCCAACAGACCAGAAAATATGGCATCAACAACAAAAAGTCAATATACACTATCGCTTTTGGATTTTTCTCTTGATATACATTATACTAGAATATTATAAATAAAACAAAGACAAATTCTGCCTGGGGAAACCAAGCTTGAAAAGCTTAATGGTAGCATCCATGCATTACTTACAGTAAAAACAAAAATTTAATGATTTTATAATATTTATTTGTAAACAGTGGAGATCCATTTACAATCATTCAGAAAACATATCTGTGTGGGAGGTGTGCCAGCTGTTATTAAATAAATAGAACACACTTTTATCCTTTCAATCATGGTTATCAGTTTAAAGTGTATATCAACAGCAAAATTGGAGTGGTTTCCCATCTACAGTGTAAGAAAAGTAATAGACAAAATCATAAGAAAGTTAAAAGAACATATATGTAAGGATTACCAAAAGAATTCCAGTAAAGCACTGTGTACATATTTAGTTTAACGCAATGGACATACTGAATTTATATTTCAAGTTACTAACAAAGAGGAAATCTCAATTTAAGAAAGAGATATGGCCCATAAATGAGAGGGAAGATAGTATCCCTGGCAGTTACTTTTATTTTAATTCATCTAAAAGTTAGTGTTTCTAAAACAGTGACAGGAATGGACACCATTCCTGAGTCAGGGCATGGCCAGAGCATGGAATTAGTATTGATTCAGTCTTTGATGTCTGTCAAGTGAGCTCCTCTCAGCACCAGCATTGTACCCAGAATTGTGTCTATCTACAGTTCATATGGAGTACTGCTTGTTTCATATTCTCTCAGTTCCTCTCTCCCTTTGACTGTTTCTTCCTCATTACTAATATCCAACTCTACTTTAAAGCATACACAACCTTTGTATCCCATTTGACTACGTTTTTTATAATATTTACAAACCAGTGAATTTCTGCTAAGGGCAGACTAGTATTTGAGGTCTTCTTGTTAAATCAGCTTGGGAAGTACATGGCCTAGGAACTATGCATTGAAGGCCTGCTTACTACAACTCACTCAATGCTGCTGTCTGCTTCAGATAGGTGATATGACTGAATAATCATTTATCTAGGCTTTACTTCCAACAAAATGTAAAATCTCTGTGATACACTAATGTTAATGGTATTATATTTGGGATACAGCCCAAAAGTTTGACTTGAATCTTTGAGTTATATACCTATAATTCATACTGTGCAGTGCTATTTCAAATACAATAATGTAATCCTTCCTTACTGATAGGAAGCCAGGCCTGTTTCTATCTCATCCCATGAGACATTCACTTGAATACCATAATGTAGGATCTGTAATCATACTCCTTTCTCCTCAGAATAATGATTTTGACTAGGACACATAGACAAGCATTATGTGTCCGCACAGAGCTAATACATGATTAGTTCACTGCATGAGGTGACTCACAAATGAGATGTATATCACTGTCATTTTAGGATCACTCACATCCAGTCCGTAGCAGCTACCTAAACTAATGCTATGTGCTGTATGTCTATATATGTCTTTATACCACATGCAAAAAGGCATAAAGCCAAATACAGTCATAGTTACACAGCTTGTATTACAGATTATCAGTAGTAATGTGTTAAGGAGGGATTTTGATTTGTTCACTCCAATGGAGCTCAGGAAGGTTGCACTGTAAATTCCAATGGGCGGAGCCTAAGCTATTTGACAGAAAAAAGAAGTTATGTCTTACCATAATGTTCCATCTGTATTGTTGATCCTCATTCAGTCATTACGCATGGGTATCGGTTCTGAGCTCGGAACCGAGACAGCCATTTTCCAAGCTTGCGTCAGCTTCAAACTCTCAAGCTAAACTCTTACCCACAATTCCCCTCTCCCTGTTACCTCAGATTGAGTTTGCAAGTTAAAGAAGGTAGAGGCTACCTCTGGTCAAATAACCTAAGAAAACTGGATGGTGAGATCTACTAGAAACCACAGGCGGGGGAAGGATGGAGGGTCGTAATGACTGAACGAGGATCAACAATACAGATGAAACATTATGGTAAGACATAACTTCTTTATCTGATTTTGTTAATCCTTGTTCATTCCTTACACATGGGACAGAGTCCCCAGCTACCTCTATTCCTGGGAGGCTCTCATGGAAGGCACCATAGAACCGAAAGATGCTCTTCCCCTGGAGGCAAAATCCAATTTCTAATGATTGATGAAGGTATGAGGCATAGCCCACATTGCAGCTGCACAGATGTCATGTAAAGAAGCTCTGGCATGGAAGGCAGCAGAACTTGCCACCAACCTTGTTGAATGAACTTTCATGGTAGTAGTTAGCAAGATATTACGTTGTGTGTAAATAAAGGTCACACAGTCCTTCAACCATCTAGCTAATGTGACCTTAGCAACAGCTGATCCTAATCTAGATCCAGAAAAGGCCAAAAATAACTGGTCAGATTTATGAAAGGGTTTATTCCTGTTTAAGTAAAAATGGATTTGCATGTGTATATCTAGGGTATGTAGGCAATACTCTCCTCTGTTTGAATGGTTGGGAAAGAAAATTGGCAATTCAATGGCTTTATTAATGGACATTTCAGTGATCACTTTAGGCAGAAATGACGGATTAGTTCTCAGAGACACTCTATCTCTATGAAAAATCAAGTATGGAGTCTTGATACATAAAGCTTGAAGTTCAGAAATATGTCTGGCAGAAGTAATAGCAACCAAAAACAAGGTTTTCCATGACAAATACTTGAAGTCGCAAGAAGAGGCTGGTTCAAAGGATGCCATTGTCAGAGCTTGTAGAACTAATGATAAATCCCATGGTTGAATAGGTTCTCTAAAAGGTGGTTTCAGATGACTCACACCTTTTAAGAAGGTCTTGCACAATTTATGGGACATAAGAGAGGAATCTTGGACACCCTCATGAAAATTAGAAATTGCAGCCAAATGAACTCTAATGGTAGAGGCTGATAGACCCAATTGAAACAGGTCGGCCAGATAGTCTAGCATTATCGACACTGGTGCTGAAAAGGGGTCTACTTGTTTATCTTTCAGCCAACAGGAAAATCTTTTCCACTTGCTCAGATAAGTAATTCTAGTGGAAGACTTATGAGAAGCAATGAGAATATCACGTACTGGTAAAGAAAGATCATTCTGCCTGGCAATCAAGGGAATTGGAGTAGCCAAGCCGTTAGCTTTAGGCTGTTCAGGTTGGGATGAATCAGGTTCTGTGGGTGTGAGATCAACTCCAGGATTGGATGGAGAATCCATGATTGATCTAGTAGGTGAGGCTAAAGGAATGGGAACCAAATCTGTTGTGGCCAATATGGTTCTATGAGGATTACCTTGCTCTTCAACTGCCGGGCTTTCTTCAGAAACTGGGGAATGAGAGGAAAGGGTGGAAATGCATAGAGAAGACCCAAGGGCCAATCATGGACTAGAGCATCCCTGGGTGACTGTCCCAGAGGGGGAATCAGGGTGAAGTAGTTGCTGCATTTGTAATTGGTCGGGGATGCAAAGAGGTCGCAGCAAGGATGGCCCCAGTGGTGGAAGATCTCTGCCGCTATCAAGGGATTCAGGGACCACTCGTGAAATTAAAGAATGCACTTGCTGAGTCTGTCAGCTATCATGTTGGAACTCCCGGGAATGTGCATTGCTAGAAGAAAACAGTTGGTAGCACTCACCCATTGCCATATCCTCATGGCCTCTTGACAAAGGGGGTAAGATTTGGTCCCACCTTGCTTGTTGATGTACCAGACCACCGCCATGTTGTCTGATTGAATCATAATTGTCCCAGATGACAGCAGGGGATGGAATGCGTGCAACACCAGAAGCAACACCCTCAGCTCTAGAACATTTATATGCAGATGGGCCTCCAGTTGGGAAAAAGTGCCTTGGACTGTCTGTCCCTGACATAGCCCACCCACCCCATCAGGGAGGTGTCTGTGGTCACTGTGGCCTTGGGTTGCTGGGGGAGAAGGGGCGAGACCATTGTGAGAGATTGTGTGTCATCCACCAATTTAAATCCTGTTTGCAGCTGTGGGTTACTCGAATCATGGCTGAAAGAGGATGCTGAAAAGGATACCATTGGGTGAGCAGTAGCCATTGTAGAAGCCTCATGTGAAACCTGGCCAGGGGAACAATGGTGATGGAGGCTGCCATGGAACCCAACAGCTGTAGAACCGAGTGAGTCGTGGATTTTTCCTTTGAAAGGATTGGAATTAGCTGTTGCTTTATCCTTAAAATTCTGTACTCTGGAATAGCAGCTCTGCAGTTTTTTGTGTCCAAGATAACCCCTATGAATTCTGTTGACTGAGATGGGATGAGATTGAATTTCTGCCAGTTTATGGTTATGCCTAGCCTTTGACCAGCGAGGAGAGAGTATGCCAGGGTGTTTTCCAGTAGATGTCTTGTGGGGGCAGAAATGAGCCAGTTGTCTAGGTATGGAAACACCTGGAATCCTTGAAGTCGCAAGTGAGCTGGGACAACTGCCATGCACTTTGTGAACACTCAGGGGGGCTGTAGAGTGTCCGAAGGGCAGTACTCTGAACTGGTAGTGACTGGCTCATGCACGGAAGTGCAGAAATCTTCTTGATGGCCTGTCCACCTTTATGTGGTAGTACACATTTTGAAGATCTATAGAGCACATCCAATCAACTTTTTCCAAAAGTGGGAGGATAGACTATATAGTGACTATCCAGAATTTTTGTACTCTCACAAACTTGTTCAATACACTGAGATCCAAAATTGGTCTCCAGTCCCCAGTTTTCTTTGGCACCAAAAATAGTCTTGAGCAGAATCCGGATCCTATCTGGTCTGGAGGGACTATTTGGATGACTCTCTTTCTTAGCAGTGTTTCTATCTCTAGTGCTGCTTCTTCCCTTTGACTGGGTGGAATATCAGGAAGATTATTTGAAGAGATGAGACAAAGATCGAAGGAGATATGATAACCTCTGGTTATGATCCTTTGTACCCAAGAATAGGTGGTGATGGTTAGCCAGGCAGAAGGGTACAAGGAGAAACATCCCCCAACTACATCTAGAGGAAAGGAGTTGGGCCGCTCTTCAGGAGTGCTGGTAGGATTGACCAGGGAGAGGAACCGTGGAACCCTGGTTACCCGGTCCCCCTCTGCCCCAAAAGGAGCATCTTCCCTGAGAGTTTCCCCCTCTGCCTCTGGGGGAGAACTCAGCCTGTGTGTCACAGAAAGGACCCTGAGATTTTTTGAACCATATCTTCCCATTCTTCTGGTTTTGGGAGAAAGCACGTTGAGGGGAAGAATAACGGGACACCTATGGCAGAAAGGGTCTTGCCATCTTGTTCACATCTGGCCAGTGTGCTTTTAACTTTGGGCCCAAACAACAAGGAGGGCTCAATGGGGGCATTAAGAAAGGAAGACTTAAAAGGTTCCGCAAAGTTGCACAAGCACATCCAGGTGTGTCGTTTCAAGACCGCAGCTGAACCCGCCACTCTAGCTGCTCCTTCTGATGCGTGAGATATCGATCGCATAGAGGAGTTAGATATAGACTCAATGGTGGCCAGCTGAGAGGCCACTTTGTCACGGACCTCATCAGACACTGCACCAGCCAAGGTTTTAGAGAGCACAGAAACCAGATCCCTTTGAAGCCTGGTAAAATGTACTATACAATTCAGGGACCTGATAGCAAAGGTTGCTGAAGCAAATGTGCGCTTCCCTATTCTGTCCAGAGCCCGGGACTCTCTGTTAGGTGGATGGACAGTCTGGCTTTCTTCTTCTGCCAGATCCTTTTTTGTTGCGGCCGCCACCACCAAAGCATCTACAGGAAGACCTTTGGACCAATGGTGATCTGAAGCAGGAGGGGACAAGATCTTATCTGGCCTCCAGGGAATATCTTCAACAGTATCAGGGGCCTTCCAAGCACGCTGCACGATGAACTTGACAAGTTCATCGGCAGGTGGAGTAACCCAGGAGGTAGGGGGCCGGGTGCGAAAGGCCTGCAGAAACACAGATTCCTCAGGGGTCAGATTAGAGGGCTGCCAGTCACTTCTCTGTTTTAGGATTTCAAGGATATTGCCGAAGAATACCTCATAGGGTGACCGAGGGGATCCTTTCCCCTCATCAAAATCTGTGTCTTCGGTGAGAGACTCCTCTGTGATGTCCATGTGCTTCCTCTTACATGAACTTTTCTGGTGGACCTCCTCAGTGGGAGAAGCTGGGGAAGACAATGGAAAAGGTGATTCCTGAGGGAATATGTCCTGAGGCCTTTGCACCCGGTGTCCGCTAGGAGCGACTTGTGAAACCAGTGTACCAAAGGAGGGCAGAGGTATAGACAGTCCAGTATTGCCAGCAGCAGCGAAAGCCTTCTCCATCAGTTGGAAGGCTGGTCCACCCAGAGAGGAGTGTATGTCAAGGGCAGGGGGGACCCCTCCCCTACGTGGCTCAGCCTACTGACTCGGAGTCCCTGGATGGCTGTGGAGCAGCAAGCTATGCGTGTCACAGCTGACATCTTGGGTCATAGCAAAACTTTCCCACCACAAAGGCAACTGCGGTTCCTTAGTGAGATCCATAAAGGCAACCGCCAAAGGGGAAGACTATACTATATTCATGGATTTCAAAGGCAATGAAGGAGGAGACTAAGAAGGTGTCTTTGGAGATGGGTGATCACCTCCCAAGGAAGGATAGTTCCTGGGGGGGGGTGGAATACCTCTTGCCAAGAATGCCTGGTCCACAAGATGCAACACATCATGTTCAGAAAGGCTTCTAGTGCACCACACAGAGACTGAGGGAGAAACAGGCCTGTCCACAAAAGAGACAGACTCGGTGCCCATCTCATCTGACCGCACCAAGGACAACGGTGCCGAGAAAGACTGAACTACTGTAGTCTACACTGAAGAAGTCATCAGTGCTGATGACACTGTCTGCACCGACACAGGGATCGCTGCCGAAGTGGTTGTTGGTGCCGAAGAAGTCATCGGTGCAGATGTCATTGTCTGCACCGACACAGGGATTGGTGCCAAATTGGTTATCAGTGCCGAAATTGGAACTGACAAAACTGCAATCAGTAATAAAGGTTCCTGAGGAAGATCTCAGAGTCGACGTGGTCAAGGTCTGCGCCAAATGAATGGTCGGTGCCGATACAGTGGTAAAAGTCTGAACTGAGGAGCACCTCGGTGCCGATATGTAGAAGGCTGCAGGAGAGGACGGAGCTGAAATCACTAATGGAGCCGAAGGCCTCGGTGCCGAAGGTCTTGACACCGAAAGCACTGGGGCTGACTGAGAGAGCTCCGGAGCTGAAATTTTAGCCTTTTTAGATTTTGGTCGGTGAGAGTCCCCAGCCGGGGACAAAGGCAAGGATTTAGCCTTAGTAGAAACATTCATTTTCTTATGGGCTTTAGGAGGGGTTGAGACCTCTGGCCCAGAAATAGCCTCTGAAATGGGAGATTTTAGAAGTCCCTTCAGTATCAGCTTATTTTTCCTTTCTAACAAAGTTCAATTAGAAAAGTTTTCACATATAGTACAAGGTGGTTCAACAGATAAATGGGAAGCTCCCAAACAATAAACACATAAAGAGTGTGCATCAGAAGTAGGCAGTTTGTGTCCACAATCAGAAAACCACTTAAACCCCGGACTACCCTTTTTATCTGGTGGTGGTGCTGCGGTAGCATTGTCGCCTCACAGCAAGACGTTGTCCCATTCAATTCTCAGCTAAAGCGTCTTCTGTGTGGAGACATGCTTGAATGGGCGTACCTTCGTTGAAGGTTGTACGTCAGGGCTGGCAACTCAGTACGTAAAAATCTGCTGCCAATCATTAGCGGACCGGAGTTCCACTGTGGCGACCCCTAACTGGGAAAAGCCGAAAGATACAACATTAACAATTAAAAAAGTACCAACAATGGTACAAGAGAGCACCCAAAGGTATGAAAGAGAAAGGGAAAGGATTACCAATGATGGCAAGGAGAAAATTACCTCACGGTAAAAAGGGTAAGTAAAGAACAGAAAAAACCTGAGGAAATTATGAACGCTATATGCGATAGGGCAAGAGATAATAAAAGATCAACTTTTCTGACAGAAAAGTAATTTGTAAAGCAATTAAACAACAATTGACTGTACTTAGCTCAAGAGAAGTAGCTTGACATGACCGGATGGCAACACAGCAAACGAAATCTGGGGAAACAGGGAGAAGGGAATTGTGGGTAAGAGTTTAGCTCGAGAGCTTGAAGCTGACGTGAGCTTGGAAAATGGCCAGCTCAGTTCCGAGCTCGGAATCGATACCCATGCATAAGGAATGAATAAGGATTAACAATATCAGATCAAATTATGTCCTCACATTTCAAATAAATGTTCATGTCTCTGGAACTGTAGGGGTTATGACAGAAGTGTAAATGGCAAACTCTTCAGCATAAACTATTTTTATAGTGGTAGTATTCTTTAGTTTCTAGGTCTTAAACCGAATTTTATAAGTCGCAGTAAACACGTACCCTGGGATTCATGAAGCTTGCGCCAGGCGCAGGCGTAGCGTAGGCGGAATAACACCAAATATGGCCGTTGAGTGATTCAGGTACGATCCAATACCACGTGCACTACCGGCATACTCCAGAACTGCGCAGCCCTCCGCATAGGTATGCTAATCACCCCACGCACAGTGTCACACCATGCAAATGAAGGCAGATAGTAATTCATGAAGTGGTGCAAGTGTAGCGTAAGCCCACGGAAATGTAAACAAAAAAACACGGTATACATTTTCCCAAACAGAACATCGGAGCTATGGAAGCGGACCAGACTCATGTATTACAAAGTTAACATATGCCAATGGCTAAATACACAGCCAATGGCATAGGAAAAGATGCACAACACCTAAAAAACAACATTTAATGTCATGTCCACAGTAACGCACAGTACAACCGCAGGGCATCTGTGCGCAAACTGGAACATAAAGAAATTATAGAAAAATGTTATAAAATCGCAATGTAATACAAATCAGGTTTACACCATAATACACAATGGTAGGCATGGAACACCACAACCAAGGTGCAAGGGTTGCTAAGGGCCTGCGACAGTGTTCGGAGCGGTAACTATGAATTAGTAGTCAATGCCATGCAAATGAGGCAGATAATACTGAATCGCAAATGTCCTGCCGGATGAAGGTTGTACCATACGGCGCAGCGCTATAACACCGAGGCATGGCTCAGAGGAGATACATGACATCAGCAGAGGGGTGTGCCACCATAGCAGTAAGCACATTGGAGCAATGCAAATCTGGCCTGGCCGCTGCTAAGCAAAGCTGCAGGACAGGGGTGGGGAGGAAGGTATAGAATCGTTTAGCTGAGAGCACACATGGTGCCCACAAGCACATGTGTATGGGGATGAAAACGTGCCCGAAACCCAGTAAGCGGATGCACGCGCCATGAACAATAGCACAAACAGGAAGGTCAGGGGAAGAAAAGAAAGAAATGCCGCAGTAGGGTAATTGGAGTACTAATGAGCAATCAACACCAATCAACTCATGGCGGCCAATCGACGGCAGCTGACAAGTCTGCTTGCATAAACCTGCAAAACAGGATAGGGGAGACATTGGAATGCAAAGAAAGGAGGGGAGGCATTGGATTGCAAAGATAGGAGATCTGTCATAGCAGAGTAAAGCAAACCGACAGTAGACCGGCAATAGCACACATTACGCAAGATACCCCAGGTCTAGGAAAGTACAAATGAATGCAGGCTGCTGGATGCATGCCAGAAAATGGTAGGTGGAACATGCAGAAATGTAAAGGGAAGGTCAAGAGGTAATCCACGGCAGCCAAATGTAATTCAACACCAAAGGCACCACAATAGTAGTTCCGGTAGTAAAACACATAAGATACCCTGAAGCTACGATCGTACATACACACCCTATGACATCATCGGTGTTCACAGCACAATAGTAGAAAGTGTGACAGCACCCTACACACACCTGTGCATTCCCAAACACTGCACCATAGGTGTAAACACACGGGGAACTTTTAAAATGTACATGTTGGGAGCTGCCATAGCTGTGCTTCATCAGCATGTGTTAGAGACTGACGATGTTGTGGAGGATGATGCCGACAACCACCGCAGGCCCCGGAGGAGGAGAAGAGTGTTCAGACCAAGGGTAACCTACCAGGGGCTACATGATATGGAGATAGTAGAGTGTTACAGGGTGGACAGGGACATCTTACAGCAAATAGTGGAGCTATGTGTAAGCTTGCGAATACTAGCCACAGGTACCTTTCAAAGGCCAACTGGAGGTATAATGGGGATCTCACAGGCATCAGCATCCAGGGTACTACACCAGTTCCTGGATGCCATGTTACCACATGCCGATGAGCATATATACTTCCCCCGAACTCAGGAGGAGTTGACCAGCAATATGCGTCACTTCCACCGTGTGGCACACTACCTGGAGGTACTGGGTGTGATAGACTGCACACACATACAAATCAAGTCACCACCCGGTGAGCATGGTAGGCGCTACATAAACCGCAAGGGATTCCACTCCATCAACTGCCAGGTCGTGTGCAATGCCCAGGGCATTATCATGGATGTGTGTGCTGGCAGCTCTGGAAGCTACCATGACTCCCATATCTGGCATGCCTCATAGCTGTATCAGGTATTTTTCAGCGGAGACATCCCACATGGCCACCTTGTGGGGGATGCTGGCTATGCACTGGAGCCATGGATGATGACTCCTATCAGAAATGCACACACACCCATGCAAGAACGCCATAATGAGGCCCACGCACAAACCAGAATCATCATAGAGCGTGTGTTCGGGATGCTGAAATCACGGTTCTGGTGCTTGGATACATCTGGTGGAGCCTTGCAGTACTCTCCAGGCACGTGTGCCCACATCGTCATAGTATGTGCCATGCTACATAATATGATCCTGCGGAAACAGCTGCAGCAGGGACAAAATAGTGAAGGCCCTCATAGCCCACCACAATTGCCAAGGCCATCACAGGCACAGAGGGATTCAGACCATGAACACACTGTACCAGCCCCAGTAGGCAGACGGAGGCGTGCCCAATATGCCTATGCCTTAGCAAAGAGGGAACGTAGAGCACATACTCTGACAGTGTAGGCCCCTACGGACTGACACACCTCTCCACCTGCACACACAGTAAAATGGATGGCACACAAACATGACCACCTGTAAATTGTAATGTATAGGTGGCCCACTGTGTGAATCCTATATAGGCAGCCCTCAAACATTGTACACACAACAGTTATTGGAACATGGAATGTCAACACCTGAACAGTACATGAGCCTATCAGCATATGGTGGTGCTGTGTGTATAGGTTCCCAGGTACATCGGTAGGTTCACGGCCGATTGTCAGAGGCCATACACCAAATGGGGCAAACAGTGTCCACTGTCGCCACAACATCGAGTAACCATCTGTTGCTTAGAGGAGCAGAGGCAATCGTGGGAGCCCATGTGTGTAAGCACTGTTCTGCACACACTCAGCACGGAGTCCCTGCTGCGTTAATGAGAGGCTCCACATAATATAATCATGGATGTTGTGTCAAGGCATGGGGTGTACCCATGACAGGTAGTCGTCACCCCAGCATGCTCCACCTATGGTCGTTTGAAGGTGTAGCACAGTATCGTGTGTGGCTCACTGTGATATACATACCCAATGCCAGAGCACATCCAGTAAACATCACATGGACATACCATTAACTGGACCCATCAATATGTAAACTAACTGAGTTACCCATGTGAGTGCAGTATGGAGTAACAGCTGTAGTATACTCCCCGTACAAAATGACATAACACTTGTACAAATTCCAGATGGCCATGTGTTAAATGCAGTGACCGTCGTGCATGTTCCCGGTCTCACGTCCTGCAAGGGATGTAACGTAATCCCGAAGGCACGAGTAATGCATGTCGGATGCAGGTCAGCAGATCACACGTTAGCGGGAATATGCATTGCCCACTGCTGGTAAGCGACGTTTAAATATGACTATATGCAGATGCATGAAACAGGGATAAGCTTCACCGAATATCGTGCAGATCACGGTCAATGATGTCCAGAACAGGTGAAACCAGCATTATTCACCCCTGTACTAATAGCGCCTGCTCTGAAGGGTAAAACGACCACTGCCAGGAGTAGAACACGCAATCATGTATAGAATCACCTAACACTATTGCTAGCCAAGATGTACCTATGGTAGGGTTGCCACCTCTTCAAATGACCAATGTGGGACATACATCAGATGTCTGCAGGCCGACACATACACCCGGCCAGTACGAAAATCAGAATTTCACTGTTTTTCCTAGATAAAAGCTCATTCTTGTAATGTTTACTTACTTATTCTGTTTCTATAACATATAGATGGTTCAGATACAGAATAACTGTTTTATGCAACTATTACATAAACTATAGGAAATAAGTATGTTCTAAAATCGCAGGACATTTGCCATGTTTACAAATATTTTGCAGGACACAACTGCCCAAAGAGGGACAGTCCCTTGCAGAGTGGGACAGCTGGTAACCCTAACCTACGGCAGGTGTGTAATGTGACAGGTACAGACACAAATGTGCGGAGTCCAGATAACAGTATACACCAACAAGTACACAATGAAAGGTGCAGCTTGCCTGTCACTTTCCCCATACACATATATACATATATATAATACAGATAGAAAGGGCGATAGAGTGATATATGTTGATATATATGGATTCAGCGATATCTGCAAATATATATAGATAGGTCAACGACATTCATAACACCTTGGAGGTACAAATAAATAGGATACCGCCAACAATGAAATGTGTAACATACCGACATGTGTAACCACGAGGCTGAAAGACCGAAAGAACACAGTACCGGAACAGTACAACCGCGAGTAATAGTATGATGATATGAAGGGACATTTAGTTACTGCTGCCGGTGTTGCGGTCCACGTAGGTACTGTGTTCAACTGTGTTTGTGAGTGCCGTAGTCTGTGTATGTGTGTGTTGAGGGTGTCATGTGCATCTCCGTGTGACTGTAATGTGTGTGTGTGTCCGCATCATGTGTCTGTTAGTGCCAACTCGGAGGTAGATCATTACGGTAGGTGTGGGTATAGCTAGCCATAGGCATACGTTTACCACCTTTCTCACAGTAGGAGGGACAGCCCCTCCCTGGGCAGGTGTGTCCTGACATAAAACATTACAAAGGGCAAATGTCCGAGATTGTAGGACATTAATATGTCCCATATATAATGTAAGAGTTGCATTAAATAGTTATGCCTGTATGTAAGAAACGTAAATGTTACATGCAATATGATAAGTAGCCAAAGTCCCACAACAATAGGTATGTATAGAGGATAAAAGTATGTGCTAACCTGTGTATTGACCGTGGCTATGTGTTGGCCTGTAAACACCGTTGTGTGTCCCGCAAGTGTCCAACAATGTCCATATGAAAAGGTGGCAACCCATGGCAAAGAGGTCCTGTTACCAACACAACCGCAATGACTGCAAATATCTGGGACAGAAATACACGGGATAGCTGTCACTTAGACATATCCCTTTACATATCACTGCAATTCCGGAGGTATGGAAGTATCAACCTCACCTACATACTATATAGAAACCAATTAACAACGGCCCAATGTACAATCCCGTAACATAAGTCTACTAACTGATAGCTCTTTAATTAGGGACGGAGCCCACACACATATATATGGAATATGTAAAAATGCAAGCCCCACAAACCTGTATATGCTACGTACACCCACCGTCATCCCCCACACTAGAAACTATAGCAATACAGACTGTAATAACAGCACAACATCCAGTCAGTCAATTACATCTGCAGAACCGTCAACATACCTTGTGAGAGACACAATTAAAGGTGCCATGCAAAATTGCAGCCGTTATATAATGGAACAAACGGCGATGTGACAGGTTTTGTTTGCAATAGTCCATCATCAGAAGTTGGGATGACAGGTACACCCACATGTGGAACCACATACTCTAGCTGTCACACACAATCCATGGGGGACATGAATCCAAAGTATACTTGTCTCTATGCATAGCAGTTGCAATTACACATAACAAAACACAATACAGGCCGTCTCCCCGAAGGTAAGGCAAATGGTCAATGCCCAAGTGGAGAATTCAATTATACCCCACTGTTGCCGCGTAATTGGTGAATGGAGTAGCTGCACAGCTGATATGCAAGTAATTGGTCACTCAGGAACACCAAATGGCGGGAGGAAACCACATATTACAGGTATTGACATATATAAGGATGACTTGCCAGACATTCAAACCATATGCTCATACAAAATACCTGTTTAAGCAGTGTGAGAGAGATAGAGACGAAACTCCGTAACGATAACAAGGTATGTAGAACACTCGGTATGTAAGTTTATGTATAGCATGTTCTTTATTAATTATTTACTGTATGTATAGCCTTGTTTGCATTAATTAAACGTGTCCGCAATGCATAAAGTGGGTAAAGGTATTTATGTAGTGATGTCTTGCTGAGCATACTAACGCTTGTAGAAACTGTGCGTCCAGCAGTGGGCCACAAGGTACACATCACAGACACCACAAGGGATGCTACATGAGGGCTTTAAACAGAACAATTCCATACAACCCGCCGTCAGTGGTAGGGTATGTCCAACAAGTACATGCCATAGCAGAGGATAGTATATGTTGATATACTGTCACAGTAGGCATGTGTATGGGCATATAAAGACAATGACATGTCTAAGGTGGTCCCGCTGTGCAAGTATGCTTTGCATTATGGGATACTATGTGAAATATGTGTACTGTATAGTATTGTAGGTAGATATGTCAGATATTCTACACAGCATAACAGGCATATCATGCATACCAAAGGTATTGTCTATTGGCATGTACAATAACAGGATACATATGGCTTGTAGGCATGGGACATTGTAATAGCATGATAGCTAATCTAAATGGAAGGGCTACCAAGTAACCATGCACAAAGGACATGTAATAGCTTCACAGGTTCATAGCGGGGTACTATGCAGTCTGGCAAGTCTATGTGTAAGCACAACTACAGTGTTCACACCAATGGCACCTCTCTAGGGTAGTGTCTTGTGAACAGCAGAGCCATGTGTTACCTGCACCTCTGCACAGTACAGCCACTGCAGTGATCCCTGGCGTACATGTGTCTCCCAACCACCAAGGGAGGTATCACATGAACAGTGCTACTGAGTGTCCCTGCGTGATGTATATAGGACTCATGTTCCAATGCATGGTGAGTGTCTGGTTTGGGAATGTAACTCACAAGCACATGCCACTCATTGTTGCATGTGTGCACATATCCATGAGCATGTTGCTCACAGTGGCTTTTGCTTATGTCGCGTATGTGGAGTATATCCATTAATATTGTTGTGGACATGGGCCCTGTCTGTTCAGCAGAGATCACCCCTGAGTATGTAGTATGCAAATGTGTACAGAGGTGGTGTCCATAGTTCAGCCACATACTTTAACTGTCGGAGCTCAATAAATTTCATGGTGTGTTAATGTTGTGGTATGTAAAGCTGTAGCTGTTGTGTAAGGTACACCCTAAATGGGGTGGTGTACCCTTGACTGTGTGTAGAAGTCTTGAGTTCAGAGGTACAATGGGTGCCTATGTACCAGCTACACACCCAGTACAGATACGTATGGCCACGTAGAAGGATATCCACGCCACTGTGGCAATACGGTAACCACAGGAGTGGGTGCGACATACGTGTGTACTACAAACATGTACAATGTGACATGTATGTAGGGGACTACCACCTATGTGATAGTCAGTGGGCGAATGTTGTAATGCAAAGGTGATGTTCATGCACCTTGTGTCATGCAGCTTGAGGCCATGATATTCATATCAGGTATCTGTCACAGTGACACCTGTATGGATGGAGTCAGTATCAGCTGGTGGATCAATCATGGCACTTTGCATGCAGGGGTTTGTAAAGCTAGGTAGGGAAAGTCCCTCTGTGCTAGCCTGTACCTCAGGGAAGCATACACTGAACATGAGGGGCCCTATGACTGAGGACTGTGGTATGCCAAATGTAACTGAAATGCAGTTGGTACTATGGTATGCTGCCCTCATTGTGTGTGTCCTGTCCAAGAGCCACGTTGCATAACATCCTGAGACATAGGGTACGATGTGCAGGTGGATGTGTATATTGTCAATTCCAGAATGGAGAATGGTGCTGAAAGGCAATGAGAGGACAATGTAGGATGTGTGGACTCCCGTACCATCATCAACTACCCTGGTAACTGTATGAAAGGAGTCCACCAGGTGTAGGAGCCATGCTCTGGCCCTAACAAGTCCAATCCGGGTGGCATCAAAGGACCGGAGCCCAACAATGTCTCTGTGAATGATGTCCTTGATGATGTGCCCCATAGCTGTGCAGAACAGTACAGTCAGGTGTGTAGGACTATAGTCCCACTCGTGCATTGTGGTGCCACCTGTGTGGAGTGTGATAAATGTTGCTGTGTGCCAATCAGGGGTCACAATGTCTGATACAAGGCTATTACTGAATATGGTGGCCTAGTGGGGAGACATGTTATTCAGAGGTTTGTGGACATCACAGCCTGGGACTTTGGAAGGTGACATGGGGCCAGTGTCCCAGGACATATAGAGTGCAGGTTAGTACTATGTAGGTGTGACCGCAGGGACACCGCAATGTTGCTGCATGGATTGTGGCCCTGTAGTAAGTGAGAGGGTGTAATGTTAGCATTGAATCCATCCGCCAGCATGTTGCCAACATCACCTGGGTCTATAATGTTCCTTAGTGACAGTTGTATGTGAGAGCAGATGTGGGTGCTGCTATCGACTACTGACATACCACCATAATGCCTTGTGGTACACCCCGGAATGTGTCACAGTAATGTTTACGTAGCTAGTCTCGGAGTATGTGATGAGGGATCCTGTGGCCCTACCAAGTCTGACCAGTGAGCTACCCCACCCATGGGATTGTACACCACTGTGCAACAGCCTCCACCTGTTGTTGTACATTATGTCCATGGAACTTGACCAGCAGAGTGGCGTCTGTTATCTGGTGTGTACCATCATGGCTCTGTGTGGAATAGCATGATCCATGCAGTTGTGTATGTGCTATTGGGGTATGTTTCAACATTTGTATGTGCATCGTCCATCTGCACAGATGTCATGATGTTAACAACCGCTGTCATAAGACGTCTGTAGTAGGTGTTGTAGTACTCATGTACTGTGTATGCCGTGAAGGGTGTGGTGCCGGGATGTGGCTAACAAGGTTGATTAGCATATGTTCAGAATCCACCAATGAGGGGATAACCCCAGGTGTGGAACACCAGTCACATGTTGGTAGTGTTCATGTCAAGGTTAATGTTGGTCTTGGAGGTGGTGTGTATGGGTTGATCCAGCTGAGTGGAGGTTATGACTCATGGATGTGTTGGTACATGAGTGGCTATCCCAGTTAAGTGTGGGGTAGTGTCAGTCACACATCAGTAGTAGCTGTCTGAGCCCCGCTGTCCAGTACACCAACAAAAGAGGTCTGGTAACCGTGGGGTATGTTGTTGAATCTGTAACTTGTTACAATGTGTATAGCAGTTCCGGACACAGTGAGTTGCACATGGAGCACCTCTGATGCATTGTGCTAAGTAACTAGCCAGGATGTGTGTACAACATAGTGGGATATGGGAACACCTCAGCTGTGGGTGTGCCGGTCCAGTTATGTGCCTGAAAGGTATGGTCTGTCTATAACCTGTCATTGCAGGTGTGCTCTGCAGAGCCTAGAGGCAGGTCCCAGTCACTGCAGAGATATTGGAGTGGTGCATTATAAGGTGTGCCTTGCCTGTGTCCATCACAGAAGAAGATGCAAGCATTGTGCCACATGACCCCATGTCTTGCTTGCCAGTTCCCATTCTGCCAGTGACTGTTATTGGAAACTGTACAAGACAGGCAGTATAGAAGCAGCAAGAGCCTTACATGTGATTTGTACTCCCAGGGCTGACAGGTGCAGGTCATCTGTGCCAAAGCATTGTGTTTGACCAGGTCAGTCAAAGCGGACAGATACCAGATGCCTGTGGAATGACAGCAGAAGCATAGGCAACTGTTGAAGTGACACAGTCAGTCATTGTACAGTGGTATCGGGTCTGGATGAACGCATAATGCTCCCCAGGGCTTGGCCCACACCTTCAGGGCTACAAGACTGGTGAGCTATTGCATGTCCCTGCACACGTAGTCTGTGAAGTGGCATCTCAGGGCAGTCACACTAACATGGAGAATGACAGTCACATCGTACCTGGTGAGGTGTGGCATGGGAGCATAGGTTATGTTGCAGAACCAGTTACCCGACAGCAAGATGTAAGCGACTATTGCCTTGTGTAGCCTGCTGTGTGGAACTGCAGTGTGACCGCCTACAGAGTCACCTATGACTGGCGTGTTGTGTATGTTATAACACCCTATTGGCTGTATGTGATGGGCACACATGAGTCTGTGGGCTATAAGTTGGTGATGTTGTTTTCCATGATGGGGGCTGCCTCTGGTGCCTACACAGAGTATGGAGAGGTACTGCACAAGTTGTCCTTGTATGTGTGGCCTGTGGTGGAGATCATGTGAGACTATGTGATGAGTGGGGTGTGTTGCGAATGTTACACATCCCCACATGACTGTCAGGTGCAGTCAGGGTTGGTGACAGCATTACCCCCAGCACGGCTGCATAAGTGCATCCCCCACAGGCTGTAGTGTCGTATGTTGGGAGGTCAGCATTGAATGTGTGCATGACGCAATTGCTCTATTGCCACATGTACGACATATCCATCATATAGACAGGCAATAGCACTGGTACGTGACAGTTGGACATGCCTGTATATACAACCATGTCTCATAGGATATGTGCGTTACGTGTATACAACAGCTGTTGTACCATAAGCAAGCTGAAAATATTAGGACAGCCAGTGTACCTGTGGGAAATGGTGTGGAATGGGTGCTATATTAACCAGTAGCTCATGACATGCGCACAAGTTCTGAACAAGTGCCTAGCATGACCATACAATACAGATAGGGTGTTGGATAATATCAACCCACAAGTGGTGACGACTGTCATAATGGGTGGCACCGCACTATAACCCTGCTGAGTATGGTGTGCATGTCCATGAACCATTATCACTGTAGATGTTAGCAGTACAGATGTGCAAGACAGCATGGATGTTTGATTACAAATACCTTTGTATGTCACAGGAGTGTTCTACCAGTGGCCTGTTGACAGACTCAGAACTACAAAAGGTGCCAGAGTGACATGTGCATATCACACCAGTGCCAGCTACAGTAGAACAGGGTTAATGTGTTGTACCCCACCCTCATTGTAGCCCATACCACACAGACAAATGTTAGGCATCTGTGTATGTAAGGATGTGAATGGCCATGACCTATGAGTATAGCTGTGTCAGTGTCGTGAACAACATACACAATGGGCTGTGTGGGTGAGGTGTGTGACATATGTGCACATTCTGATGAATGATATCAGCATTGTAACCGCTAGGTGAACATCCCTGTACCCATTAACTACCACCTAGGCTGTGGTCAACATTATGGACACTGTGTAAGGGATGGTGCTGTACAGTATACCTGCCTGACTTGGTGACATCTCCAGGCCCCTTAGGTAGTCATACGAGGTACCCATGTCATGACAGGGTGCCATCCATGAGCACGGAGATCATTGGACAGGCATATACAGCACGGGGGTGACCAATATTGAACCACATACCACCTTTAAGGGGTAATGGCCATGCGTGGATGGGCGATACCAGCCTTCACAATCCTCACCTCCACTATGCAGCATGCTGTCTACCTTGCATAAAGACATTTACTACACCATGATGATGGACATGCTACATGTCCATATCCTGATCTGTAAGACATACGTCATGGACAGCCACCGTCCTACTACTAGGATTGCCACATGCTGGACAGATCCCTGTGCCATACATGTGACATACTCCCGCCATACCATGCAACCCTGTCCATCAAAGCTGCACATGTCATCCCAGTCATACATGGTGTGATGGCCGCATGGTAGATGTAGTATCAACTGTCTGGATCAGTAATGGGGCACTGATGCACCTTGCGGTGGCATAATGGATGCCTGTTACAGCTAGGAAACCTTGCCCGTACATGCTATGGTTGATAACCATCCCTGCGAATGACGTCTGACTAGCCATTGTCCCATGTCTATCACATGTGCAACACAGGCGATCCATGGCAGGATGTTGAACAGCTGTACAGTGCTGTGTAGATGTATATGGAAAAACACATGCATGTACAGGTGTCCATGCATATGTGTGCATTGTCACTGCTCAAGTCCATTAAGCCTGTGTCTGTGTTGATATGTGACATATACACAGCATCAAGGTCAACATTACCGTAGACACATCCAGTCATGTGCAGATAGGTAAGAACACCAGTGCAGGCAAATAGACATGCCCACATCAAGACAGCATTCACATGGAGTATGAACACTGTAATGAGGTGACACACATATATGGTGATGATATCCAATGCATAATGGGTGTGACATGTGTGTGACACATACACGTCAGTCGTGTCAGTGTCATGATGATTTGCAAAGATAACTGTGCAGATGAACTAGATGTCATAGAAATGTATGTGCAGCAGTGTCTCTGTACATGTCACCATCATTATGTCTTACAGATAATGCCTCAACACGCCTTCCAGCATACAGCCACCAGGAGGATGATGTCCTCATCCTATACCTCCATGAGAACTATGAGTTGTTGTTCAGCCATGTGCCACAGCATGCCCAGCAGCGGGAAGACCTGTGGCAGGATCTACGCAGGAGGGTGAATGATGTGGGTGGCCATAAATGCACCTACCAGCAGGTGCGCAGACACTGCATGGACTTGATACGACATGCAAAACAGCGTGTCACTGCAATTGCCAGGGAACAAGGTGGAACAGGTGGTGGGCCACCAACCCAGCCCCCACTCACACACACTGAGGAGCTACTGGCCAGTCTGGGGACATCCTCAGAACAGCATCCACAAATACTAGCTGCCATCATGGAGGTGGATGTCTCCCAACCAATGAGCCTGGAGTTGCCTGGTAAGTCAGTACTGCACATATGGCTATTATATCCCATTTAGTTGCATGTGTCACTGTACATTATGTAAAGTAACAACATAAGCAAGGTATGTGGACACACATGCTGCATACTACCGTATGCTACCCTGTGTATGCACACATGTGCATACTATATGCTATTATACAGGCAAATGTGTTAACATGCACAGTGCACCCTGTGGCTGTCATACAGTCATGGATAATGTTCATACTGCTGTGTCACCCCTATACAGGTACCTCTGGCATGCTGCACAGACATGAGTCCATTGCAGCTGAGACTGTCATCAGTATCAGGCATGTTAAAGTGTAGATCTATTTGCCATGTGGCCAGTTAACACTTGCACACATGATGTTCGTTCCAGTCATGATATCCAGGTCACATCACCCATCATTCACACAGGCCACCCATGTGCAATATATACAAATGAAATGATACACCGACATGAAACCACAGTAGTTGTCATTGCTACATGTGTGGTTAGCTGTGCATACAGTGGTGGAGGTGTTCTACAATGGAGGCATATGTAGTATGCATTGGAACAACATGTGTGGTACGCACACAGTACCACACAGTGTGCTGTGATATAGGCAGCCCAAAGGTGTCACCATTGTGTTATATGCCCCTGCATTGGGTGCACACATTGTGATGTGCCATCTGACATGTCCCAGACACGTAGTGTTCTGGCGGCAATATTGTCACACTATCCCATGACCCATACCCCACATACCAAACATACAACCCGTTGTCTGCATAGCCCTGTGGATGGTGACATATCTGACATCTATGGGTGTATGTTACATGGGACAACACAGACATGTGAGATAGATGGCCATCACACACATTTGGCCAACACATGTGCATACATGGCCATGGGGGATGGCCAGAGACACGTAGCCACACAGTAGATTTGTGTATGCACCCTGTTGCACATTGTCCAGACATGGTCCAATTATAGCCTTAGTTGACTGATTATACAGTTGATGTGGTACACTGGACATCCTAAAAGCCCATGCACAGCTAGTGGAGGTGTCACTGAAGTCTACCATATAAGATCTGTTGAACATCATGACTGTGTCATAGCATGCAGTTATGGCTATGCAATGTGTACATATTATGCATTGTACAGCAATATAGATACCTCATGATGCCATGCAATGGCACAGTGTCTGTACTTCACACTGTATAGCAATGTAGATGGCTCACACTACCCTTCCATGCTCATGCACATTTGCTAAACATGCATTCTATCTGTAGGGCATACAGACAACACTGCAATCTGATGCCCATTATGATGCTGTACATGTGTCAAGACACCATTGTGTCAGACATGTATGCATGTTAATGCACATGTCAGCAGATTACATGTCAAGGTCACGTCAGCCATGTGTACTGTTATCCTGTTCTGGTCCACATGGTGTATCACGGGGATGCATGCATACTACCATGATTGTGTGAACTGCATGGCTACTGATATGACACCTGCTTGCTGTAGTGTGCACCCCAGGGAGGTATGCTTACTAACACTATTAATGTCTGAGCTGCATGCCCTCTGCTGTATCACAGGCATGCTGCATGCCATCTGTCAAATCACATGCATGGTGTGTCTGTGTGTGTGTGTGTGTGTGTGTGTGTGTGTGTGTGTGTGTGTGTGTGTGTGTGTCTGTGTGTGTGTGTGTGTGTGTGTGTGTGTGTGTGTGTGTGTGTGTGTGTGTGTGTGTGTGTGTGTGTGTGTGTGTGTCTGTGTGTGTCTGTGTGTGTGTGTCTATTGTAATTTAGAGTCTTTCTTTGCATTCACAGGTGATGTAGGTGCGTTACCCTCCTGCAGTCCATCTGATGTTAGTGTCCCCACAGATACTAGCAGTGATGAACATATGCATGAGGTACAGGCAGGGTTGTCAGGGGCTGAATCTGTGCCAATGGTTGCCATCCCAGCTATGTCCCCCTCTTCCCCGCACACAGTTCTGCTGCCAACACATACTGCATCACCAGTGGCCATAGAGGAAGGACAGTCAGCGTCTGTTAGTGTGGAACAGGAACGTGTGGTGGCTACAGAAGGTGTGTCTACACACCATGGTGTCAGTGTAATGACTGCAGATGTGCCACACAGGCATGTGGCCGGTGCTTCTCATAAGAGGACCTCTGGCAGACATGCACCTGCAGGACAGAGCGCAGCAGCTGGTATCACCAGACGCATGTTCCAGACTGTAATGGTGGCACAGGCATGTGCTGAGCAGCAGAACAGAAAAGGGCAGAGGCTGCAGAGGGCTGCTATCCGTACCCTAAATGACAACATCCAGGCATTGGCAAATGTTCAACAGCAGATTGCTGATGTTCTGGATAGGCGATTGTGTGACATGGTCGGAATCCTTGACCGTGGCATGGCAATCCATGAGTGTGAGCTGTCTGTGCTGGAACATCTGGTAGGAGTGAGGCGTAGGCCACGTGGACGTAGGCCAGCTACACCACCTAGTGCAGGTCAACGTGAGCATGCCACCTCACATGCCCGCTACCATAGTGCCAGGAGCAGTAGCAGTACAGCTGGTGCTGTGCTGTCCACACCAGGACACAGCATGCCATGTGGACATGGCCCTGGACGTTCCCAGCAGGGACATGGTTCCAGTGGACATGTGTCATTGGACAGTAGCCAATCTGTACCTCCGCCTGGTAGTGCCCGTGCAACCCCTGGCAGGCACAGGTCACATGGCCGTGGCCAGACATAGTGAGCTGTACAACCTGGTCTGTACAATCTGGAGCTGTCAATAATACCCCGTGTAGGCCTCACAAAAGGCAGAACTGTGTGCACACATACACGCACACAGCAAACACAACTGTAGGGCTCCACAACACCCACATGCATTCTGAACAGACATGTCCAATCAAATCACCCGCCCTTACACACACACACATGATGTCATCCATTGGTGCAGCCTGTGCCCCTGGCAAACATATCACCCTGTGCATATGATGAAGCCTGTGCCACATCCCTGTCATCCACACCATTGGTGCAGGGATATGCTCACATGGTCTGATGCACAGGGTGAACAGAATAGTGAAGGTGTATCTAACATTACTTGTGTATGCATAGTGAGGGATGTGTATGTTGCAGTGGTTGTGTGTGAATAGTGAGAGATGTGTATGTGACATCGGTTGTGTACTGTCAACATGCACCAGTCATACCATGTAGTCCAGGTGCAGCATGCATTGTGATATGTTTACAGTATGTGTCTCGGTTACAACAGTAACAGCATGTTGGTAATGATGCCCTGGTTCCCTCCTATGGTGTACTGGCATGTGCCTACAGGTAGCAGTGTTTGCAGTCCCCCATGTGTAACTGTGGAGTACTCACAGGCACGTATGGCAATATCAGCATGCTAAAAATACCCTCAACCTGACTGTTGGAAAGTCTAACATGACACAGATGTCCGCATATATACTGCACCTGAAGCATGTGGTCAGTTGAACAGGCTACAGCGGACAGAGACGTGACATACATACCAGGAAACATTACAGGTATGTTGACATGGTGCAGGGGTTGTACACAGCGGTCTGGCCAATGATGACATTAGATGCCACTTGATAGCATGAGGCCACACTGTGCAGCAGTAATACCCTGTCACATTACAGTAACATGGCCACTTTCACAGGGTGTACACCACTATAAAGCACACCCCATAGTGTTGAGGTGAGGACCCTTGCCTATGTGGTCATCACCCTCACAGTACTTTGCACCCACACAACGTGACACAGAGAAGGAACATGCACAGGTAGTCAGTACAGCTGGGACCGATGGCATCAACAGGGTAGTAGACTGCATCACCATGAGGGGTTAGTGATCCTGTTTTCACTGTATGGTAGCATACACCCTCACACCAAGCACCAGACAGCCATACATACATACATACATACACACACACACTGTGGTGACCAGAAATGTGTATATGGATAGCCAATGTGTGTGATGCACCACACCTGCCGACGTCATGCTTTCCACACTGCAGTATGTACAGATCTGTACAACGGTGTACAGGGATGTGTAACAACTGGGACGTAATCCCCACGATATGTGGCATATGTGTTCACACAATTGGACACACATGGCAGTGCTGGGAATCATACACCTGCCATATGATGAGACATTTGATAGACATGCAGCGGTATTGTCCGCATTATGTGTACCAACACTATGTCTGGCAATTGTGCTGTTATATGCACATGGGAGGATGTAGGTGTTACAGGTGTCCTGTGACATACAGTTGGTAACACCTGACCACTGTGCATGCGTTATTTCATCACCGTCAAGTAACAGTGACATAGCATACTGTATGCACATGGCATGGTAGGATGGCATGTGACACAACTGTGAGCCATCCCCGGCACACATACATTTACACAGGTGGATCACCACTTTATGTACACACATCCCTCCATACGTGCTGTACGACCAACCGTACTGTCTGTATGTCACCATATACAGGTGTCAATGATGGGGCTGCATTGCGACTGCATGTTGTAGTTGGGTGCAGCTGTGTTACGGACATCGGCCACTGCACATGCATGGTTGCTGCATGCAGAGTACAGATTGTACATGTGTCTCCTGTAGCCATGTTTGTATGCATTGCTATTGGTGGACATGTGTGTTGACATACATAACACATGGACTGTGGTATAATATCATGAATGTCATGGGCGACCAGTACAGGGGTATGTGTCCTCGGTCAACATTGCTACCCCCTGTACTGTGAGCATTCAACAGACATGGACCCACCTTCCATTTGCATGTGTATCATTGCTTAGGCCACTGTTCTGCAGGGGGTACAGCAAAGGCTATGCTATGTACCTATGTGTTGTGTGTGAAGTCCATGCACACATCCACTGCAATCACATGTATGACATATCCAGATGTGTGTTCATTGGTGTACAGCAACACTCATCTGTCACAGCTGTGTAAGACCCAGGGTCCCTGGTATGTCTTGAGCTGACCTGGTCATGTATAGTGGTATCATTGCAATGCATAACACCTGTCGGTACATGTGTACTCTGCACAGTTTGTGTAGACCTCTGACAAGCCCACTGGTCATGTATCACACTGTGTTGTGGTAATGTATGGCTGTGTATTGCTGCACCAACTACGTGGTGATGTCTTGAGGGCTACAGTGTAGACTGCGGTGTGTACATCTGTGATCTGCACCTGTGACAGCTGTGATGGCAGCTGAGTGTGTACTGGTCACTGCATGTGTGTGACCACCCTGTGCATGGGGACAGTTATACCTTACTGTGCCCTTCCGTGTTTACACTCCATCTGCATGCAAGACGGCCCTTTGCAACTGCTAAGTGTGTGAGCTTGCCCAGTACGCTGTTGTGTAGATGGACACACAGTACAGTCCAAAGTGAGCCCTTGCGTGTTGAGACTCCGTCTGCATGCAAGACGGCCCTTTGCAACTACTAAGTGTGTGAGCATGCCCAGTACGCTGTTGTGTAGATGGACACACAGGACAGTCCAAACTGAGCCCTTGCATGTTGAGACTCCGTCTGCATGCAAGACGGCCCTTTGCAACTGCTAAGTGTGTGAGCATGCCCAGTATGCGGTTGTGTAGATAGACACACAGGACAGTCCGAACAGACATGTATTACTAGGCGTGTGGCCATGGCCAGTAACACCTTGTGTCAGTGATGTCCATCTGTGCATGGGCATGGCCGTTGACATCCTGTATAGCCATGGTGGTCATCCAGGCAACAGATGTCCATTGTCAACGTCACGATGGATGCCTACCGAGTACACACTGGTCGACTATCTTGAAGGGTGTACTGTCTGTGGTGCGTCCCGTGTCTATGTATTGTTGTTGTAGTGCTCCATAAATCTTTAGTTGCCCCGATCACACCACTGCCATGTGTTTGTCTATGTCTACCGTGGGGCAGTAATATGTCTGTATGCTTTCAGACTGATCGCTCTCTATACAATCCCTGTTGGCGTCTTTCTCTTTGCGGATGATGACACGTGCCTAGAAGTATGCCTCTGGGACTGCTGTGTTTAGTAATTTTGGTAGCGCATTCTGTAAATGCGTCATGCTGTAGTGTGATAGGGTAGTTAGGTGTATGTTCGACTCCCAGCCCTGCCAAGTGTGTGTGTGTGTGTGTGTGTGTGTGTGTGTGTGTGTGTGTGTGTGTGTGTGTGTGTGTGTGTGCGCATGCTCCCGTCCGCCTGGGGACTCAGTCATGCTTTTAGACGCCTCACACCACAGATATGTCCTACCGACGTCTTTGCCTTTGTGGATGATGACACGCGCCTAGAAGCATGCCTCTGGGACTGCTGTGTTTAGTAATCTCAGTAGCGCATTCTGTAAATGCGTTATGCTGTAGTGTGATAGGGTAGTTAGGTGTATGTTCGACTCCCAGCCCTGCCAAGTGTGTTTGTGTGTGTGTGCGCATGCTCCCGTCTGCCTGGGGACTCAGTCATGCTTTTAGACGCCTCACACCACAGATATTTCCTACTGACGTCTTTGCCTTTGCGGATGATGACACGCACTTAGAAGTATGCCTCTGGGACTGCTCTGTTTAGTAATCTCGGTAGCGCGTTCTGTACATGTGTCATGCCGTAGTGTGATAGAGTAGTTAGGTGTATGTTTGACTCCCAGTCCTGCCAAGTGTGTGTGTGTGTGTGCGCGCATGCTCCCGTCGGCCTGGGGACTCAGTCATGCTTTTAGACACCTCACACCACAGATATGTCCTACCGACGTCTTTGCCTTTGTGGATGATGACACGCACCTAGGAGAATGCCTCTGGGACTGCTGTGTTTAGTAATCTCAGTAGCGCGTTCTGTAAATGCGTTATGCTGTAGTGTGATAGGGTAGTTAGGTGTATGTTCAACTCCCAGCCCTGCCAAGTGTGTGTGTGTGTGTGTGTGTGTGTGTGTGTGTGTGTGTGTGTGTGTGTGGCATGCTCCCGTCCCCCTGGGGACTCAGTCATGCTTTTAGATGCCTCACACCACAGATATTTCCTACCGACGTCTTTGCCTTTGTGGATGATAACACACGCCTAGAAGTATGCCTCTGGGACTGCTGTGTTTAGTAATCTCGGTAGCGAATTCTGTAAATGCGTCATGCTGTAGTGTGATAGAGTAGTTAGGTGTATGTTCGACTCCCAGCCCTGCCATGTGTGTGTGTGTGTGTGTGTGTGTGTGTGTGTGTGTGTGTGTGTGTGTGTGCACATGCTCCCATCCGCCTGGGGACTCAGTCATGCTTTTAGACACCTCACACCACAGACATGTCCTACCGACGTCATTGCCTTTGTGGATGATGACACACGCCTAGAAGTATGCCTCTGGGACTGCTGTGTTTAGTAATCTCGGTAGCGTGTTCTGTAAATGCGTTATGCTGTAGTGTGATAGGGTAATTAGGTGTATGTTCTACTCCCAGCCCTGCCAAATGTGTGTGTGTGTGTGTGTGTGTGTGTGTGTGTGTGTGTGTGTGTGTGTGTGTGTGTGTGTGTGTGTGCGCATGCTCCCGTCCGCCTGGGGACTCAGTCATGCTTTTAGATGCCTCACACCACAGATATTTCCTACCGACGTCTTTGCCTTTGCGGATGATGACACGCGCCTAGAAGTATGCCTCTGGGGCTGCTGTGCTTAGTAATCTCGGTAGCGCGTTCTGTACATGCATCATGCTATAGTGTGATAGGGTAATTAGGTGTATGTTCTAGTCCCAGCCCTGCCAAATGTGTGTGTGTGTGTGTGTGTGTGTGCGCATGCTCCCGTCCGCCTGGGGACTCAGTCATGCTTTTAGATGCCTCACGCCACAGATATGTCCTACCGACGTCTTTGCCTTTGTGGATGATGACACGTGCCTAGAAGTAGGCCTCTGGAACTGCTGTGTTTAGTAATCTCGGTAGCGCGTTCTGTAAATGCGTTATGCTCTAGTGTGACAGGGTAGTTAGGTGTATTTTCGACTCCCAGCCCTGCCAAGTGTGTATGTGTGTGTGTGTGCGTTTCCAGCTCCATGACAACAGTACATTGCTTTTACAGTATTCACTCACCATAACATCCATGCGGCGTGTTAGCCTTTGATGCTGCTGTCTACAGGCTAGACGTGTTCTGTAACTGCGTAATGCTGTTGTGTGGTACAGTGGTTACGTTTGTGTTCTGCTCCCAACCCTGCCACGTGTGTTGTGTGTGTGTGTGTGTGTGTGTGTGTGTGTGTGTGTGTGTGTGTGTGTGTGTGTGTGTGTGTATGTCTGTATCTATCTACATATATATATATATATATATATATATATATATATATATATATATATATATATAGATATGTATGTTGAGATTATCACTCTTGAATGTTCTGCATTATCTGTACGTGATCACCTTGGATGTATGTACATCTTCTATGGCTCTATGATAGTGCACATACTGTGTGCTGTAGTGATCGTGGGTTATACTTGTGTAGTGACCAGTTATTGTGTTGCTGGGTATTACAAGGGGCATTGGAAACAATGTTAGTACAGCACCTTTGCATGGTTGTATGCACATCTCGGCAACAGTCAGCAGTGGTTATTACTTTGCAGGAGGAGTATGGCTCATATCCGTATGTAGTAACTGACAATTCTATGCAACTCAGGTTAACATTACTGACTCACGTTTATCCACAGGTTGTGGTACAGATCCCAGGACTGTATGTGTATACAGTGACAGGTGCAGGACTGGGTTTGTGTTGGATGCATGGAGGGGTGTCTATGGCCAGTAATGGCAATCTCTACAGGCTGGCAGGTACAGTCTGTGAATGTCCCACAACCTCCTGTATATGGCTGACACATGCTGTACTTGTGTATATGCAGACTCACACACGTACCACAAACAGCTAGGGCTATCACATACACAAACCCATTGCATCACCATTGGGCCATGCAATAACTGTTGTCCCTCATACACACACACATCTAAGTGTAAATTGGATGGCTCAATGACAGCTCTGGAAATGTAACACCACACCCTGTGCATATGATGTCACCTGTGCCACCACCTGTGATGTGTAACATTGATGCAGGATCAGACTAACCTGGTGCTGATGCACACAGTGTCTTTATTCCACTGTATTGATGTTAGAATGCTGTTAACACAAAGTGTGATTCTTCCAGGTGTATGTCAGCAGGCATGATGCATTGCAGCTGTGACCATCAATGTAGCATAGTTTACAGAACTGTTAATTCTGATGATGTATTCTCCATCCATGTGCCATTTCACTGATGTGTGTAGTATTGGCAGCATGTGTGTCTGAGTGTGCAGTACATGTGTGATGTGTGTAGTACACATGTATACATGTTTACAAATGTGTACACTGGCATACACGACATTACACGGGCTTCACTATTCGTACACTAGCTTACTTGTTCTTCAACACGGGCACACGGGCTGACCCATGCACACACATGCTTACTCAGGCTTACTGGCGCGCACGAGCGCGGACACATTCTGGGCAGGTTTGCAGATAACATCGGTGGTATCCATGGCGTACACCGTCAGTCTCCTGACTTTCCTAGGATAGCTGATAACATGCCTCTTCCACTGAGTACTGACAGTAAACATGTGACACTGCTCCGGTAAGATTACAGTGTTTTATACATACACACTCATGTTGTCACCTATCTTCTACTCTACTAGTCCCCTTATCCCACACTACACTGTAGAGGCTTGGCCCATATGGCATGACATGTTGTGATTCACTATCCTCAGCCTCACTTGCATCACATTGCCTACAAATGCTTCGTTACATCTCTGATAGAGCGCTTCCACACATAACAACCAGTACGCAGTAGCCATGTTGTTTCCAGCTTGCCATTCATCTGCATGGCGTACTAACATCTAACTAAACCTGCATTTTCTATGTATATTATACATATTAGACTTGTTTTGAAGCGCAGTGCGTTCTCGTGGCACTGTGCTACGCTTCCACACCGGAGATCGGGGGAGGACAACTACAGTTTTACTGATATCCAATGGACAATAAGGCCACTGGCCTTAGATTTGGACATTGGCATGCTTCTTCGACTGTATTCATACCGTATTTGCAGCTGTCATTGCTCCATTTAACAATGTGCAGAACGTTAGTCGTCTAACATCCAGGTACATTTCTGCACATAACTCTGCCCTTGCACGGACAACTGACTGTTTCATGTATCGCATATTTGCATAGCTTTCACATACAAATGGGGTATGTTGCAAATTCCAACATTGTCCGTGCAATGTTCGTGTTACGGGCGGTTTTACATGCCCCTACAGGAGTTTGCTGTATAGCTTGGCAGACATCTTTCCTTGCTGTACACTCACTCTACTCGTACACGCCGGAGGCTTCATGTATCATGGCCTAGTTTTGCTGTGTGCTATGTCTATTTGTGGTGTGTGCATGGCTGTGGGTATGACCCACTATCATCATTTGTAAAGGTGACAGCCCTATAGGTACTTCATGTAGACTGCTGTGTCATTTGACATGTCAGCACATACCTGCGGCCAATAGTGACTGTCCTACTGCAGCGCTTTTCATACCTTCTGAGCTATCTTGCAGTCGATAATGCTGTTTCCTCACACATGTATCTGTTTCTGATCATACCTCTCAACCTCCTAGAGCAAAAATCTGGACAAAGCCTTAACTGATGGGGGGACAAATAGGGGCAGATTTTAAATATTGCTCTTACAAACGTAGATAGTTGACAGAATAATAGGTTTTGCATTAGTATGACTTTTCTGAAGGATTTGGAGTCTTAAACTCAAATGTTTGTCATTATTTAATGACTTCAGTTCTCAGGTATTTGCCAGAAAAGTACATATTTTAAGAGGAACACACCAAACATATGAGGCAAAACTCTGCACATTCTGTGTAAATCTATACAGTTGTGAGGTATGTTTCTGATACAGGATATCAATTTTCTGACACCAATACACACACTGTATGGTGGCATCACAGGCCAGATGCCATTACATTTATATTGCAGGACACACCCACCCAGAGGGTTGTATTCCTCACAAAGGCCAACAGGTGCTTATCCACACTAATTATTCTATCATGTACCTTATATGTATGCCGGTATTTGTGCTTTCTGTCAGTGGCAGAGCTCACGTACGAGTATGGGGGACTGGACATTGTATTGGTGACACTGCATGACACCCTGAGGGACACATTTCTTTTGAGTCTATTAACCTTCCACATTGACTTTCACAGGGCATACGTTGTCATTCACATTTGTCAAAGTACTTGCTTTTGACTTGTACATGTTTTGTCATTTGTCCTGACGTCTTTCTTCTCACCTGTCCACCTAGTATCACTAGTTCTGTACATTTATTTTGGACAGGTTACCTTCATACCTCTCACCTGTACACATTATGGGTAAATGCTCCAACGTTTGACCTATGCTCTTGTTACATTTGTCATAATAATGTGCCTTTCTGGTAAATTACTGGCAAGGCATTACGGACTGTGCAGTTAGATAATAGCGACTGACATTTCTATTTCATGATTACTAACCCTCATAACATTCATATTCCTGACTACGCCATTATTCTATCAACGTTCTGACTTTGTCTGAGGTATATTTAATATAGTCCCTATTTGTATTCCATGTACTATGCCTTAGTCCAGCTGTCTTATTCTGACAGTTTGGCAGGTATGGTTACCATCTTGGTCGTACGCATGTCCATCCATGATAATCGCCTACATGACACTGATATAGGTCCCTACGTCTTCCCCCAATGGTTTACACAATATCCAGTAGATGGGTTGTACCTTTTTGGAGAATATAGGCGTGTGCTATACCCACATAGGTATATTGATCACTCCCATGGGGCGGACCTAATAAATCTGTGCCAGCCAACACCTAGGCCCATTTCTGCATACCCATGATTCCCATAACTAACACCCCTCTACAGTACCCATTAGACATGTTTAATGTGAGTGATAATAAAATGTGAGGACACTTCTAAGCACAACCCACTGTCCGGATATCAGGTCGTACGTCATACATTCTATCGACCCATGTGTTATTACCCTTGCGACTGCTACTGTTGCATGTACAGCTATATCATAGTTGCAGCTGTGACTTCATTTGCATCAATAACGGTTCGCACTTCGTATGGGATCAATTTTTGGGGTCCTGCAAAGGACACCTATATTCATGTTTAAAGTGTAGAACTTGCAGGCTTGTCACACTGGTACTTTCCGGGCAATGGTTTGGAGAGCAGCGGTTTATTCAGCTTTCGTGCATGTCTGTCTGTCTATCCATAATAGCTATACTGTGACCTATTTATGTACATGTGTTATATCTACAGGGACATATGTTTGTTGTGTATAGATATATACATGTACATATATGCATATGTCTGTACATTCCTCATTTCATTATTTTCTTTGGTTTACGTCTGTGGATTATGTGTATACACAGATATATAAATCCATATCATACCTTTCAACTGTACAGATTTTCACTGAATGTACAGCTGTTTGCCTCTTATCTTTGGTCTGTTTTTCATAACTTTGTGTCTATCTGGCAATTTAGTGGCATATCATTAAAGACTGACGTTGGAAAATAATGACATGCATTTCAGGTTACGACTTCATACCCTTCAGAGAATCCATGCTAGTGACACACCTGTTATTTTATCCACTTTCTATGTTTGTTGGGGCAATATCTGGAGATTGTCCCTATTTGTACCAGTTGTTTTCATGGCTTTGTCCGGTTTCATACTTTACGGGGTTAACAGGTATGAGCCATGTATATATAATGTGGAGAAAACAGCATTCATTTGCTATGCTGTGAGTGGATTACACACGCGTAGGCACACTTGCATATCCTTATTGCGGGTTACATATGTTTAATAGATATTTGTGCTTACGTGGCCTTTCATACTTTTGACCGTAACAGTTATATATCTGTATTCCGGTTTACGGACTGATGCGAAACACACTTTCACCTTTACATATTTAAATGTGTGTACAGCACGAACGCATTCATTACACTCTAAAGTTATATGTGCAGTGGTAGTAGGTCAACCAGGGCTGCATTCACGTTGGCCGGATGCCGGAACCACTATTCTATTGGTGTTCTGCCTCATTGATATGCATACCCATAGTACTTAGCTACATCAACATACGCCTCACCGCTTCACTTACAACACAGGCATCCATTCTCCTGCTGGGAAAAACGCGGTACTACATATTACACATTCCCTATTGCCTACTGCTGTGGACCCCAGCTGCATTGTTAATCACTCCAAGGATATGCAGAACACCAAGGCTTATAGTCCTGGCACATATAGGTCACATGTAGTGATCTGGGTTTAGGCTTGTCCGCCTGGTGAACGGAACTTCCCTAGCCGAGTTCAAATGTCAGACGAAGCATATGGTCAGGGAATTTCTTCCTATTATGAATTTTTACCTGTGTTTATGGACACAGGTGTTTGGGCACCTGTCAGCAGCTTATTCTGCTGGCAATACATATTATGGGTGGGGTTGTTACAGTCCATACTCCACGGTGAGGGGTGTTCCCATTCACATTTGACTGTTACCTGTATTCAGTCATACGGGGATTATTATCTTGGACATAAAGTGACTACAGGTATGCAGTTGTACATTACACAAATGTGAAGGGTTGTTACTGTAAATATGTACGGACCATACCTCTCAACCTCTTAGAGCAACAAATCTGCGCAAAACCTACATGATGGGGGGACTAATAGGGACACATTTTAACTATTGCTCTTGCAAGCTTAGAACGTTGATAGAATACTAGGTTTTACATTAGCATGACTTTTCTGCAGGATGTGGAGTCTTAAACTCAATATAATTCTCATTATTTAGTGACGTCAATCCTCAGCTATTTACCAGACAGGTGCAGATCGTCGGAGGCACACAACAACAATATGAGTCAAAACTCTGGTCATTCTGCGAATATCTGGACAGTTGAGTGGTATGGTACGGACCTCTGTAATACACTGTTGTGTTCTGGCACAGCAGTAGCTCAGCATTAAAGACTGAAGTCGGAACGTTCTTGCAGACAGTTGGGTTTCAGACTTCATACTCCGGACATTAATGCCATTGTGCAAACTGTTATTCTATCATATTTCTATGTTTCTAAGAGCTATCTTTACCAATTGTCCCTGCTTTTGGACCTTTGTCTCACTTGTATTCACGGCTCTGTCCAGATATCTAGCTCACACAGGTTGACAGGTATGGTCAGTCACGCCTGCACACAGTAAGTATCCCTCACACTTGGTCAGGGTTATCCTGTTTACGTCAGTGTCTTCCTCACCCTTATGCCATTTGCCACTATGTGAATGTGTGCAATATATTCTCCCGCTTATTTGTGTCGGGACACGTGCATCACGGGAAGGTGTTGTATCCTGGATAGTAGGTTATGCATGACCACTTAGGTCTGGACAGTGTCATGGACCTCTATGTCACATTCTGACTTGTGTCCAGATATCTAGAGGATTGGACATCATGTCGTCATACCCATTCTACTATTTACACAAGTTAGTCATCCCGTGAGGGATATCCCAAAAATTGGACAAGACCAAAACAAGACCGATATCAAAGATTCTTTTGGCTTTATGAAAATGTGCAGGGGGTTTTACATGCAGGGGATACATGGTTTGCAATCCTGAAACTGCCTAGGGTGACAATACCTACTACATATGCATAGGGGTCACTATGCGTAGCTGTGCCTGCAACGAACCAGTAGGCCAAGTACGGCTGGATTTGGTGGATGTTCTGGTACAGGGGCAGGTTGTGTGATGTGGAGGGTATGCTGGGTAGGCCATTATGCATCCAGGTATGTTGCATTTGTTATGGCCAGTTCCATCAGGACCAATCTGTGGGTATGTGACAATGACATATCTATACATTTGTATCGCACATTTCAATATTCATATGTTTGTGGGATTGTGTTCTACACTATGGCCTGTCTGCTTGTCTTGCAGCTGTTTTTCCATGTGTTTGTGTTTCTTTCCACTTCACCCGCTGCCCCCTCCTACACCTCTGGTTCACCTTTTCTGCATATGACACAGTATCGCCTTTGCGGATTTTACTATTACCCATTCACCCCTCACACGCAAATTCCTCACAACCCATAGATCACTACTTTGGTTGGCCCATGACACGACCAGAGTAACACATTGACTACCCTACATGTGTCAGGTACCTTTATGGTTGTATGGACTACCCTGCCATGTTTGCTTTCCATGTGCTATACCTCACGCACATAGGTACACACCCATACTTCACTTTCATTACTTGGTTGGTATAGCCGGGTACTACCCGTTCGACTGTGTCACATACAAGTTCGGCTTATACCGCTGACTTCCGGATTTTGCAAACCTGTTGTACTCATTGGTAGGATGGCACCTTTTCCTATGTCCATGCTATTCCTTACACATATCCGACTGTTGTGGACAATGCCTCCCCACAGTCGACGGTTGTTTTTCCACCTTTTCAATTGGCCACAGTGTGACATTTGCGGTGAACACAGCACATTTTACAGGTCGACACGTACCCACGGTCAGTTCGGCAGATAGAATTTACAATTCTTGCCTATATCTAAGCTTAGTCTTGTAGCATTTCGGTGGCTTATTCTGTTTCTTCTGACATTTATGTAATATACGTACGGAGAAAAACTGTTTCATGCAACTATTACATGACATCTGAGGAATAATTATGTCATATAATCTCTGGACATTTGCCATGTTTACAAGTTTGTGTCAGGACACATCTGCCCACAGAGGGACTGTCACTCGCAAAGTGGGACAGGTGGTAATCTTAGTCGACGGTACGGATCATACTGTTCCTTTCGGCCTACATGTGTCCTTATTGTTGTAGCTGTTTATATGCTGCTCCTGTTTCATTTACATGCGTATTCTATTTCCTATCACATTTGGTATGTGGAATACGGACATACCTTATGTATGTGACTATTACATCCCTTGTGGGATATGATTCGGACATACGGTCACTACATATATCTACATTTCTCCTCGTGTATTTTGTTATGGACACATCTGCACAGGTATGTACCCTCCCTCGCATTATGGGTCAGCTGGTGACCCTCTCCATTGGGCTGGACGTACCTCCTGGCGGCGCGCTAACATATGATACGTTTCACTTCCACATGGTATAGCTATCAACACTACACTGGACTACGGGCACACGGTTTTCATGTCATTTGTTCAAGGGTAGGGACCTGTTATTCCCTACCGTGCATTTGTGTTTGCTTCTTCATTTTCTGTTCGCAGGGACTATCTTGCATGCTTTGCATACGTTTCAGTATCCACGGACACTGATAGGTGCGATTACTATTGCAGGCGGAATATAATATTCAGCAGTTTAGGTTGCTCATCGACAGCCGACATTGACACGCCTCCCTGCGCAACTTCGATACGCCCCATGCACTCGCGCATGTTTCCTATGCACGTGGCTGTGGTGGCTGCGTGCCTTCATTAATATGCATATGGCGCGACTACTCCATATATACGCCGCACAGCCGGCGCAAGCCTTACACCAGCCTTGCACCGAGCTTCATGAATCCTGGGGATTAACTATTACATTTGTAATATTTTGTGAATAACTTACAATATCTCAGCAACTGCTCAAGTTACGCACATACTGTCAGCAGTATTTTATTCATCTATCTGAGAGTTTTCACATGAGGCTAAGGAGTTCTCTCTGTGTTACTTGGTTGTGAGATATTTAGAAAAATGTGAAAAGTATATGTATATAAACTAATATCATAAAAACAACAGCTAACATCTCTTTACATGCACTAGACAGAAGCCAAACAATAATGCAGTTGAATTTGCTATTGTGTAAGCTTTAAGATATAATCTTTTATAACCCTGTACATAGCCTGGTTTTAGAACTATTGATGCAAATATGAACGAGCAATATTTGACGCCTAGAGGTGTCAGTAAGAGGTAACTGCAGACACACCTGGAGGCGTCACTCATGTAATGAGTTAACATAATAGCAGCATTTCATATTTACAACAAGATGATACAACATGCATAACCAAATTTCAGGAAGCTGTGGTTTCCATGACAATATGACTTATTTTGCAGTGCTGCTGTCACCTCTCATTAAAAACAGCAAGAACAGTATTTAAGACATTGCCTCAACAGGTGTCTATTAACAGAGCTGGTCTGTATGGCACACTTACATCTGTTTGCAGCCCTGTAATATGTATACATGTCTGTAACACTTTCTTGATTTTTCTGTTCTAAATGCATACACTGAAGACACGTGAGGAGTGGTATGTTTATGCATGCATGTATGTATCCATGCATTTATTTATTTATGTCACATTAGCAGGTAACTACACTAGTCCAAGGAGGGTTTTTGGGCATGACCAGGCCATCAGGACCATAAGTAAAATAGCAGATACAGTATTTGAGCATAGCGCAGTAACAATAGTAGACAAATGTATATATATATATATATATATATATATATATATATATATATATATATACATGTTATAAGATGACACTATGAAGCATATTTGAAACTCTGCTGCCCACAGAAGGTAATATAGTCATACATGATTCTTAAAAAGGAAATAGTTAGAAAAGGGAAGAGGGAAGTGAGGGGAGGAGGAAGTGTAATAGGTTAATAGTAGAACTGAACAATAAGCCGAGCTGAAGAGATTTTGCGTGCTATAGTAAGGTAAGATGGGGATAAACTGTCTTTCCTGTTTACTACTTTGGAATCTATCACTTTAGATTGGCGTGCTGTAAAACTATTGCTATATAAGCTTATAACTTTAAGGGCTTACCACTACAGCAGACTCTAAGGAGTTTATTTTTCAAGCACTTGGAGCACCCTCCTGCCTTCCCTCCCTCCTCTCTAGCAAATAATTGTCCAGAGCCAGTTTTCTGTGGCAATTAGGACAGAGGATTAAGGCTCTACTTTATTAGTGAGTTGCTTCAAGAATACAAGGTTTGATTCTTTATGATGCCATTTGCCAGTTGTGTGACTCTAAGCAAATCATTAACTAGATAGTGCTCCTGGGGTAACACTAAAAATGGATATCTGAGACCATTGGGACTATTGGTTTAACAAATGTGTACAATCAAAACTTCTCATAAATTACGCCATATAGGCAGCTTACGGGTAAGGCATGTGTTTCTTGAAGTTGTTCTCTGCTGTGCTTCCTTTTTCAATGAAACTGTTGGAAAGATGAAGGGACTGAACTTTATATGATACAGCTGTGACTGACACCAGCCTCATGAACTCTCCTGCCTGGTAACTGCTGAAAATTTGACCCTACAGCTAATATGCTGTAAGAGATTATCTTATTTATCTACTTCATAAAAGCGTGCTTTCCTATTAAATGCCACTGCTTATGGAATCTCCTCAGAACAGAGCATATCTGCTAAACACTAAATATACAAAATATGTTTATTCATGGTTAAACACAATATGCAATGCATTTTAACAGTCCCTGAAGGGAAAAAATAAAACAAAATTCAGAAAACAGTACCAAATTGAAAATATGGGTATGTTCTATGTTTTAAGAAAATGCAAATGCATATTGTAATACTTTTCCACAGCATTTCAGCTTTCAGCTCATAAATGACACTTTATTAGAATTCCTCAAGGCTGCTACTATATGATATTATTTGCTGGTATGAATATTGCAATGTTATTAAGTTTACTGGGCTTGCCAGCATTTGCTTCACCCTAAACAGAATCACCAGAGCAGCACTTAATTAATTTAGTCCATGAATACTGAAAATGAGCATGTTATGCCATCTATACATGACATCGAGAACTGACATTTTAATAGTTCATTGTAACTTAAAAAGATAAAATATTCAGTTGTTGTTAAAATAACATAGTCCTTAAGGACTGTAATTGTACTGTTGGTTGTATTTAGGAATTCATTTTGGTCAGGCTTTCACAAGAGGCAGCTGTTACATTCATTAGTGCAAATATACTGCAGTGCTCAGGATCCTTAAAAGTGCTTAAGGATGAGCCAGCAAGCAAACAGCCTCAATGAACACGTACAAGTTTATTGATTTCACTCTCTGCTTGGATTTTGACATTCTCATGATTCTACTTCATGAGAAATAAAATTAATTATGCCTCTCCTATGTCAAATTTGATTTTGCTTAAGGAATAAGTTATTTTGAATAAGGCCAGTAAGAACTATATAAAGACATAGAAACACTTACAATCTTGGTAAAAACACATTTACTTTCACAAAATTCACCTGATGTTAGTTGTTCATTTTTTGAATGACTATAAAATACATTTTCAAACCCTATATCATACAGCAGAGTGAAAGAAACACTTCTGCTCTATGAGTGGACAAACACAAATGCACTGAGGATAGGGATCCCTGAACTGCATTCTCCAACAAAATCATTTAAGTGCTTTTTACATGGAGGCTTGCACCCCAGCTGTGGAGGACAAGCCTCCCACCACCCAAACCTATATATAAAAACTCCATGGTCGCACCATTCCCTCTGGAGGGTAATCAATTCTGGCGCAACTTGATAACAGTAAATTCCAGTAATCCCCTATAGAGGAACTCCTGTCGTTGATGAGGTGAACCTTGGGTAACTGAAGTTCGAGTCGTCAGTCATCACACACCTGAAGAAATGATGATAGGGCAGTTTTCATTTACTTGAAAAGTGTACATGTACATGTGTGAGCACGTGTGTGTGTGTGTGTGTGTGTGTGTGTGTGTGTGTGTGTGTGTGTGTGTGTGTGTGTGTGTGTGTGTGTGTGTGTGTGCGCGTGTGTGTGTGTGTGTGTGTGTGTGTGTGTGTGTGTGTGTGTGTGTGTGTGTGTGTGTGTGTGTGTGTGTGTGTATGTGTACATGTGTGTGTGGTGTGTTTGCAAAGCCAAAAAATGACTATGACAGGTTCTAAAATAATTATTAGTATCATTTCTGACATGTCCAAAAGGTACTTAGCCAAACCAGGAACTAGGCTCTTTTGATACACTAATAATAGACTTCCATGTGATCTCTCAGTTGGTATATATAAGTGGTGGGGGAAGTTTATTTGGGTATTGCAGCCCCCCCCCCATGGAGGTGGGCATTGCTTGCTCCCCTCCAAAAATGTTTTTTCCTACAGATTTTGCAAAATATGTATACAGTTCAGTGATTTTGCTCCTTTGCAACTGCATTTCTGAAAGTTGATTACAATGGAAACCAAGTCTTGTTATGGAGCCTGATGAAAACCTGCAGCAGGGTTAGAGAACGGAATGATCCAGGTACATTAAAATATTTTTTTTATTTCCTCAATGTACTATCCTGAGTTTAAAAGCAAAGCCACTTAGGTAATAATCTATCTGTTCTATAAATCACCACACCAACGTGCTAATCATTTTCCAGCAGCAGTAGTAATGAACAAATAATAAATAAATAATACTATGAACTTTGGCTCTAAATGATTATCATTGGAAAAGTGACACCCCTACTCCATCTATAAAAATAGGAAAAGTTGTTGTGATTGGATGTATTAATAATAATAATAATAATAATAATAAATAATTAACAATGGAAAGGTCCCCAGTGGCATAATGGATAAGGCATTAGTCTCCTAAGCCAAGGATTGTGGATTCAAGTCATATCTGAGGTAATATAATGTTTGGGCTTCAGGGATGGTATAATGGCTAAAATGTTCTTGCAGATTCATAGTATATGGTTTGATTCTCATCTTTGAAAGTTAAGTTGGCTAGTCTTAAAATAGCACACAAGAGCAGCTCAACTAATAATTAACTTTAAAAAAAGAAAACACAGGAAGAAAAGCTACATTATGACAACTGGGACACTATTTTCATGTCAAGGGTTACTGATCGATGGCAGTGCATATTAAGCAATTAAGCTAACTGCATACCTTCATTACTGAGGGTGTATCATCTGCCATCTTTCTGAAAATAACATTATGAGTTTAGAAGGAGACATTATAGACAATATTTAAATATAATGCTGTGTGTGTGTGTGTGTGTGTGTGTGTGTGTGTGTGTGTGTGTGTGTGTGTGTGTGTGTGTGTGTGTGTGTGTGTGTGTGTGTGTGTGTGATCGGGAGAGTGAGAGCGATGAGTGAGTGAATGCAGCAATGAATGAAGAAGTGGCTGTGCGTGTGTGCGTGTGTGTGTGTGTATGTGTGTGTGTGTGTGTGTGTGTGTGTGTGTGTGTGTGTGTGTGTGTGTGTGTGTGTGAGATTGGAAGAGAGTGATGTGTGAGTGAGATCAGGAGAGTGAGATCGATGTGTGAGTGAATGCAGGTATGAATGAGGAATTGGCTGTGTGTGTTTATATGTGAGATCGGGAGAGTGAGAGCAAGGTGTGAATGAATGCAGTTTAGAGCAAAAAATCTGGGTAAAGCCTAAAATAACGGGGACAAATAGGAACATATTTTAAATATTGCTCTTACAAACTTAGAAAATTGATACAATAATAGTTTTTGCATTAGCATAAATTCTCTGAAGGGTGTGGAGTATTAAACTCAAATGTTTGTCATTATTTTATGATTTCAGTCCTCAACTATCTGCCAGAAAAGTAAAGATTTTAGGAGGAACATACCAAAATTATGAGGCAAAAATATGGATATTCAGTCTCTCTCTCACACACACACACACACACACACACACACACACACACACACACACACACACACACACACACACACATGCGCGCGCATGCACACACACAGTCACTTCCTCATTCATACCTGCATTCACTCAGACATTGCTCACTCTCTCCTGATCAAACACACACACAGTCACTTCCTCATTCATACGTGCATCCATTCACAAATCACTCTCACTGTTTGCCACACCCACAGGCCACACACCCACTTACGCATTCATTCATACATCACTCTCACTCTTCCAATCTCACACATACACACATGCAGCCACTTCTTTATTAATTCCTGCATTCACTCACACTCGCCGAGAACTAATAAGCTTAATTTCAAAATAAACCACAAACTGTTTGCGGTTTATTCTGCAGCTAAACTTATTAGTTCGCGGTGTCCCTGTGAGGAAGTTGTGGCTCTCCAGGGCACTGCAGTGCACACTTTGGGAACCCCTGAAGTATGCACTTTATGCGGGGGGGCCTTAGGAAAACCTAGATTCAGCAAGGGAGCCAAGAATCAAAAAAGTGTGGGAACCACTGCATAATTGAATGGTTCCTCACATATTATTGCTGTCAATATCTTAAACATAATTATCCAGTAATAAAAAGTAATTGCTGCTTATGTTTGCTGAATCAACACACATTTAATAGTGGTGTTCTCATTGCCCAATGCAAGCATCAAGAGTTATTGGGGAAGGCATTTGGGCTTGAGATGAAGGTTGAGGTACCTGAAATGATGCTAGTGATTGAGGGAATGAAAATAAATTTCTGGCTAGAATTTGTACCTGAGTCATACTTACCCTGTGTCTCTTTGAGGTAAGTTAATCTCCTCTGGACCAACTCACAGTTTGCAGCTATTTCTTCTACAGTTGTACAGTACAAAAAGAAAAGAAATATATATATATATATATATATATATATATATAAAAGCATAACGGGAACCAGCACTGGCTGGTTAGATCATTAATGCCATATCCTAGACAAGTTGTGGGTCAGTATATTTACGTAACTGAGGGGTGTTCATGGTCTTAAATTCAGCCTCCCCTTGGCTTAGGAGGTCCTCGTTGCAGGTCTTAAGGTCACTATAGTGGTGAAAACATTGTTCCTTAGTGCATGGAATACCAGTTACACTGGAGACAGCCTTGGATAAGCTTTTCCAAGCTTCAGCCTTATCGGGCCACACATATCCTGGACCCCACAACACCCCACCTTTGTGCCCTAAATTCAGCACCTTTCTTCTCTCACCAGTTATGTCTGCAAAAGTCAATTTAACAACATCTGTCTGAATGCAGCCAAATTCAGATCTTGCAGGTAGCGTGTTGTGCACAAAGATGCACAGCTTTGCCAGCTGCATTTGCGCAATTGAAAACAGACAGATTCTTTGCAAGATACCTTGGCTGTACTTATATCACATAACAATAAAGGTGTGAAACATGGCATTGAGCTTTGCCATGTGTGATGCTCAACCTACTGACACAGGTTCCAGTGTTCAGCAATGGACTGCTTAATGGCATGGGGTTTAATCGTTGCAGTCTAAAAGGAGAAAGAGGATGAATTTTGACATATTGTGATGTTGGGGCTTATAAAATGTTAAAATGTTGTGCCAGCTGGGAATTGAACCCATGGGATAAAGCATGCAGAAATTGAAATTTAACTTATTAATTAACGTTGCCACAGAACAATTAACATTACCACAGGACAAATGCATTTCAAGCATGAAATTAGACATACTAATTTTAGAATGAATGGGAAGCATTTCTGTTTGTAAATATAGTTTAGATGGATGCAATTGAATGAGCTGAGTAATACAGGTCAGGGTATGTTACATACATACTTCACAAAACATAACTATCCTAAACAAATAGTTGGCATATATGATAAGTAATGATGATTATAACAAAAGTGCTGTGCCCATCATACATAAGCAAGTGAATTTTATATTAAATATCATAACTGTCATGTTTAGGAAATTAAACATACATTAGCTTGAGGTTATATGTGAAACATTAATGATGCATTCTAAATAGAAAAGTTTACTTATATAAGCATTACTGATATGTTGCTTGCAAAGAAACATGTTTAACATTATCATTTTTAATTAGTGTTACAGTCCAAATGAAAATGTGAGAAATGCAATTCTTGTACCCTTTGTAAAAGTATCTTTTAGCTGGACTCAAAACCTTAGACAGCTGTGTTCTTTATCTATACTCACTACATTTGCACCTTGTAGCACAAAGATAGGCATGTGACTAGTGGAATTTCTCCACTCAGTACTGTTCAAATTGCTGATAAAAGTGCACCATTAACACATGTGTTTGCACTATATAAGGTAGCCTAAACTAAATCTTTCACTTTTTTGATTAGGTAGTGAACCATGTTTGCACGCTGCCACAAGGAAAGCAAATGCAAATTAAAATAAAAAATAAATTACATATTATGAATAATTGCAATGTGATCTCTAAGCAAGATTTGAACAATGCATGTGTGTCATATTTCTCTCAGTTTACTTCAATTATGCATTGTTCCACAGAAAAAGCTGAATGAGAGGTGCACTTTCTTTGCTAGCTACTATCCAGAGTGCTGCTGGCCATGCAATGATACCAGAAATGTTTGCACTGCACATGGCAGCCTAATGTAAATTTTTCACTTTTTCCCTTAGCTGGTGAACTATGTTTGAGTGCTGTCAAGCAGGAAGGAAATGCAGATTAAGAAAAAAAAAATTCCATTGCATACATAGATAGTAAATGCAATGAGATCTTGACATAAGATTTGATGTGTCTTGTGACATATTTCACTCATTCCACTTTATTTATACCTTGTGCCATATAACTGGCCATCTGTCAGGTGTACTCTTTACAGAAAGTACTATCTATGGTGTGGAGGGCCGCACAACAACAGCATGCATATTTGCGCTACATAAAGCAACCAAAATTAAATTTTTCACTTTTTGTCCTTAGGCAGTGAATCATTTGTGCACACTACTGAGTGGAAAGTAAATGGAAAAGGCATTAGAAGAAAATATTTGATAGAAAAAAAGCTGGCAGTAAATTAAATGCAATTGATGGGTATATGCGATAGTGACCAGAGCAAGAAGTGCATTCATGTGACACATTTATCCTTCTCACATCTCATTCCAACATCATAAATTTACTTTGTGAAACATATTATCAGACTTGCAGTTAATGGAAAATAATGTGAAAGTAGACACACAGAAGCTTACATTTTGTTTGAAATACTGACAATGTTTAATTTTTAAACAACAACACAATGTTATCACAAAGTGTGATTAAATATATATTCAGGCCACTCTCTATAAAATTATCATTTAAATGGATTTGAACCATGTATCAGCTCCTTTATCTCTAAACTCACTGCACTTACAACTTGCACCCCAGAGAAAGTTACCTAACAGGTTGCCTTTTCTTCGCTGAGTACTATCCAGAGTACTGATAGACATGTAATGCCTCTGGACTAGTTTGCACTGCATAAGGCAGACTAAAGCAAATTGTTTATGTTTCCTTAAGATGTGAATGTTCATTTTGCCAAGTAGTACGCAAATGCAAAAGTCATTATTTACCAGAATCATTTGCACAATTTTTTTAAATAACTTGAGGAACATGAAATGATTCACAGTATATATCTAGAAATGAACAGAGCTACTACTGCATTACACAGAAGCATTCAGCCTTCTCACATAACCTTGCCACATCAGTACTATTGTGTATTTCTCACATTATCAGGACGTTAGCTAATATCATGGGAATGGAGGCGGGCACAGGAAAAAGAATAAATGATTTAATTATTCACACAACACACACACACACACACACACACACACACACACACAATTAATATTGACATAATTTCAAATTAATTGTCTGTCACTTTTAGTCAATACTGGCCTTACTTGAGTTTTCCACATCAGCACATTCATACACCAAAATAAGTGTCAAGGCTTAGTATGACCTCCCTCCACAAAATGATTTGTGAACAGGTTTCAAGCCCTGCATACCTTGTACTGTTTCTGTAATCTCAGTACATTTACACATTGTGTCACAGAGATAGAGTATGACAACTTGAATTTATTCATTCAGTACCATCCAGACTGCTGAGGACAGCACAATAATTAGTCTTAACTGTGCTATTTATAGCAGTAAAAATAAAATGAGTAATTTTTTTTTACCTTGGACAGTGAGCTGCCCTTCACTGCTACTGCCTGCTGCCATTCAATGGAGTGGAAAATTAAATGGTGTGGAAATGATAGACGAGAAAAGAAAATTAGAATCAAGAACTTGAAATGTACATTTTCAATGTTTAATCAACTTTGCTATCTTGCAAAAGAAATATGTATGAATTTGAACCCTCAAACAAGGGTAATAAGAATAATCATTGAAGAATATTTCCCATATTTGCTACAGACAAATGCATATACAGTATTTACAAGAAAAAAAGTGCTTATATGTACTACTAATGTGACATTGTCTCAATTCACATTGACAGTGCTACAGAAAAAAGCCTTTTCCCATATGGGAGTAAATGTCTGGATGATTTTGATATTGCCAGCAGTTAGGATATCCATGTGCTCACACAATACTAAACAAAGACTGCAAGCACTGCATGTGTATTCCTCTCATTCTTTATGATGTCTTATTCCCTTATCTATGCTTTCTTCATAGCAGTTCTAGTTCTTTTTTTATTGCATATACTATCTATATCAGTGCTTAAAATAGTCCCTTGAATAGCAACAGCATATCTTACTAACAGGCAATAACCGTGGTCATTAAAGCCAGCATTTGAATGTTAATAATTTTGCTCTCTTAAATCAGTCACTGTACTTTCAGACTTTTTAAGTTTATTTGTCCTGACACACTCTCAGCAAGTGCACATAAAAGATGGGAGACTGTGAAACCCTGATTGTTCCTGCAGTCAGAGTAATCATAGACAAGTACAAGCCATTAGCAGGTAACACTTATAAATTCTCATCCTTGCAGTGCTAGATCATGTGCATGTAACTGTGCAGCTCCTTATACCATGTTTACATTCTCTACATTTAGTCCAGATTGTGGTATTTGGGAATTCTAATAATGTAATACCTCATTTGCATACTTACAGTGATCACAGGGTTGTCTCTTCACTATATAAAGAAAATCATGTAACAAATGCCCTTGTAACATACTTAGAAGACTCTTTGTATCCAGAGAGCTTGATACTGCAAAATGCAAACAACTTTTGGAGGATTATCTGCTTTCTGCACTGCTTTGTTGTCAAGCCATGTTGCTGTTTCTTACATAATGGTTTTAGTGTAACATTAAGAGGTGAATTGCACTGGCTGCTCAAAATATATATATTTTTATCTTAATGGATTTTTTTCATCCCTTTCTTTTGGCATAGCCATGTCTGCATTACAAAAAAAGTAGACTACAGAATGCCACATGACCAATATTTTTTTAGGTTGTATTTAATTGTTTGCACAGTTATTGCATATGAGTGTATTATAACTTTGTAGGAAGATCTGGCATTTTACCTGTGTTAGCAGAAAGAAAAAAACTGTTACATCTGTGAATGCCTACCTGACTGCCCTCCCTCCACAGCAGTGGAGATGGCACTTATATTACTTATCTTACATTTCTAATGCTAAATTGTAAATTTTTATTCCTAATGTTGCAATGTATTACCCAGTTAAACCTGTGTTATCTTCATTACAGAACTGTTATAGATTGTTGTTGATATTTAATTTAGAATATTTTTGGGGGTTGGTTGCTTAACTTGTGTGTGGTCATAATTATATGGGAATTATAAGCCCATAGGCTTGACTAGCTTCATCTGAAAGGCCGTGGAAAGAATCACTATTGATCTTATTAACTAGGATATAGGTAATCTCCAAACTCTGAACCCAACCCATTTCAGATCCACTAAAGGTAGATCATGAATGTTAAACATGGTTGACTTCTTTGAGAAAGTCACCAAGGCCTTGGAAGAGGGAAAGAGTGCATACCACCTATCTTGACCTAACCAAGGCATTTGACACAATCCTCAGCTCAGATATTACAAAGAAACTCTCCAAACTGGGAATTAACCCTACATTAACAGATGGGTAGCCAACTAGCTCACCAACAGGACACATACTCTCAAAGTGGTAACTGCAGCTGTAGCAAAAGACCAGTCACATGTAGCATACCATAGGGTTCTCTGCTGGGCCCCTTACTGTTCAGAATTTATTTCTCAGAAGTCCAGGCAAACTTTTACAGCCTGTGGCTGACCAAGTTTGCTATCAATTGTGAATTGAGAGCAATCATTGAGTCTCAAACAATGTTAATATACTGCAGACAGGGTTAATGCAGACAAATGATTGGTGCCAAAACCACAGATTAAAGCTAAATGCAAAAAAAATGCATTATTATTATTCCCTTTGGGAAAGCTGACATCCTTACTAATTACGTTATCGACAGCACCTCCATAACTGTAGACCAATTAGTACATAATCTGCGTACTCAAGTTGATGGCAATCTGAACTTTGACCACATCAAATCCACAGTAGTAAGGAAATCCTTCTATGTGGCATATCGCATAACTAAAGGCATTGCATCTAGATCTAAGTATGTTATAACTCCATTATACTCAGCCCTCATCAGACCAGTAATTGAGTATACTGCTCTCTTTTGCATGTACTCACCAGACACCTGCAACATCTGGAGAGACCACACAGGTTTCTCACCAAGAAATTACAGGGTGCACAAAACAAGTCTTATGCAGAAAGACTGAAAGCCATGTTACTGTATTCTGTCTCATACAGGTTGCTAAGGGATGACCTATGCCTGGCTTACAGAGCAGTCTTTGACCCGGCACTGATGGAAATACTACACATTCGTAAATCAAACTGCAGGAGGATCACTTGCTCCAGAATCTTAATCTAGCCTCTGACATGAACAGACCATGTCAGATAGATAGATACATCTCCCAGAGACTGCCACTTCTCTGGAACAAGCTCCAGTTTGCATGAAACAAAGCCCTTCCCTGACCCCTTCAAATGCAACTTATATCAATGATTGGTGACCACAAATTCACTCCTAGGGTGGTGCCCAGGTCCATCCTGGACAGAGAAAGTTGGTGTTAACTACCATAGACCATTACCTCTACAAACTTCACTCAACTAACCATCAATTGGGGCCACTCAGGATAAATGCGGCTAGGCTGGTAAGGTCTCTAGGGCCATTAAATTAGTAACCTCCTATGAACCTATGAATGTGAGAAAGAGACTACTATGCAAATATATCTCAGTGATATATGATGGAGTGTACAGGTGTGTGTGTGTGTGTGTGTGTGTGTGTGTGTGTGTGTGTGTGTGTGTGTGTGTGTGTGTGTGTGCTTCTGAGACACACACACACACACACACACACACACACACACACACACACACACACACACACACACACACACACACACACACACACAGACACACACACACTCACTTTCTCTGCTCACCCTAATTTTTATTGATACTGATGTTTAATATGTTTACTATGAGTGCAGGATTTTTTTCATAAAGATATTATCCCACAACATGCTAAAACTTTACTATTTTAACCTTGCATACAGCACCTGGAGTACAACTAGTGCATCCCCATATAGATAAAGCAATTTATTTTTTCCTCTACTCACTCACAACTAGAATTATGGCAAGATAAGTCTTGGCATATGAATTGATGTATCAAAGGAGAACATTGCATTTCTTTATGAACGTCAATGGTATTATGACAGTATTCAAAAGTTTTTTTTATTATTATTTATTTATTTATATATATGTGTGGCTCCCACATATGCAGCAATGTTCAGAAGATTTAGGATTTTTGCAAGGAAGTATTTACATAGGTACTTTTATACCCCAAGCTGACTTAATTCTTCCAGAAGTAGATAACAATTGTTAGAGGTGTGATGAGAAAAAGATGTAATTTTGAATATGTTTTTGGGAATGTAACAAGTTGGCAGATTATTAAAAAAAATCCATACAGAGTACTTTGTCAGAAATGTTGGTGGAAAAAATAATTGTGAACAAGGAAATGATTCTTTTCAGCTGTGATACAAGGCCTTAATAAGTTTAATGCTATTGGCTGTCAACAAAGCAATTACTAGAAATTATAAATAAAAATCTAAACCAACCATAACTGAAGTATTGAATACTGTAAAGGAGATAAAAGAACTGGAGGTTATTGTTGTTGTGTCTTTCGGCTTTTCCCGGTTAGGGGTCGCCACAGCGGAACTCTGGTCCGCTAATGATTGGCAGCAGATTTTTACGTGCCGAGTTGCCAGCTCTGAAGCACAACCTTCAACAAAGGTACACCCATTCACGCATGTCTCCACAAAGAAGATGCTCTAGCTGAGAATCGAACAGGACAACGTCTTACTGTGAGATGACAATGCTACTGCAGCACCACCGCCACAGTAGATAAAATAACTGGAGGTGAAATTATAAAAAAATGAAAGGAGCAAATTTAGTAGTAATAAACAGAAATTGAAAGGACAATATCTGCCAGTAAAAACTAAAAGAAAAATCTAGCAAGGCTAGACTTTCCACTGTGTGATTCCTTAAACCTGTTGTATTAGAGAAAACATAAGATATATGCAGTTGACTCTTTAAGAACATCAAGTGTTTCAACTAAACAGCAATTACGAATGTCCATAACTTTTTTCTTTTTAAGTCTGTTTATGGACAAATTCACACCAATAAACCCAAACCCCACTAGCTGTGGACATGCATGTTTCAGCCTTGTTATGGCATCAGCAGCACAGCATGGGCATTCAGAATTGCCATTTAACTGAAACACCTGATGTCCTTAAAGGCTCATTTATATATATCCCATGTTGCCTCTAATGCAAGAAGTTTAAGAAATCACACACGGGAAAGTCTAGCCTTGCTAGATTTTTCTTTTAGTTTTTTACTGATTGGTTAGTCTGTCTGACCTTTTCACTCATTGTTTTAGTTTGTTGGTTAGTATATTTTGCAGACACCCTAATGATTACAGACATCAGCTGGGTATGGCAACCCTCTGTTTCTAAAGATTAGCCATACATTCTACTTTTACTGTGCTGATTATGCTATAACAAGGCTGAAACATGCATGTCCACAGCTAGTGGGGTTTGGATTTATTGGTCTGAGTTTGTCCATAAATAGATTTAAAAAGGAAAAAAGTCACGGACATTCAAAATTGCCATTTAGCTGAAACACCTGATGTCTTTAAAGGGTCATTTGTATATATCCCATGTTACCTCTAATACAAGAGGTTTAAGGAATCACACAGTGGAAAAATCTAGCTTTACTAGATGTTTCTTTTAGTTTTTAATCACTGGTTTGGATTTGTGACTTTTTCACTCATTGTTTTAGTTTGTTGGGAACATTACTTGCAGAATAATTCTCAGAAGAAGGAAGAGGAGTGAAATTTAAGGGAAGGAAGGATTTGATCAATTTATGCAATGTTGGAGTGAATGATAATTATTAGAAAAAACATATATGCATAATGCATCCAGCTAATAAAAATGTTTATAATGGTTTGTTTTCTTTTCTATAACTGTATATGTGGAAACTGCATATGTATATGAATATGCAGAAAAATACCACCACACTTATGCCAACATGTAAACAGCTGCATAGATGCAGCTGTACTCTGGAAACAAACCTACATTGTGGAACCATATAAACAAGCTTTGTAGTGGAACCACATCAACAAGTTCTGTAATAAAAGAAAAAGAATTTTGACCAAGAGTAAAACAAGTTATCCCCAGAATTTTAGAGCCCTTGCCCCTGAAATAAATAAGCAAATTGGGAGCTTAATAAAATCCACCAAATCCAAATTTGCGGCTAAAATAGCTACTTAAGCTTAAGAAAATTACAAGGCCTTTTTTAGTTATGTTCGTAATATCAAAAGCACAATACAGCAATGTGTTGAGCTGACTGTAAATGATGTTACCTACACTCAGGCTGAAGATATAGCAAACCTACTGGCTGATAAATGTAGCTCTAACTTTACCCCTCTCTCCCACCTCCATCTGTCCTTCTAGATATATCTGAAACTGTCTTGCCATCTAGTTATCACACAAGATCAAGTCCTAAAAGTGCTGTCAAAAGCTAAAAGAATCCATTGATGGGTCCTGACAATGTCCCTAGATGCATCTTAAATAGAATGAAGCATGATTTAGCCACATCCCTTACAACACTGTTAAATCTCAGCCTACACACAGGATTTGTACCAAGTGAATGGAGGTCATTCCCCTGCATAAGTGAGGACCTTCCACAGACCAAAGAAATTACAGACCCATAAGTCTGACCAGCCTCTTATGCAAAGCCATGGAAAGACTTATCATGTAATTAATCAATTGGAACATAAGTAACATCCAGACACTAGACCTTTCTCAGCCTGGATTCATCAAAGGCAGATTATACTTATTCAAAGGTCAACAAAGCAATAGATGATGGCAATATGGTTCACAGTGCTCTTCTTGACCAGGCCAAAGCTTTTGACACAATTCCCCACTCAGGCATAGTAAAACAGACACATAAACTGGAAATAAACCCATATGTTACCTGCTGGATTACCAACTGGTTCACACATAGTATGCAGGAAATCAAGATGGGAAAGTTATTTCCGCAAAGAGACAATTGGGTTTTGTGCTGGAACCTCTCCTGTTTGGCATCTACTTTTCTGAAGTAAAAGCCAATAACAAAGTGCTCTGGCTGAGTAACTTTGCAAATGACTGCAGGCTAGCAGAAGTCACTGAATCCCCAGATGACTTAGATATCCTGCAGGAAGGTTTGACCCAACTAAATAACTGGTGTAAAAATCATGGACTGTAACTAAAAGCCCAAAAATGCATTATTGCATCCTTTGGGAAGTTGACTTCCCCAGGAAACTACCTCACTGACAATATGCCCCTAAGATCTGACCTAGTTGTTTTGGATTTTGGAACTTATCTAGACAGTGATATAACTTTTGACCAAAATGTGTCCATTGTTGTAAGAAAGACCTTCTATATTGCAAAGCTTCTGAAGAAAGAGATTGTGTCTAGATCTAGGGATGTCATTGTCCCCCTTTTCTCAGCCTTCATTAGGCCAGTCACTGAGTATAAAGCCATTTTTGGCTGTATCTGTCCAGACACATGCAATGACTGGAACACCCTCAGAGATACCTTATTAAAAGGATACAAGGCCAAAACAACATGTCCTATATGGACCAAAACAAAGCCCTGCCACTATACTGGGTATCCTGCAGACTAATAAGACGTGACCTACGTCAGCCTCCAAACAAATACTGATGGATTTGCTGCACACCAGTAAGTCAGATGGCATCAGAAATATTCAATCTCAATAGAAGTGTTTGGACGGGCAGGTATATCTCAAAGAGGATGCCACTGTTCCTAAACAGACTCTCCAGTCACCTAAACCAAAGTTCTTCCTTCTGCATATTCAAACACAACTTGAATCTATGGATGGCAAGCAGAAAATTTACCCCAGGACTGCCCCTGTACTACCAATGGACAGAGGCAGATCCTAAATGCATGGCTCCCCTCAAATTATCTGTAGTATGATTCCAGTGTTTCTCATTAGGGGTAATATATAATTATCAACCATGGGTTGGATATGGCCAGTCTTTAACCAAATGGAATAGGTTAATTCAAGCACAAAAGAAAAACTGGCTAGGCTTAAAATGGCCCACAAGGGCAACTAGCCTAATACTTAGCTAAGAACCTATACACCTATGTCATTGTGAAAATGAATGGAGTTACAAAGGTGTTTAAAAAGATAGTATACAAAGCTTATTTTCCCTTCTTTGTGATCATTCTTATCTATTTCACTTTTATGGGATTCTGAAGTAAGTACTGAAGACATATGGAGGGAAATGTTCCTTGATTTGATTTATGGACAGGTAGGATTTTTTTTATCATTTTGCAATATAGTCATATTCCAGGAAGTCATTTAGAAAAGTAAGGCTTCAGTTATGTGCAGTATTCTCAGTGTTTTGAAATGCTTTCATATTTTCAATAATATACTCTTAATCTTCACCAAAAAGGCTGTACCGTCTATAAAATACATCAATTTTTAGTAAAAATGAGTCATATTCTCCCCCATGTGTATTAGGCAGAGTACAGGAGAAATTAGACTGAAAAAAAACTAATAACTATATTACTATTTAAAATTTGTTTTACTAATTATCTAACTGTGTGTGGCTTGGGGCTGCAGACTACATTTTCACTATTTCCCTTCTTTCACCTCATTAATTCTTGATAAGAGGACTTAGTGCAGAAAGTGCTAACACTGCAATTATCAAGAAAGCTAAATACAACACATTCAAATGGGCAACACTGGTGAGCTACCTGTTGTTAAAGTCTTTCTAATGTCCTACGTTTCTCTGCTACAAATGAATTTATATGGCATTATTCATAGCATCTTGTGCGATCCTTTCAGATGTTCTGCTTGTCATTCTAAGACAAGATTAATAAAGAACTTGAGAAGTAAAACCACAGGCATCCAAACAATTAAATATGAAACACAGAGGCAACCTTTATAAAATGAAAGGAGCAGATAATTATGTTACTGTTATTCTAATTACCTTTACATTCAACACCATTCTTGGATTCACTGATAATGCATGGAAAAACACATACTACCATAAGTCAGACTACAAAATGAAAAAAGGCATTCAAATACAAAACATGTTTCTTTGTGTGAGCTGAAGGTGACAAGCACTAATTAACTCAAATAAATTCTTAATTTTTAGCTACCATTCATGGGAGCATAAGAAAACAAAGCACATACTGTAACAACTTATAGCTCAGGCTGACTTAAATGTATGTGAAACTCAATGAAACCAGTCATAATGACTTAGTGAGGTACAATACAGTTAAAATCAAAATACAGTTTTTAGCTGATTGAATAGGAAAAGGGTGGATGTTAGCTTAATTGCCATGATTTAGCATGTACTGTAGTATCAGATAAATGGTTGTTCAATATTTCTATATCTAAAATAGAAACTGTAACAAAAAAAAAAAATATATATATATATATATATATATATATATATATATATATATATATAATATATATATATATATATATATGACATTAGCATATATGGTAATGAGGGGATTCAGCTGACTGAGCATTGCATTGGTAGGCGGTCAGATATTTCGCTGTGTGAGGTTGGGACAGATATAATTGTATTGGCACTTCACAAAATGATCAAACAAGGGGGTAGCAAATGCAAAAAAAAAACAGAAGGAAAGTTGTGGCAAACAAATAGGTGAGACTAGAACAGGAAAGCTTGTTGAATGGCAGTTATGAGGAGAAAAGTGACGAAAAAAATTGTTAGGAAAAAGTATGTTACTGCATATCATATTATGTAATCAGCATTTGCATGCATATCGGCAGTGTTGTCTCTGAGTTGGACTTCTCTTGTACTAACAGTATCTTTTGCAGTCTGTTGCCATATAATAACTCCTATGAATCATACTACACACATACATATCTTCATTCTTTACTCCAGCCACTGATAAGAATGGTGTCAGTAGGATCAGCTGGGCATCTACGTGATCAAAAACAATGAATAAGTAAAATAATTCAAATTCTTACTAAATGAGACATATAAAAAATCTTAGTCCTGTGTTCTGAAGAAACAAGCAGTCACAGGATAGATACAGCTGCCTATACACCCCCTCCCTAGATCGTAAAGCATCCATTTCCAGAGTTCCCCAGAAAGTTCTAATACAGGTGACTGTGACAAAAAAATCCCCCAGCTGTGACATTGTTCTCTCCCTGACTAGGGAGCAAGGGATATAAAAGAACCATTAACAAAAGTAGCAATTGTACAAAACATCAGGAGCTATAATATTGATAAACTTAGTTCAAACTAACATAACACATCTGTGTGCAATATGCTTTATAAAACATCAGGGGCTATAATATTGATAAACTTAGTTCAAACTAACATAACACATCTGTGTGCACTATGCTTTACAAAAAGGCAGGGGCTATAATATTGATAATTGTAGTTCACACTGTTTTACACGAACAGAAAACAGGTACTATTCTTAGTGCATGGGCGTGTCATTAAAGTGCTTCATAAACCTTGACAATGTCAGTGGCATGGCTTTACAAAGCTTCCTTGAGTCCTCCACTGTTCCTCATAGATCCTGTTATTCTATTCAGGGAGATGCAAATGTTTGTTTGCCAGTAGGGTGTATCAAGAGGCATAGAGTATACACAAGTGTGTGTGTCTTGTTTGGGGGTGACAACCAGCATCTAGTACAGTGTCAAGGGAGAGAGACATTTAAATATGCAGTGTTAGGTTATAGCAGAAAAGTGACATATGCAGTCATCCACTGTCATGGGCAAGAGAGATTTATAAAACATTATTAGTCATTACCCCTTAGTGCATAGGAGACAACATTAGCATCTATTGTAATGAAGGAATCCATTTGATGAAGTATTCTACGGTTGGGAGCTTGGCTGCATCAGTGTGCAGGGAAGGGACAGATGTGTTTGTGTTAGCCTGCCTAAGTGCACTGTAAGTTACATTGAGCTGTGCCTTTAAATCACATTAAAGTTTTGTTTTATCCAGTGCCATTCCATATTTTGATTTCTGTTTATCTTTTATTGACCAAATTAGTCCCAATAGGCTGGTAGCCTCTTTTCAGGGGTGACTCGAGATAGCATTCATAGTATTGAGGAAATGTGACCTGGGTATCAGGGAACTTCCCCTTCTCTTTTTTAGATGCTGTGGGATCTTTTATATCCACATGAGCTGCCACCAACTCAGGCAGATGGGGCATCAGTTTTTATGTCTCATCCAAGGAAAACACATTCAGGAGTACAACATCCCACCCCCCCGATACTGAGCTGTACTGTCAACAATCCATTTACCTGGTGTGGGAACATAACCCACAGCCTGCTGTACTAAAAGTGAGCATGCTACCTGTTGTGCAAATGACAGTGACCTGTGATGATGTAGTGGTCACTCAGCAGTGTTGCATTGACAGCAAATCATCATTTCTTAGGGGTCATGAACTGGTCTGCACTGCTTCATGGAGTGAAATCACAACTGCACATTTTTATATCCTTGTATCTACACCACAGCGTAGTCTGTGATACTCTTATAAATAAAAGCAAACAATGGGACCAGCATAATGGTTAACCTTCACTGTGAGCAATAAATCCAAAAAGCAAAGAAGAAATCCTAGTATAAGAAAATGCTTGACCTAAGGTAGTAAAAACAATGCTTTAATCTCTTCGCTTCACAAAGCTTTCAGGCCACTGCCCTTCATCAGCATGTAACAAAATACAATGAAATCAGACTCTACTTTTATAATAATTTGAATAAAATAAAATAAAACCACATGAGACAGATTAATCATTACACATAACTGGTTAAAGAATTTTAAAAGGACATGCAGTCCTAAATGCATACAGTGACTACAATTTGAAATATATACAAAATAAACTGTAAAATAAAGCATATAATGACCAAATAGGTATATAGCTCATTGTTTTCTGTTAAAAACTAATTTTTTGAAACCTCATCTTTAAAATATGAACTTATATTTTTTATATTTTTATTTTTTAAAACTAATTTTTTATTTTTTAAAACTATTTGCCTTTTCTTCTATACTCTTGCATACCTACTGAACACCTGACTTATCTAGGTATGCAGCTGTGGATATTGTTATTGCATTGTGCATAACACCCTTTATGAATTATACAGGATTCTGGTATGCAATTTAAAAAACACATCCCAGCCCTGTACAGTTATAAAAAGTGTCTATGAATCTCAGACAGGATTTTTGATTAATCGGGATTATAAAGATGCTGAAAAGTAAGACTTTAAAAGGCAAAACTGAACATTATTAGTTAACTCTTCTAACAGGGAGGGAAGTATATTTGTTACCATGTGAAATAACTAGAATGCAGTGAAACAACATAATGTACACAGACAGTATCATCTTGACATTGCTGTTGAATCGAAGGACTGAATGTATACATTACTGCATGCAAACTCCAGGGGCAGTGTTGAGGCAAAGAGCACATATGGATTTATAGTATAGCTACAGGGTCTGTACAATCACTGCATTGCTCTAAGCCATGGTTTCTCAGACTACATGGCAGTTAGCTCTCTTAAATTGCAAAAAGTCCTTCTGCCTCCCCTAGCTATATATATAAAAAAGTTCTTCATCCCACCTTGTACAAAAGATACAACCCACACATACAGTTCTACTAAGCAAAGATAACTTTGTGAAAATCGACAAGTCGAAGGGATGAAAAATTGCCTGAAACACAGAAGGGTGAAAAAATCAATTTTCATTTTTGTTTTTTTTTAAGGGGGAAACCCCCTTGCACCACTCAGTAAGAGGAGTAAGCTCCCCACACACCCTGAGCTTATATGTACTAAATCTACAGTTGCACCAATTCAAAGAAAAGAGAAATCTCTCAAAATAAGTGAATCATTGTTGGTGCACACTTAGGAACTGCACCGGCAAACATTTCCAGTGGAAAACAACACTGAGCATTTTGCCTTTTGTCTTTTTTTTTTTTTGTTACTGAAGGTCAAGTAATTTCTCCTAAAGCAACTGTAGGGGAGCCCATACACACACTCAAAATAACGAGTTTGTGGCATTGAGCATTGTTCTTTTACTATCAATTTATAGTTAAATGCACATATTAAATGAACATTAATCTTCTACATTTAGCGCTTAATACTTAATTTTTTTTAACTAGTCAGCATTTTCAGTCTACCTTGGGTGTCCTCTGAAACAGACGGAAAGCTCCCCAAGTAGCATGATCTCACTATTTAAGAAGTATTGTTTTAGGTGCTATCCAACAAATAACTCAGAAAGATGTTGAATTTCATAAAAGCTACGTATCAGGGTAGTGAGACCTAGTTCCATCATGTTTCACATCAAGTTTAAAAAAAAAATTGCAGGCAGAACAAAGGAAATTAGTGAACTGCTGCTGATAATAGGGTTCAGGTGCTATAAACCAGCAGCCTGCACTTAAAACATTTTACCTAACAGTAAATGAAATGCATTTCATAAACAGAATTCAGAAATATGCATTTGTTTTTTAGATTTTCTGTGAGGTTTAATCACACTTATTCGGAACAAGTACTATTATGGCTAGGCATCTACTTCTCTGTAGCTTGCTGCTATGTACCTGTCTGCTGAGGTCCATTCAAAGCCTTTCAATCCATGCCAGGTAAAGTAAACCTAATTGCACTGAACTCTACTGAAAGGATTACATATGACCTAATCAATTTGTGTGCCACATAAACCAATACTATGTTAACACAGATCACTGGAACACATCCCAGAACAAGAATAATTAAATGTGATGCCACCGTACCCTTGACATGAAATATACTGTTACTTAAAACTAATCTGTATTTCAAATGTACACTATGTGACAGAGAAGCCTTAGTGACGTTAAATCATAATATAAAATATTAAATAGTAACACTGATCATCTTTTAAAACCCAAAGTATTTTACATACACAAATATGTGTGTGTGTGTGTGTGTGTGTGTGTGTGTGTGTGTGTGTGTGTATGTGTGTGTGTGTGTGCACTTTCATTCACAAACACACATATATTATATATATATGTATATACATATATATATATATATATATATATATATATATATAGATAGATAGATAGATACATGGATTTAGATCATATTATCGAGTTTCAAAAACTCAGAATTCATATGATCAAAACCATATGTTTGATTTTCTTGAAACATGAATGTAAAAAAATATATGTTTTTGCAGAGGTCAAGCCCCCCTGCAGCCTCCATGCGGGGGACTGCACACACCACACCCCCCTGCAAATTATATATACCAACTTCAAGATCACACTGCAGTGAGCAAAACGGTAAATTCCCCGATCCTGTCTGCACTGCAATCTACAGGGACATGCTTTTAACCGTGAACTTAGTCTTTTCTGCACTGTAGTGTGATCTCATGGGTTGGTATATATAATTTGCGGGGGTTGTGGCAGGATGCATATAAATATATCGGCCATATGAATTTTGAGTATCTGAAACTCAATAATATGACATAAGCCCATATAGACACACACTCACACACACACACACACACACACACACACACAGATCTATATATATATATATATATATATATATATATATATATATATATATATATATATATATATATATATATATAAAATGCACACTGAAATACTAGAGACTAAATAGATGGTTGACAGGTGTGAGAAACTGCACATTTTTTGAGGTTGGGGATACTGATCTTTCCCCAATTGTTTGCATTTTCTGAGTTGCTGTATATAATTAGCAGTGGGAGGTGCACTGCTCCCTACATGGGGAATGAAAGGGGATGTCTACTCTGCAGAAAAACAATGTCTTTGATGTTTTGGTTTTAGATTTTGCATGATCCAAGGTAGATTCTTGGGGGTCTATATTATAACATCGAAGTCTAACAACTTTGAATGTTATAATATTGATATATATAGTGCTAGTAAGCTGCCAGAATTATTGCGTAAAAGATTGCTTGTGCAAATGCTAATTTTGGTGAGTTCCAGTTGGTAGAAAAAAGTAAGTGTTTGGGCAAGGAGTTTCTATGTGACAATGTGTGCATTTTAGGGTTAGTGTAAGGATTAGGTAAGGTGATGCATTTTGTGTCGGTATATTGTCAGTCTTTTAGCATAAGGATTAGGTTAGGGGTACATTGTGTGTGTGTGTGTGTGTGTGTGTGTGTGTGTGTGTGTGTGTGTGTGTGTGTGTGTGTGTGTGTGTGTGTATGTGTGTGTGTGTGTATGTGTGTGAGTATCTGTTCTGTCTTGTGTAGTACTAGTGTTTTGAGAAATGATTTAGGGTTAGAAGCAGGGTTAGGGTTAGTCCACATTAGTAAGGTGGGCAGGGAGGGCTTCATAGAAGAGTAGTAATAAAGGGAAGAGAAAAGCCAGCCAGAGGCTAAGTATAGCATAGCACATGTTTCAGATCAAACTGGCATTTTTACCTATGAATTTCTTTAGTCCTAACCTCAGTTAAAATAAAAAAATAATAAACAGTGATAGTAAGGGTCATGACTGCCCTGAGTTCAATGAAAGGGATAAATAATTCCTAAGGGAGAGTTAAAGGAGACATATGATAGGCCATGGAATTCAGTCAGGCCAGAAGAGCAAGGTTAGGAGAAGACAGAGGCCAGTATAACTCACAAAGAGATCAGGAAAGCAATAAAGGAAAAGCAAAAGTCCTATACAATGTGAAAAAAACTTAGAGGAAATAAAACTGGTGTCAAGGGACAGGAAGTTGGAGCCTTTATTGCAACCCAGGTGACTAGGGTTCATTTAGTGACCCTGCATGAAGGAAACAGGCAGGATGTGGAGGAGTGAAGGGGTGTAGACCATTTGCCTCTCCTGAGGGAGACGGTTGCAAGGATGGCCCCCATAGTCAGTTCATTGCATGAGCTTTCCCTTGGTGCCTGGCTGAGTTTGTGCATGGGTTTAGGGCCAGCAAATAAAAAATTGTTGAACAACCCAAACTGCCCTCCTGAATGATTACCCATCCTGGTAGACTCTCACTACAGTGTGGGGAACTAATGGAGCCATTGGCTAGCAGAGAGTTGATCATTTTCAGGTTGTCGGGGCAAGAAATGGCCAGAAGTAAAAAAGAAAAGAAACGTATTATAATACAGGGAACAGAGGGATATGAAAATGGACTGACCAGGAAGGAAAAGGAATTCAAGGTAAGGAAGTACAAACAGGATTACAGATGACTTCTTCATTTCCACTTTCATTGTGAGGAGGTATTCCAATACAGATGGGAGGTCATAGGAAGATAGTGGAGTTAAGGCTAGCAAGCATCCTCAAAGACAACCACATCCAGAAAATTGAGCTAATCAGAGCTAAACTGTCACTCCAGTCAAACTGTATCTATTTTGTGCCTGATTATATCAATAGGTGAATTTGGAACATTCAGAAGATGTCATTTACCTGGATTTCAGCAAGGCATCCAACTGTATACCATAGGATGTTTATAAAAAAACCTGAAGTAGATAGCAATAGTATGGTGGAATATTGAGTGAATAATTGGCTAGAGGCAAATCATAGAGAGTGATAGTAAGTAGACACTGTCCAAAGAAAAGGAGTTATCCTGCAAAGCTCAGCCCTCAGACCAGTAAAGTACTTTTTAAAATAACAAAGGAAATATTCAACATGATTACTCTCTTTTTAGATTATGTAAAGTCAGAGATACTCTTAGGGAATGGGAGTGCCAGCCTCAAGATGGATCTGAAGAAGATATCACAATGTGGTGATGGATGGCAGCTGTTCTTCAGTGCAGAAAAATGCAAGACATTATCAGTCACAGGGAGTAATAACATGCGGTTGGAATGCAGAACTGAAGGGGTTCCATGGAAAGCAAAGTGGAAAGCAACAAGCTAGGAGCAGTTGTAATGACAGCAAAGATCCACCATCTCCAGAATGAGGCAACAGTGGCAGCTAAAACAAATAGGATTTTGGGCTACATCCAGTGGGCCATAATTTCTGGGAGCAATTCTCACTCTACATATCACTGGCCGGACTACAGATTAAATACTACATCTAATGTTGTAGGTAGTATCTTCTTTCAGCTTTTGCCAGTTAGGGGTCACCACAGCAGATCATCTGTCCACTCATGATTAGCAGTGGAATTTTTATGGTGTTGAGTTGCCAGCCCGGTGCCCAACCTTCCACAGAAGGCACACACTCACACCTAGGGCCAATTTAGAGTGTCCAATCTTTGGGATGTGGGAGGAAACCGGAGCACCCGGAGAAAACCCATGCGACCACAGGGAGGACATGCAGACTCCACACAGAAGGCACCCAAGCTGAGAATCGAACTGGAGAACCTCTTGCTGTGAGGCAGCAACACTAACCGCTGCACCACCGTGGCCACCCTAATGTTGTTGGTAGTATAGTGAACAATAAAGCTCCTCTAAGCAGTAGAAGGGAGTGGAAGGTAAAACTATTGGAAGAGAATGGAACAGCTAGGTATGTGGCCATTGGAGGACAAGAGAGAGAAAGACTGGACATGATGTGGATCCAGAAGATAATCAGGTAAAATTCTAGAGCAGCTGATATAAAAAGGGTTAGAAACAGTAGAAGGTATTGTGGTCTCCCATATGGGACAGCAAATTGCAATTTGTATTTAAAGGAACACTTCTGCAGAGAAACAGTGGTGGTCCTTTGAAAGAGAATTATGTATTGGGTTGTAACATGAGTTATTCAAGAAAATCTGGGATGAATGAATGAAAACAAAATACAAGAAAATAATAAAAAAGAAAATGGTATGCAACAGCAGGTGGTTGGCTGCAACAATCAGAGAGACCAAAATGTCTTTAAGTCATGTACTGGCACATGTGTTTATGTCTGTTTGTATATGTATAGGCATGTTTGTATGTATGTATGTTTGTAAAGTAAATCACTTACAGCCCAAACACAGGAATGGGGTGTAATGACTTGAACGAAGGCTTAAGGATGGCTGCAAGTGCTACTGTCATAACAAATGTGCAAAGAATGCCAGAGTATATATGGAGAGCTGAAATACCAGATACTTTCTGTTCATCAAGGATTTTGAGACATTCCTTAAGGGAGGAAGCTATAGAATCTGATGCCTGAAGAAAGGTAGATGTAATTTCACTTAACAGATATTAGAAAATGGGAGAGGTAGAAATATATCGACATCTAAGTTTGATCATAGTGTTGACAAAAGCGGTTTAATTCCCTATAAAGGAAAGTGTACATTTGAATGCCAAGTGTGTCAGAATCTAAGATATTATACACTTACAGCAGGAAAGCTATGCATGAAAAAATCTAGAAAATGCATTTTTATTTATCATTTGAAAAAGTCAGGGACTGTAGATTTGCTATACAGAATATAATGAATTGTTGTAACCTGCCTTGTCTACAAGCCCCCAAACATAACAAAAACTATATAACTTGAGGTGAGATACTAACAGCAAGAAAAATCATTAAGAAAATTTGACATAATTGCATCAAATGACCTAAACATGGACAGTCAAAGTGAGAAGGATTTGCAAAAAAATTGGAGTATGGGATTTCTGGGATTAGCAATATGAAAAATTACCTGTAGAAAATAGAATGAAAGGAAATTGTTAGAATAGTTTCCAGGGTTCTGTTACAATCCTGAAGATCCCAACTCTGCAAATACCTTATCCAGAAGTATTATGTGCAAATGACGGCAACGGGTCTATATTAGAAAGTCAACCGCTTACTTATCCGACTGCCTAAATGTCGACCTGTCTTCATCGAACTGCAAAAACATCAATCATGCAGAAGAGCGAAAGTGGAAACGTTGAATTGCCATGTTTGGCCTTCTGCGGTATAGCTCCGTAAGGTAAGTGTGCGATAGTTACAGACCTTAGGGTGTAGGTTAAGGTAAGTGCATAGATGGTAATGTATGTTAGATTTAGTGTAGGGTTTTGTTAAGTGTATGTGTGTGGATTATTTAGTTTGGGTTTAGCTTTTTAAGGTAAGTGTGCAATAGTTACGGACCTTAGGGTTAGGGTGCGGGTTAAGTTAAGTGCATACATGGTGTTATATATAAGATTTAGTGTAGGGTTAGAAGTAGGGTTTAGTTTAGGGTTAGAAGTAGGGTTTTGGTTAGTGTATGTATGTGGTTTATTTAGTTTGTTTGTGTAGGTAGTATGTAGCGGGAGGTGGGGTGGGACAAGTATGTGAGTTTGACTTTTTAAATTTTGTGGTTTATAGCATTCTGTGTTTATGCAGTTCGATGATGACAGGTTGACATTTAGGTATTCGATGAAGTAAGTGGTCGAATTTATAATATAGACCAGAGGGCAACAACAAGCTGCAGGTCTTAAAAGATAAGTAAGTATACCCTATAAGAATGGAGGGAATGGGGGGGCATGATGCAAGATACAAAACATGGCTACACATTTCAGAGGTGAAATACACACACACACACGCACACACACACACACACACACACACACACACACACACACACACACACACACACACGTGCACACACGCACACACACACACACACACACACACACACACACACACTCTCTCACACACACACACACACACACACACACACATACACACACACACACACATACACACACACACACACACACACACACACACACACACACACACACACACGTGCACACACACACACACACACACACACACACACACACACACACACACACACACACACAAAATAAAAATAAAAATTTGAAAATAAAGTAAAATGAATCAGTGATGATATCAAAAATCTCCTTGTCACAGAATAATTATGCTGGAATCCAAACATTCATAGGATAAACATGAAGGAATACCAATGTAAAGAAAAAAGGGATCTTGTTCTAACAAAGTATTCTTGCTTAACCATTAAGTTGTATAATGGACAGACTTGATTGGTCATGTCATACTTTTTGGCTGAGAGGCTTTTCCTGGTTTCTATCCTTAGTGCCTATATGGCAACCTTTTGTTAAATTTTAGCAGAAATAGTTTTTGTTTGGATGCCTGATATATTCCCCTCCAAAAACACTGCTTAAAATATAACCAGGCAACAAGTTGCTTGCAGTAAAAGGTAAACGCTCCTAATTCAGACGACAGTGTATCATAAATAAATTAACCACAAAAAGGAGCGAAATGGCTTTGCAGTAAAAAATCCAGTTCCCAATGTAAAATAACAAAAACAAAAACAGCAAACCTCTATTTCCAAAGTAAAACAGCTTTTTCAGCTCATAAAAGTAGTATGCTGCAAAGTAAAGCAAGTGTAGCTGGTTCTTCAACCCAAAAGAATCGCACAAAGTATAATCCAAACGAGAACTTTAATAGCTAGCTAGAGTTAGGCGCTTTCACCAAATGGCTTTTCAAAACTTCAACAACTGCCATTAAAACAATGCATTTAAATATACAATGGAAGAAGTTCATTGGTGCACATGACATAGTTAATTGACTTAAACTCTAGTTCATTTACATATATACAGAAATCCTTCTGATATACTTCTAAAATACATTTAAAAAGCTAAGATAGTTTATTCATCATAATACAGAAGGACATAGTATAAATACACATCTATGACCTAAAACAAATGTAAAATAAGATAGTGAAATGTTATAAAAAGTTATAAAACATCCATAGTGTAGCATGAAGAGGAAAAAAAGGGTAAAATACGATTGATTCAAGTGTAACTATATAAAAATGCTCCATAAAAGTCTATATAAGTCTATATGTGCAACAGGGTTCAGATATATGATAGTACATGAATTAAAAAGTAGTGCAGGTAGGTATGTGTATAAAAAGGGGGGGGGGGAAGGCAACTAAGTGTGTAATCTAAAAACATTTTGCTTACACAGTAAAAGGTAAAACCTGAACTCCATCAATGACACCAGGGAAAATGTCTGCTCAAAGAGGGGACAATCCACCTCAGTAGACAATGGTGATACAGGTAGGCGTGTGTATGGGAAGGGAGAAATAACTAAGTAGGGGGTCTAAAAACCCTTTTCTTACGTAGTAATGGTTTAACCTGGACTCTATCATTGACACCAGGGAATTTGTCCGCTCTAAGGCGGACAATCCATCTCAGTTCACATTCCAATAAATGTGAATCAACATCTCCACCTCTGAGATTAGGTTCAACTTGTTGTAGTACACTAAAGTTAAAGTAATGGTCAGGTCCTGTATTTCTAACATGTCTGGCAAGTGCATTATGATCAGATGCTATCCTAATGTTGTAAACATGTTCTCTTATACGTTCTCTAAGTTGTCTGCAAGTCTTGCCTACATAAAATACCGGACAAGAGACACACTTAGCAATATATACAACATTATTGCTGGTGCAATTGGTGCCAGTATTAAAGTAAAAATTTTTGTGTTGTCGGATGTTTAAAAGTGTCACTGTTGTCTATATATTGACATTGATTACAATTTTGACAGGATATTGTATTATGGTCAGATCTTGGTTTCTGGTAACCATGTTCTACTAGAGGGCGATGGCATAAGGTCCTTTTTAGATTGGGTTTATTCTTATAGACAAACCTTGGATTATCACCTACTACTTCTAAGATTTGGTCATCCAATCCAAGGATTCCCCAATGTCTATGTACTATCTCCTTGATCTTGTCAACATCTCTAGTGTAAAATAAGGACAACTTAACATTATCACCCCTACTGATAGCTGGTACTGCTTCAGATGCTTCTTTCCTTGAAAAATAAGGTTTAGCCTGTGTCTCTCAACTTGTCAACCTGATTCCTATTCCTATCTATGTCTCTCATCACATATTTATGTTCCAAAAATCTATTTGTAAGTGATTCAATCTCTTTGGAATGTCCTGAGGGGCATGGGTTCAACCTTGATGCTCGCATAAACTGCCCTTTCATAATGTTCTCAAAAACATATCTATGGTAATATAAGCCTTTTAGAGGTTGGTACGAAAGTCTTCCAAGTCTATGACACTCTAGATGACCTCCATCGTAGTCATATTATTTCGGATACCCTATTTGAATATCTTAGAGTTAGGAATCCCTTGATACCAGTAATACATAATAATAATTCCTAACCAAGAAGGTATGTTAATGTTAACTTTATTCCAGAAATATGTGGGTTACTACAGACGGTTCGTAGATGACCTCTTTTTTATCTGGAAAGGAGATGAAGCATCCCTTCTGGAATTCTTTGATTCCATTAATGGACTAACGGATTTCTTGAAATTTACTATTAATTATTCCAGTATTGAAATATCATTTCTAGATGTCCGCATACATAGATTACCTAGTGGTTTATTAAATACATCAGTGTATAGGAAACCCTGTTTTAGGAATACACTGTTGCATCGACATAGTATGCACCCCAGATATGTTTTTGAGAACATTATGAAAGGGCAGTTTATGCGAGCATCAAGGTTGAACCCATGCCCCTCAGGACATTCCAAAGAGATTGAATCACTTACAAATAGATTTTTGGAACGTAAATATGTGATGAGAGACATAGATAGGAATAGGAATCAGGTTGACAAGTTGAGAGACACAGTGGCTAAACCTTATTTTTCAAGGAAAGAAGCATCTGAAGCAGTACCAGCTATCAGTAGGGGTGATAATGTTAAGTTGTCCTTATTTTACTCTAGAGATGTTGACAAGATCAAGGAGATAGTACATAGACATTGGGGAATCCTTGGATTGGATGACCAAATCTTAGAAGTAGTAGGTGATAATCCAAGGTTTGTCTATAAGAATAAACCCAATCTAAAAGGACCTTATGCCATCGCCTCTAGTAGAACATGGTTACCAGAAACCAAGATCTGACCATAATACAATATCCTGTCAAAATTGTAATCAATGTCAATATATAGACAACAGTGACACTTTTAAACATCCGACAACACAAAAATTTTTACTTTAATACTGGCACCAATTGCACCAGCAATAATGTTGTATATATTGCTAAGTGTGTCTCTTGTCCGGTATTTTATGTAGGCAAGACTTGCAGACAACTTAGAGAACGTATAAGAGAACATGTTTACAACATTAGGATAGCATCTGATCATAATGCACTTGCCAGACATGTTAGAAATACAGGACCTGACCATTACTTTAACTTTAGTGTACTACAACAAGTTGAACCTAATCTCAGAGGTGGAGATGTTGATTCACATTTATTGAATGTGAACTGAGATGGATTGTCCGCCTTAGAGCGGACAAATTCTGGTGTCAATGATAGAGTCCAGGTTAAACCATTACTACGTAAGAAAAGGGTTTTAGACCCCTACTTAGTTATTTCTCCTTCCCATACACACGCCTACCTGTATCACCATTGTCTACTGAGGTGGATTGTCCCCCTCTCTGAGCAGACATTTTCCCTGGTGTCATTGATGGAGTTCAGGTTTTACCTTTTACTGTGTAAGCAAAATGTTTTTAGATTACACACTTAGTTGCCTCCCACTTTTATACACATACCTACCTGCACTACTTTTTAATTCATGTACTATCATATATCTGAACCCTGTTGCACATATAGACTTATATAGACTTTTATGGAGCATTTTTATATAGTTTTTATATAGTTACACTTGAATTAATCGTATTTTACCCCTTTTTTCCTCTTCATGCTACACTATGGATGTTTTATAACTTTTTATAACATTTCACTATCTTATTTTACATTTGTTTTAGGTCATAGATGTGTATTTATACTATGTCCTTCTGTATTATGATGAATAAACTACCTTAGCTTTTTTAAATGTATTTTAGAAGTATATTAGAAGGATTTCTGTATATATGTAAATGAACTAGAGTTTAAGTCAATTAACTATGTCATGTGCACCAATGAACTTCTTCCATTGTATATTTAAATGCTTTGTTTTTAATGGCAGTTGTTGAAGTTTTGAAAAGCCATTTGGTGAAAGCGCTCAACTCTAGCTAGCTATTAAAGTTCTCGCTTGGATTATACTTTGTGCGATTCTTTTGGGTTGAAGAACCAGCTACACTTGCTTTACTTTGCAGCATACTACTTTTATGAGCTGAAAAGCTGTTTTACTTTGGAAATAGAGGTTTGCTGTTTTTGTTTTTGTTATTTTACATTGGGAACTGGATTTTTTACTGCAAAGCCATTCTTTTTGGGTTGAAGAACCAGCTACACTTGCTTTACTTTGCAGCATACTACTTTTATGAGCTGAAAAAGCTGTTTTACTTTGGAAATAGAGGTTTGCTGTTTTTGTTTTTGTTATTTTACATTGGGAACTGGATTTTTTACTGCAAAGCCATTTCGCTCCTTTTTGTGGTTAATTTATTTATGATACACTGCTTAAAATATAGCTAAGCAGATTGCATCATTATTCCATGAATGTAAAATTGCAGTTGACAAAATTTGTTCTGTAACAACAGAGTATAGTAAATGTAGTAAAAGTCATCACCCTACTTGGCATAAAACACAACCACATCAGGTATATTTGCCACCATCTAATAGTAATGATAGCAATTAAAAAAGAAAAGCAGTGGGCAAAGTTTTATATGGCATGCAATTAGCAACCTTCCCAGCAACAGCCCTTTGGCAAATGTATTGTTGAGAGACATGCAAATTACAAATTCTCTTTCAGTAGGAAAATTTAAAATGATGTGTCCACAGGCTGGATCAGTGCTTACAACATGGTTTAATGAGTCTGCCAAGCAGGCATTTCTGTTACTTCAACACTGGCCAGAGGGCAAATGGGGTAGTTGTGGATGCATATCTCCCAATCTCCTTGACAAATCAGGAATTTGACATATTTCATAAAATAATTCATATATTAAAATATTTTATTGCTACAACTGAGGTATTGTCCAGTCAAAAGTTTGTAACATCCTCGGTGTGTATCCTTGTAATTGCTGAAATGCAACAGTAAAGTTTGTTTAATACAGTAGAAAAAGAGTCACATAGAATCTGAATGTTCTGGGACTGCTGATGACTACTCTCCTGTATAGGTCTTCGTAACGTTGCTCTCCAGAGCTGTCAAAGATCTACCATATAATACATTTGAAAACCTAGAAAAACATGTAGTATCAGGAAAAGTAACCATCTTCAATCCATTATTTAAAAAAATTTGGATTCCAAGATAAACAACTTGTAAAAAAACATGCAGAGGAACTGGAAGTAGAACAAAAATGGTTAATGAGAAGATGTAAGCAACAGTTGATTGTTGTACTAACCATGTAATGGATACAGAGCCCCTGCTGGCTAAAAAAAATGATGGTGTGATCAGAGGAGTTCTGGAAAATGCTGTCTAGGGAAAATATGAGTATCTGTATGAAGAAACATTCATTGACTGAGCTAGAAATATATCAAACTGAATACAAAGAAGATTACAATGTAAATTTGGTCTGGTGAGTGGTGGGGAAAGTAACCTTACCTTTCTAAAGTTGCAGCAAGCTGATTACGTAGAAGTCCAATTTCTGTGCCAAATGAACACTGTTTCAGTAAATTTGGACATTCTGGCAACAGCAGATCAAGATTTCTAAAACTGTATCATGCTGACATGTTAACATTCAGCAAAGCAAATGTGCCATGGCCATTGATTACAATAATTTCAGAAATGAGAAATATTTACTTGGCAAGCAGTTAAGCAAAAACATCAGTATTGTGCCATCTTGTAGAGACTCTTGTTTCCTGAGCATTAGGATGTAGCAGTACTATAGATAAATTGTATTCTACACTCACTTGATTTTATCTGGCATGTCATGAAAAATGACCATGTAATAATACAGAGTATATTGCGTTTAACTGCACCTCATCTCTCAAAGTGCAGCAAAAAATGTGTTTCAAGAATCTGTACAATGAATTATTTTATTTATTTATTTATTTATTTTATTTAACATTACATCATTTTCCGTGGCCCACTTTTCATGGTGTATCTAACTGAATTGAATTTTAAATCTTCTTGTATTACAGGTTCTGGATTAATTCTATATTATATTGTGTTAATGTCATAAAATAAAAATGCATTTTGACTACACTGTTATGTTACTATAGTATAACAGTTTGTGTGCTGAAATGTGCTTTTACATAATGTGCCATAAATGTAATGTAAAACACCATTTTTATTATAATTTTTAAGTTAATTCAATATAAGGTGATTCTAACATCATAGCAATGTGTTTTGACAGTGCCATGTTGATGCATTGTACTGTACTGTGATATAAAATTTTAGAGTGCAAAAATATTAATGTTGAAATAATTTCCTGTACTACTACTTATCTGCATAGCATTAACAGGTAATGAACTGAATTAAGGTTGTGCAGAGTTTTTTCAATAACAGATTTTGTGTATTAGCTAGTAAACCAGCAGGAGGCCCAAATTTCAGTGACTATTGAATTAACTGTAACCAGCTAAAGTTTCTGGCAAAGCATTGCCATATGTGTACAGTTCAGTTTGACAAAATAATACAGAGACATGGGCAGCTAAGAAAACATATTATTTGGTATTCTGAGTGTGTGTAGGTTTATAAACATCTGTGTTATGAACATTGTATACATATTTCTTACAAGTCTTTTCCTCCAACGCATGCTCTCTGTTCTGGCTAGCTCTTAATGGTCTCTGTCTGATTCGCAGGCTTGCCCACCTCCAACATTTGTGTTATTATACTTATTTTTGCTATATGTGTGAAGCAGTTGTTAACAAAGAGCACACAGGATGTGTCAACATACTGCCCCCTGCTAATGGAGGACAGCTTACAAATAATTGTGGTATAAGAGCATGCGACTTCCACTGCTTATTAATTACAAAGCAGCATATGAATATGGTAGTTATAGAATGTGACATTTTATACCAATATGATAGGCTGCAATTTGTAAATATTTAATAGCAGTCGGCGTTGGGATTCTAAACTAAGGGAAAACATTTTGGTCTTTGAAAATACACTTTATAATGTGTAGAAGTAGCAATTCCTCAAAAATAGTGCCTTGACACATCCATTAGGACTGTTCGCAAATATATGACTTATAAGATATATTCTGCTATGCAGTAAATAGTACATTACCATAGTTACTACTTGTATATAGCAGTAGCCAAGTTAGATGCAGGAAAATAACAAAAAAGCCAGTGGGCAAAATTGTGACCCAAAGACAATTTGTTAATACACTACACAGTAGTTTAGTGCTTTTGTTTAAACTAGATCACAAACTTCATTAGAACCAGTTCTGGATTTTTTGATTAAATACAGCACACCTATCTGCTTCATATGAAATATTTGTAAAAAATTGAGTATGTAGTTTATAAAATGTACATGGGGATTGCAATTGTATTTTATGTATTTATTTATTTATTTATTTTGCATTTGTTAACTGGGGTGAAGCAGTGATTCCGTTGATCCTATTTCAGTCTCACTTTGCGGGTAAAGACAACACGACATTATATGCAGAGTGAATGCTAAAACACAATATATACATATATACAGAGTTAGTATCAGAGCTGGCCTAGGGTACATATATAAAAGAAGACTGTCACATAACAAGAATGGTTTTAGAAAAATGACTGGGTGAATCATTCAGGAAAGAGTGGCGAATCATATCAGAACAGAATGAAAGAGTCACACAGAGAGATGTAACAGAGTGTAATAGAAATATATTAGTAGAATGTCTAAGAGGAAGATAAAATTTTAAGATCACAGGAAGTGACTATATGTTCACGTCTTCTAGAAAAAGTTGATCTTTTACAGCATGTTCAGGCCTGTGGGTTAACATATTTATCTACAGCATTTTTCCCCGGGCCTCTGCTGAAAATAGGCTCTGTCCTAGTTGGACTTTCCCCATCAATAAATGTTAAATAACTAAATAAATAAAATAAATAAATAAATATGCATATACACTCATACAGTGCTGTGCCAAATGTGTCAGGTTCAAATTCTTCCATTGTAAACTGTATTGTAAAATTAAATTATGCTCTGCCTGCTGATTAGCTTGTATACTAAAGACATTTTAACTTTATTTACATTGTCTCTGGCATTTCTTCATAAAGCTCTGATACATACTAACCCATTTCAAAATGTAATACCTCCTTCACAACTAAAGCTTTCAAAGTCAACCATCACTTTCTAGGAGACATTTATAACCATCTGTAAAGAATAATAACATTCTGAGCATGCATGAAAGTATGGTCTGAATGTAATCTTACAGAAGCAGGTGATGTATATAATACGTAGGATTCATAATCACATGAAATGGCAAAATGCAAGTTAACCACTTTGTAGGAAAGGCTCCATTTTACCTTATAAGTACCCAGGCTACTAAGTAGCAGTTTATTAAAGCAGCTTATCAAATGGCTCGGTGCTCCCTGATCTACTGTGCTCCACTGACAATCCACCTGAAGGGTTTTATTCATTAAGCATGACAGCAGAACTAATATAATTAATATTATTTAACAATGGGAGGGGGGCCATTTAGTAATGAGGGGATCTAGTACTGCAGGAACTTATGAGCTCCCACTGACAGGAGCTCAATAATATCATTGTGTAGTGTTGCGGACAGTTTGGGTTGTGGTAGCAGAGCACCACATAACTCCACTGATGGTAAGGTTTTCCTACTTGCAAAAAGAACTTTTTTGTTTGTTTTTGTTAATTTTTGCCTTACATACTTATGTTGTTGCTCAGCATTATATGAGAGGGATTGTTGCAGCCATGCAGTGAGATGCATCACACCACTTGAATGCACTCATTTCTAGTCCAGTAACTTATGTACTTGGGACCAGCCCATACACAGTTTTTGTAGTGGTACTGAATCATGTACATTACTTGGACATTTGTATTTGTATACTAATCTCTTTGGTATGACTGCGTAACCATGTCAAATATTTTTTTGAGCATGTGACCATTACTGGCATAAATTATTCTTTTGTTTCTTAATATATAATACTAACACTTTTGTAGGTCATTAATGACAATTAGGAGGTATAGTCACTATCTGAGGGTGATCAAGGTCAAACCACATACACAATAACACACACACATACACACACACACACACATACACACACACACACACACACACACACACACACACACACACACACACACACACACACACACACACACACACACAATGAAGGAATCTTGAGAGTTTATATTAAAAAATCCAAAATATGCATAGTGAAAGGAATTGTCTTTAACATAATAAGTAGCCTCAGAGTTCAAAACAGGCAGGCAGGCATCTCTTCACAGTTCACTAAATGTAAATGTATTGCAGCAATCTGTAATATTGACAGCAATCCTCAGAGGACTGAAACAATGAAACTGCACAATAGATGATTATAGAACATGAGGTACTGCCAGATGACACACTTAATTTTCTTTCCACAGTGGACTGACTCATCTGTGGCATCTGCCTTTAGAAATGCAACATAAACTATAAGGTGTTTATATTGATTGCAGCTCTAATGCTGAAACACATTAATATTTATGCAGATACTGAAGTGCCATTCTGCCATACAGCTCTTGAAGCCAGTTTAATATTTTTGGATAACTTTGTATGTCACACCTGAAGAAAAATTGCATTATCTGCAGTCTTTTCCCAAGGTTGTCACCTTCCTTGCTCTTGTTTTGATGACGGGGCATGAATTCAGTAGAAAATTCAGAACATAAACATATTTTACAAGTCAACTGACAACTATGTGCAGTAGAACAGCTGTGTCTGCAAAATCCTACTAAGGCCAGGGCTTGTGGAACCTTTATAAAATGTTATCAACAGCAGATAAATAGTCTGTTTCACTCCTTGCTTGACCTGGACCATTCTGGGAAAGATACAGTTTACATATGCTGCGGAAAATCAATGCCATCTTTAAAATAAAATGATTTTACTAAAATGAAATAAAAAAAAATAAAATAAACAGGTCTTACCCATAGATGTAAACTCTCAGTCTTAAGGTGGAAAAAAAATGATTGTAAGCTAGTTGCAATGATCATAGAAGAAATAATATCCTATCTTTATCTCAACATTCATATGATAAAAATGTAGGAATGTACACAGAACATTGTAAATAGCTACTTTAATTATTCATTATTAATCTTTGAAATATGTATATTTATTTTGTAATATTTCTGTTCATAGGTTCATAGGTTCATAGGTTTATACTAGGCTATCTGCCCTAAGGCATTTATAAGCCTAGCCCAAATTTTTGTGGCTTATGCCACCCCTTATATGAAAAAATACTGTGCCCATTAGTTTGTTGTGCCTCTGTCCAGCAGTGACACAGAGATGATTCCCGGGATAATCCTACGATCTCCCATCCACAGGTCAAGATTTCTCTTGAACAGAGCCAGCGAGGTGCTCTGCCTCACATGGATCGGGATTTTATTCCACAGCATAGGGAGTCTCTGAGTGATAAATCTATCCCTCCAGCACGTCCTATTTATATCCGTGCTAAGGTGCTAAAAAAAAATAAAATAAACAGGTCTTACCCATAGATGTACACTCTCAGTCTTAAGTCCTATACTAATGTTTTGTTATTAAAATTTTCAATAAAAACAACCAAGGAAAAGAAAAAGACAATCATGCAGTTTTGCATGGGTCTATATTATAATATCGAAAGTTTACTTACCCGAATACCTAAACGCCAACCCATATTCTGCGAACCGCAAATACACCGAATGCATTAAACCGCGATTTTAAAAACTCGAAATGTCATAGTTGTCCCATCCCACCGCCCACTACATACTACCTACACAAACTAAACAAACCACATACATACTCTAAACAAAACCCTACTTCTAACCCTAAACTAAACCCTACTTCTAACCCTACACTAAATATTTCATATACCACCATGTATGCACTTAACTTAACCCGCACTCTAACCCTAAGGTCCATAACTATCGCACACTTACCTTAAAAAAGCTACACCCAAACAAACTAAATAATCCACACACATGCACTTAATAAAACCCTACTTCTAACCCTACACTAAATCTAACATACATTACCATCTATGCACTTACCTTAACCCGCACCCTAACCCTAAGGTCTGTAACTATCGCACACTTACCTTACGGAGCTATACCGCAGAAAGGCCAACCATGACAAATCGATGTTTTGAATTTCACACTTCAGGATGATCGATGTTTTTGCGGTTCGTGGAATACGGGTCGGCGTTTAGGTGTTCGGGTAAATAAACTTTCGATATTTTGATATAGACCCTGTTTCACACTATTGTATGTTATTTTCACAGTAAACAGCAAGACAGTCCTAACAGCAATTCAGAGCTGACCCAGAACAGTAAGAATTATAATAGAGTATATGAAACTAAAATATCATAAACTGAATAAAATGCAAAAAAGCAGTCAATAGCAAATCTAGAGCCCCATGAAGTGTTAGAATCAAAAGCAAATGGATTTCAGTAACATTCATTATCTTTTCATTTAGGAAAAAAGGCATAAAAGTACTTAAATGATGAAAATGAAATGTATCCATAGCTAAAAGAGCTACATGTGAACATTTTCAACAAAGGTGCTTTACTAAAAGTGCAGACTGGATGTACGATAGATTATGTTACTCTATACCACAATATTTTCTAACATGTTTTAATAATACTGATATATTTTGCCTTTAACTATCAACACAGAACAAATGAAGTAATAAAATTTTGAATAAACTTGATTTAACTGTCAAGAAAACATCAATTTAGGAGTGAAAAATCACAGTTTAAGCAGAAGCTGAAAAAAGTCAGCTGTTTTCAGTCAAGAATGTCTGCAGGAAAATTGACATAACATGCAGCTCTGCAGTAAAAGTAGTACTACCATATATTGTGTGACATATTGACTCATGTTTAGGAATGAGTCTTAACTGTCAAGAATAGGGTGGGGAGCGAAGCCTAGATGGTTAACTTACAGCAATGAATTTTGAGAGCTCCATAAACTAGTATAATTATTCATTTTATTATTTTCAAGATTAAAACATCAGAAATCTATAGATAAACTACAAAACTACATACATATCAATTTTGATGGAGATATACAAAAATTTTCCCGTCAAGTAACTTGGAGATATATTGAGTCATTGAATATGAACAACTCGAGGAATTCTCATCCAGATGCTGCCTTGAAAAAAGAATTGCAATTGATGACATCTACCTTACAGGAACTATCTTTGAAGATGGATGGCTTTAAAAATGACTTAGAAAACCTCAAATTAAACTCTCAAAAACAGACTGATACTCTTAAGGAACTATTACAGCAACACCATACAAAAATAACAAATTTAGAGACTTCTCTAAATGACATTGAAGGGCGACTCAAAGAGGAAGTATTCCAAAAAGAATTTCTGCTTAAACAGAATACATGGCTGCTTAACAAAATAGACGACTTAGAAAACAGGGAAAGGAGAAACAACATAAGGATCTTTGGTCTCCCTGAAAACATTGAAGGAGAAGACATTATTTCATTTTTAACAACCTGGATTCCTGAATTTTTAGACTTGAAAAAGGAACTTTCATTTGGGATTGAAAGGGCACATAGAGCACTGAGGAAAATTGCTTCTAACTCAACAAATACTCCACCTAGATCCATAGCTATAATATGTTTTTTTTTTCATTTCTGGACAAGAAACTAATATTAAAATCTGCTTGGAGAAAATCACCCTTAAAATCCAATCAAAGCATAATAAGGTTTGACAATAATTATTCTTCCAGAACACTAGAACAAAGGAAAAAAGTCTGGCCAATAATAAAACTGCTGAAACAAAACAGCATTAAAGCACAGCTGGCCTTTCCAGCCAAGATAAACATACTCTTTGCCAATGAGATGAGAACCTTTAATGACTTAGAAGAAGCTACTATATTCATAAAAAAATAACATAGTGTCTATCCCAGAAGAAATGGAATAGATGGCCACTACTCTTAAAAGAATAAAAGAAACAAATCCTTGGACTGACACTAGAAAGAAGAAACAAAAAAAGATTACAAGATAGCTGTCCCCAAAAAAAAAAACTCTTACAACTACATCTTTCAAACTAGCAACTGATATGGTACATCACTTGTCATCTGTTTTTATTTAAAAAAAAAGGAGAGATTCTTAAAACAACTGAGAAACAGTAATGATTTATTCAGAATGTTCAAAGAGTCCAATAATTCTTCACAAACAAAGGTAGGTCAAGATGGGTTACTATTTACATTATATATAAGCCAAACAAAGAAACATATAATACAAACATAGAAGTTTCTGTTCCCCTACTTGAACCCAATGAATACTTATCTTGTTCATTTTTCATTGATTTTACTTATAATAATTTAAGTAATTAATTAACTAATTCAACAGGGTACCATTCATCAGAGTTCAGACTCAAATGTAACAAACTAACATCATATATAATAGCAGTAACAGTAAAGAGTTTTGAAAAACAAAATCCTGTCATGGAGACTAATGCCTTCTTCAGTTAAAGTCTGATTTAGAAATGTCATGTATATCCTGGTTAAATAATAGTAGCAAGCTCTTAGTACAAATGTCATCATTACTCTGTCTAAATATAGTTAATATAAATGATGGCAGACATCATAGCTTTGAGTGCTGTTTGATCAATCCTGATATGGTGTGTGTAGATGCAGCCGTGTCTGGCAGCTAGTACAAATGTCATTATTATTCTGTCATAATGTCAATTATGCTGGGTATCATGGCTTTGAGTGCTGTTTGATTGGGCCTGACATGGTGTATGTGGGTGCAGCTGTATCTGGTGGCTGTTGTATGCTGCCATTTTCATCTCCGGGAGACTGTGGGTTGCAGCTTGTGGTCGAGGTTTACTGATGCTTGTGTGTTGGGAGGAGACATTTTGTGTTTTGGCCTGGATCCAGGAGAGGGGGGGGTGGATGGAGCTGTGAGTTGGGATATTTTGGCAGAGACTGGTTTGTCTGTATGTCTATTGAGTGAGAAGTTAGAGGGCTGGAGGAGTGTGTCTCTTGTTATGGCGGCTTGTTGGGAGTTTTTTTTTTTTTTGATCTGTTTGCTTTCTGCTCTTTTCCTGGCTGCTGCCTCGCTGAAATGGAGGAAATTTAGGCTTGAAGTTGCAGTGAAGTGAAGCTTTGCTTCAGGTGCATCATGAGCCTCTGGTATGTAGTACACAGACACATTAACAGAAACAGATGGTCCCAGGTTGCTATGGTAATAGAGACAGAATGACAATAATGCTTAATGGCTCTGAGGAGCTTCCAAGATGATTCTCGGCAATGATGTTTTTGGTTTTAAAAAAATATATAATAAAAGGGCTGTTTTAAACCACATGTACACATACTGATGGTCTCCCAACACTTTGTTTAGCTCATTAAGTTGATACTTGATAAAAACACACACACACACACACACACACACACACACACACACACACACACACACACAAACACACAAATAGTTATGTAATGTATGATTTTAATACATCTAGACATAAAATATATAATCATCATATAAGATGAAGCAGTCTGCTGAATTTAGATATTAAAGACAGGATTTAATAAAAAGGGCTTGTGTATAATAACACTACTGTCTTAACTTGTCATAAATGACATACACTGCATTGAACATCAAGGGGAAGCATGATGATTTTCTTATATAAGTAAATATGCATAACAAGTCATGTAATTGCTTTAACATGAATTGTAGCTTTTGTAACCCATCTTGACCGTATGTAGATAGTAAAAAACTTAGGACTCACCACGACCAAACTATTAAACTTATAGAATTTTATTTAAAACGGTAAGTGCTTTCGCATATTTTAAATACGCTTCATCAGACCATAACATCAAGACAAAACTGTGAGCTTATATAATCAAATCCATCATCATAAAACCAATAAAACAATTAATCAATTAAGCATTTAATGAAACAAAGAGCTTCAGAGTTTCTTCAAGTAGCAGCTTAATATGCAGTAATTTCAAGCCCACATATACTGGACAGATACACTTCATTTTACTAACTTCACCTAAATAAAATACATTTAACTATCTAATAATCATTATATAGTGTGTAAGGTATGAAATAATGAACAATATTAGACAATTTATGTATGCAAAGAAAAATAAATGAATGTTTGATATGTACAAATATATAAATATATAAAACATATAAAACATATACATGGGCTTATATAAATAAATAAATAAATATAATTTCAAAATTTAAAACTAATATAAAAACCTATATCTTGACCGTATATAATACTTAAGCGGTTACCAAGGTAACTAATGCTTTATACATGACATCAAACTGACAAAGTTGTTCAAGAGAAACAATAGAAGCCTGAACTTGAAATGTCACAGAATGTAACAATCATATTCTGAACAAATAGTATTAAATTGACTGACAATAGACAGTTTAATAACATGGGCTTGAGTATAATGACACTACTGCTTTAACTTGTCATAAATGACATACACTATACTGAACATCAAGGGGAAGCATGATGATTTTCTCATATAGGTAAATGCGCATAATGACTCATATCATTGCTTTAACTTGAATTGTGGTTTTGTAACACATCTTGACCATGCATAATACTTAACCTTTTACCAAGGTAACTCATGTTTTATACATGACATCAAACTGACAAAGTTGTTCAAGGGAAACAATAGAAGCCTGAACTAGGAATGTCACAGAATGTAACAATCACATTCTGAACAAATAATATTAAATTGACAATAATCACTCAGTTTAACCTTTGCTGATTATACAAAATAGAATGTTGCCATTTTAATCTAAAAACTTTCAGTATATGCCATAAAATGGCAATTTATGAATATGGAAGGAAAACATGTAATCATTAATCACAATAAATGAATTTGTTGTTTTTAACCTATAATTACACTCATTTTATAATAAGAATTGACAGATATGAAAATCCTTATGTGTAGGAAATGGGGGGAAAAGGGATGCACTGATAATTAAAATGCACTAACTTTCATCAATATTTACATAAAACCAACTTGATGCTTTAAGTAAGTTAGCAACAAAGAAAGTGATTACTTAAATTCTGGTAAACAATGAAATATAACTTCTGATATATCCAATAAAATGCATTGCATTATAAACATTAGGTAAAAATATTATTACCATATATTTATATCAAGTAATAAGTTTTGAATGACTTCAGCAATGAGTGAATATGATAAATAACTGTGTGCTATAATCTTTTACTGAGGTTTTATATATACCTCCTACTTTACTATGATTGAATTGCTTATCATCTATCTTTCATGTAAATATTAATTTCTTATACAATATGTAGACATTTATATTGTATTAGAATTATGTCTAATCTACAATACTACTATATCTGCTCAAAATAATATAAATAGTGCTTATTCTATTACAGATAGTCGCCATATGATAATTCAATTTATGAAGCTCAGATGTTCTGGATTGTCAAGGTATGAATGATAATCTGATGGACTTAGATTTATCCATCAGATTAAGAATGATTTTCATTCCATGGCTAGTGCAGATCTTGGTTTTGTTAACATTTATTAATTTAAATTTGGTATTTAACAAAAAAGTTTTAGTATACCTGACCAAAACATTAGTTTATTGATAAACACTCAAAGTATAAACCTGATAATTTCCTTTAAAAGCTCAAACATATACTTTATAGTTATCAGAGGAAAATGTTTAATAGTCACAATAAAACAAAAAAAATACATAGTCTAAATAACCTAAGATTGATTTAACTTTATTATCTTTAAATACCAATAGCTTAAACAATCCTAGCCAGAGATCAAATCTACTGAAATATTTAAAAATGAACAAAGCACAAATTGTCTTTCTTCAAAAACTCATTTCAAAACAAATGACAATTACACATGGAATCCTAAGGAATATATGATATTGGCATAATCCACTTATAAGACAAAGACAAAAGGGGTAACAATTTTATGGAAAACAATTGTGATTAACCCAGAAATCATTAATTGGTATGAAGATAAAGAAGACCTTATGACATTAGTAACAGTTAAATATAATAACAGAATATGGACCCTAGCCAATCTATACTGGTGCCCAGGCATTGGATAAGGAACTGTTAAAAAACACTTGAATTTCATTTCCAATAATTATAAAGGCAATTTAGTATTAAGAGGAGATTTTTAACTGTATATTTGATATTTCTGAAGCTACAAATAAAAGACCACTGCGTACATCTGCTGTATCAAATGCCTTAAACAAGTGGGTAGAAGCATTTCATCTTGTAGATACTTTCAGATTTAAAGAAGATAACTCTTTGTTGTTTTCCCATCAAGATCACAGATTTGGTACCCAAACTAGAATAGATGAAATATTTGATGCCCATGACTTATACTCTAACATCATTAATTTCTCAATCACTCCCTGCCCCTTTTCAGACCACAATTCATTGATACTAAAACTTCAAAATGAGAACAAACCATTAATCTTTAACTCCAGAATTCCAGCATATACAACTAAAATTAAAGAGTTCAAACCCTAGTTATTATCTGAATTAAAGTTCTTCTTAGATATTAATTACACCACAGAGTTAAATAAAATAATGATATGGGACTCATTAAAAGCTTACATATATGGTAAAACCCTAAGTTGGTATAAAAAAAAATCAGAGAATGGGATTCTGAATTATTAGATCTACAATCCAAACTTTTGTCAGTAAAAGCTGAAAAAAATCAAAATCATTTGGAGATGAAAAAGAAAGCAGAAGTATTAAATAAAAAATGCAATGAAATTCTAACACATAAAACTGGTTTAGCTTTAGAAAACCTAAAAATTATTACATTGGCCACTTCTCACAAATATCTACACAATTTATCCACAAGAATCAAAATACAATCAAAAGCTAATAACATTAAAGGTACCTTCCATGAAAAGAAGGGAAAAATGTATCGGATATGGGTGACATTCTTGATGCCTATTGAAATCACTATATGGAACATTTCCAAAAAATAAACATACATAACAATCAACTAATCTAGAAGAAAAATGTTCTAATATAAAAAAAAGAAAAATTAAAACTAGATCTGCAAGTACCCATATCCTACAAAGAAATTTCAGATGCAATAAAAAAGGGTAAAAATAATAAAGCTCCAGGTATAGTTGGCATAAATATGGAAATATATAAACTTTTGCCTTCAAAGACACTATCCTTCTTCCATAAAATTGTATTAGAAATTCAGTCACAAGCATTAATACCACCCTCTTGGAGATATTCCTTAATCACATCAATGGTAAAGGAAAACAAATCCCCAAATCTCTGCACCTCATATAGACCCATATCATTATTAAATAATGACCATAAGATATTTATGACAATATTAACTAACATAATGAAAATACCATAGACACACACATGACAATATTAAAAGGATAATTTCTCTTATTGATTATATTAATAAAGAAAATAAAGAAACACTCATAATTGGCATAGATATAGAGAAAGCCTTTGCTTCCTTAAATTAGGACTATTTATTCAATATTCTGGTGTTATTTGAATTTCCTCCTTCCTTTGTTCATCTACTAAAAATTATATATATATATATATATATATATATATATATATATATATATATATATATATATATAGGTTTATTATTAAAATTTCGAACGGCACTCCGTCGACTGTACTATAGTCGAACACGGAAGTTCGAAAATGATAATTGCGAACTCAAAAAAAACAATCTAGGAATGGGTTTTAACATGGGTCGAGGTAGGGGAGATGTTTGTAGTTCAGAATAATACTGAACACCTACCTCGACCCATGTTAAAACCGTTCCTAGATTGATTTTTTTACTTTGACATTCGACGTTTTCGAACTTCCGTTGCCAACTATAGCACAGTCGACGGAGTGCCGTTCGAAATTTTAATAGTAAACCATATATATATATATATATATATATATATATATATGTATATATATATATATATATATATATATATATATATATATATATATATATATATATATATATATATATATATATATATATATATATATATATATACACACACACACAAATAATTTAATGTATATTAAGCTAGGTCCTTTTACCTCTGAATGTATGCATATAATAAAGGGTACTAAACAAGGATTGTCCACATCACCGATTCTATTTGTTTTGGCTATTTAAATATTGGCAGATTCATTATGTAACAATACAAAAATCAAAGGAGTAGATGATTATAAACAATACAATTCTAAAGTAATGCTCTTCGCTGATGACATATTATTAACATTATCCAATGCAAAAGAAACATTAGAAGAATTAGAAATTTTATTTGACACATTTTACATGACTTCGGGACTCTATTTCAATAAATCAAAATCTAAATTTTTATTTTTAAATAAAAAAAGATGACGGGGAATCCCATTATGGGGAAACAAGAATCTACCTTAAAATATCTAGGAACTGAGTTATGCAAGGATAATAATGAATTAGTCTAAAAAAACTACAATAATATCATCAATGCAATTAAAATCTCTGTGGAAATGTAAAACAAAATAATATTAACATTTGAAGATAGATTACAGTTAATAAAAATGGTTTTACTACCCAATATTCTATATATAGCTTTGGCAATACAACTGTAACCAGAAAGGAATATACTCAAAGAAATAAACTCATGCCTAATAAAATTGTTATGGTTTCCCAAAAGAAACAGAATAGCTTTAACACATCATATCAGACCATGGAAACAGGGATGATTAAACTTTCCTGATATAGAAACATATATAAAAGCATCAACATCTAAAACAATCTCAAACTGGATAAGTACAAATTATTCTGCAAATTGGAAAGAATTACTAACTGTAATATCAATAAATTAATTTGATTTACAAAAAAAATTTCAAATAGATAAAAACAATTTGCCATGGCGCATATCTATTAGTATGCAATATAACATAACTAAGCCCACTAAAACTCGTATGATTAATTATTGCATTGACTCATTTGGGAAAATGATTAATGTAAATATAGATTTAAATATCTGGTTTGATCTTTTAACACCATTCATAGTTACAAAGAACTATCCACATAAAATATAGAGAAATAATTAATTTCCTGGGAAAAGAAAGGATTTGTTTGTTGGTTTCAATGTGTCAAACAACTAAAAGTTCTAGATATGCAAACAATAGAAACAACATACAAAATTCCACAACAAGATTGGCTAACTATGCAAAGCATTATGATCTATTTGAAAGATTTATGCAGAATAATTAGTAATTCTTCATTTAAAGAAATACCTAAACTTACAAAATACCTATATGAAATCATATATAATGATTATGACATGGGAAATAGTATTTCAAAATTTTACAAGATATTGATAAATTATAAAACAATACCCAAATCCTCATATTGGAATTATATAACAAAAGGACACTCATTACAGCTAACTGAAGAAATTAAATCCAATGTTTTATTATCAATAAAACATACATCCTTTACACAATACTGGGAAGTTTTTAATTGGAAATGCTTGCACAGAGCATTCTTAACTCCAGATAACATTACTAAAATTAATTATTCCACAAAGGGAATATGTTGGAGATATGAGCAAATACACAGTGCAGATTGAAATCACATTTTGGAATGGTATTAAAAACTTTTTACAAGTTTATTTAATGAATTATTTAAGTTATCTAAAGCTCTAGTATTATTAAATGTGTATGAAAGTCCTCATTTGACTGAGTCAAATATGTATCTATTTTGGACAATACTTGCAATCTCAAGGAAGTGTATAACAAGAAGATGGAATGCAAACACAATACCGACTTTGGAAGACTGTTACAGTCTACTGAAGACCACAGCATTGTTGGAAATTAAAATTAAGGAATTAAGGATTCATCCTAAGCCATTTATTAACAATCCATGGAAAAAGTCTTATCATTAATTAACACTTTACAATAACTAAACAGATACACTCTGATAACTGGATTGTTATGCCTATAAAGTAATTGTATATATTGAGCTCTGTTATAGTGTCAGGCTGATGTAAATAGTGTACATAGTTATTGAATATGCTATATACAAATACTATGGAATTTATTCAACTGTATTTGAAAAATAAAAAAAAAATGAGGAAAGAATAGGGTGGGGGAGCTGAAGGTAAATTTCCATTATGGTGGTGAAGGGGTATCTGAAGCATCTGTGGCAAGTGACCACCAAGTATATCTAACAGAATAGCAACGGGAGGGATTTTGGCAGGGTATGTTAATGAATGTAAAGCAACAACATGCTGAAACATCTGGGTACTAAGCAAGTTTCACCTTTTTTCCCCACCCACTGAAGAAAGAATACACATAAAACCTCTTCCAGAGGCAGGATAAAAGTGCACAGATTTTCCTAATAGACAGCACATCAGGTGGCCTGGAAGGCCTATAATAAACACTGAGAAGAGACCATCTATGCATGTATTGACCTGGTAACCTGGAAAATATGATAGTATTTCATAAACAGGGGGGAGGTGGTGTAGCATTAATATATGGGAACTCAATACAAATAACCTGTTCAAAACCCCTCCCCTCCCTTGAAAACTTGAAATCCTACTTACCACACCACACAAATAGAAACAGATAAATATGCATAGCAGTAATTTATATTCCTCCAAGCCACAATGTTCATATACTGGAAGACTTTTTATCTTGGATAAATCATAATATACTCCATGAAATTATAATTCTAGGGGACACCAACTTTAATTGGCTAAACTTAGACACCCCCTCCCAAGCAAACAGCATAAACCTCCATAGTTTTACTCAAATTGTCACTACCCCTACTCATGGTCTATCAACACACTGTGAGTCAACCCTAGACTGGATACTGGTTAACCAACCTCAGAACTATTCAAACTCAGGCACCTTACCAAACACACTAAGTGACCACCTCCCAGCATATACCTATAGGACTCACCCTCATACAATTAAAACACACACATATAGAACATCAAGGAACCTTGCCCACTTTGATCCAAATAAGTTTATAAGTATCCTAAACTGCCAAAACTGGAACCCATTAAAAATACTCCCCCATAGACAAAGCCGTTGACTATTTTAACAAACTCTTTCTAGATACTCTAAATAGCCTAGCTTCAATGCATACAAAAAGGACCAAAACTAGCCATGCCCCATGGTTAACAAAACAAACTAAACAAAATATCATTCTTAGAAACAAAGCATGGAAAACATGTCTGAAAGAACAAAACAAAATGAACGTTGCTACAAACAGCTCCGTAACAAAGCAAAAAAAAACTAGTGATTCTGGACAAAAGGGATTACTTTTCCACTAAACTATCTACCTACCTCACAGAACAATCCCAAATTTTTTTGGAAATCTGTCTCATCTCTTCTAAATACAGGCACAGTCCAAAATCCATCCTCACCACCAGAAAAAACACCTCAACAAATTTCTCAATATTTTAATACCCATTTCATTTCCACCTTTCAAAAACTACTCAAAGATTGCTCATCCACCTCTAACTCATACTCTCCCCCAACCTACTGAACACACTCCCTCCCCTATAGAGTATATTCATTCTCAAACAGCCAACTCTTTCACTATCCAGCCTGTACCCACCTCCCTCACCCTGAAATTCTGAAAACATCTCAAACCTTGCACACTATCTAGAGATAAACTTCCCCCCAGAATACCTGCAACTAACTGTTATTGCAATAGCCTACCCAGTCTCAATCCTTATAAATTGCTCTCTCTCTGAATCCTATGTTCCTCTTCTATAGAAAAAATCTATCATTACCCCACTGCATAAAGGAGGAAACTCCCATGATCTTTCTAACTACCGCCCTATCTCTATACTCTCCCCTCTATCAAAAATCTTGGAAAAATGTGTTCACTCACAACTACTTAACCACCTTTCTTGTAATGCTCTTCTGTCCCCCACCCAACACGGTTTCTGGCCAGGCCATAGCACTATCACTGTCCTTCACTCCTTCAATGACACCATCAACAAAGCCTTAGATACAGGGCATCCTACCTCTGTAATCCTACTGGACCTATCTAAGGCATTCAATACAGTCTCACATACTAAGCTATTAAGTCAACTATCAAAACTAGGCTGTTCCAAGAACCCTAAACTGGTTTTCATCTTACTTATAAAACAGGGAATAGTCAGTAAGATGGCTAAATGTACAATCTGAATACCAACCCAACAATATAGGAGTACCACAAGAGATCCATTTTAGGTCCAGTAATGTTTAATATTTTTATCAATGACCTGCACAAAGCCCTCCAAATCCAGAATCTCATCCAATATGAGGACATTTCAACTCTGATATCAACCTCCAAAAAATTCTCAGATCTCCTCAGTCACACAACAAGCCTTTACTTCTATCGAATCATGGCTAATTAATGCACAACTTATGCTAAACCCCAAAAAGACTAAACCTTTACTATTTTCTTCAAAATCACCTGTCACGCTGACTTCAAAATCCTTACTAAAGATGGCATAGAAATGAAACTAGTAAATACAATCAAACTACTAGGCATAAAAATAGATAAACTCACTTATAAACAACACATCCTGAATGTAATAAAGAAAACCCATTTCAAACTAGGCAAACTATATCGCCATAAGCTCTTCATGGATAAATATACCAAAATAAAACTAGCTAATACCCTACTCATCCTTTCCCTCTTATATGGTAGTGCCATTTTTAGCAATTTTCACTCAACCCTTAGTAATAAACTACAATCCTGCTACAATAAAATAGCCAAATTTACCTCCAAAAAAATACCGTTCTCATCACTGCCTAGCAATCACAGAACTAAAATGGCTAGAATTATCCCACAATCTAAAATATGCCCAACTAACCTTAGCTTACAAATTTATCAGTAAACCTAATGCATGCACAACTCTAAAAGCAATCCTACAAACATATACCCCTACTAGAACACTAAGATCTTCCTGTAAACCCTTGCTCCCAGTAACAAAACCCAACAAAAGAGGCAGTCAATGCCTGTTCTCCCACTCTATAGCCAAACTTTGGAATAACCTTCCATCTGAAACAACCCAAACTGACCACCCAAAAACCTTTAAAAGACCTCTAAAAACACATTATCTAAATAATCCATACTGCACCTACCTCAGAAACAAACCTCCTTAAAAAAAATAATAAGCACATTTGCCATTCATTGGGTTGGCGTATCTATGTAAACCCAGTCTTTCATAAATACCATTCAATAATTAGCTCTATACAGTATAGTGTATTCTTAACATAGATAGTACTGTATCAAACCCCATGTTTCTCCAATATCGAATAAAGTAAACTCCTGCAAATCTGTTACTTGAAATGTGCTTTTACTCTTTCATCTTGTGAAGACTTCTGTAAATCTTGTAAATTGTATCTAGACTTCTGTAAATCCTGTAAATAGTATTGTAGACATATAGTTCTTTTCTCTGAATTACTAACATTTTTAACATGTAACACTTTTAAAGCCTATGTCAAACTTGTTATCACTGTAATGTATTGTGGAGCTTTTCTCCCTGGCCCTCCGCTGAAAATGGGTTTCTGACCCAGTGGACTTTCCCGGTCAACAAATGTTAATAAAATGTTAATAAATAAAATAAATCAGTATATTTGGGCCTTTTCAAATGTAACCTGGATGACTAGGGAAGATGTGTACAAAATATGAAGAGTCAGAAATCAAATAACTTAAAAGTTTACCAGATCAAAAGAAACTCTCTCTCTCTCTCTCTCTCTCTATATATATATATATATATATATATATATATATATAATATAATGAACCACTTGTCCACCATGGTGAACTTTGCCTTTTCTCCACTATAGTGTGATCTCAGATTTGGTATATTTAGTAAGGGGGGTGTGGGGTGATGTGACCCCACTTGGCGGGGTTTGAGTTGCTTCAGTTTGTTGTTGAAGTGTTGCTGGAGAAGTAGTTCATTTCTTGGAGTTATTTTATGGTGATCCATGTGTTCATGAAACTACATCTTCGTTCGGCAACTTTGTCCCGTTGTTATGAAGTTTGATGAAGTGGGATTTCAGTAGAGTTAGATCTATATATATATATATATATATATATATATATATATATATATACATATATATATATATACACACACACACACACGCACACACACGCACACGCACACGCACACACACACGCACACGCACACGCACACGCACACGCACACACACACACACACACACACACACACACACACACACACACACAGTATATTCCTAAATGTGAACAAATACCTATTAATACCTTACATCTACTTACTCTCCCTTCTTTTTTTTTCTCAATAAACTTTTTATTAATTTTGAAAAAAACATTTATAAAGCAGTACAAAGAGTCATTGAACAATAATGTACAGACTTACATATTATAACAACTTTTATACATGAAGAAAAGAAAAAAAAAACAAGATTAAAGCTGCAAATATCTAAAACATGAACAAAAAATTACACAAACTACTACAACTACTATAAAATATGAACAAAATCAAAAAGGTGTTGTATAAATGATAGTTTAAAAAATAAAACATGTAACACAATGGGTAAAGGTTCACCAAAGTCTTCTTGCAAGTTGCATTTATAAATGAAATTATTTATCGGATAATAAATTCATAAGGTCTTCCCAGAGTTTCTTAAAATAAACTTTTTTCTTAGTTCCTCTAATTATAAGTTTATGTACTGCAATGTAATTCAATGCCATTGCTCTAAAACCATTCCATGAAAGCTTGGAGCAATCTAACCAGTTTAATGTAATATAAAGTTTAATAAGTGAGCAAATAAAAATGAGAACATGAAATTTTATTTTAGGTATTCTTAAATTAGATATATGGAGTAATGCCACTTCCCAGGAAAGGGTTGATTTCTGATATCCCATCTTTTCCAAACGTACTTTTAAAGAACACCATAATTTGTGGGTCTGGTCACAAAACCAGAATATATGTATAATATCAGCCTTAGAAGAAGAGCAACAATTACATAAAGAAGAATTTTTAGAGTTAAATTCATTCAGTCTGGAGGGTGTATAATAGGAGTTATTAAAGATCATCAATTGAGTATATAAAAGTTTCTTAAAAGGAGATAACTCTAAAGTCCTTTTTATGGCAGACATTTTACCTTCAATAGTTAATGAGTTTATTTGCTTGTCCCAATACTTTGAGAAGAGACAGACCGAATCATGTAACCTACAATTTATCAGAACGTACGATTTAGATAACATTTTATCCGAACTAGAGATCGTATTCAAGATCTCCATTAGTATTTTAATGTCTTGGGACTTAGCAGTATTTGAAAATGTCATATATGTTATTTCTCTCAACTGACGCCACATAGCTGTATATCTACAGTTTGCTTTGTACAATTTCCTTATATCTACCAATGACATATCTCTATATTTAATAATATCCCATACCAGAATATCTTTAATCAATGGAAAATTAGAAAGATCTATTAATAGATTATCAATTTTAAAATTTGGATTAAGATGTAAAGGTTGAAGATAGAGTAAAGCATCCTGTATATTAATGGATTTTATTAAACTTTGAAAAATCATTATCTTATATTTTAAAGTTGATGAAATCTTATACTTATTACAAGTTATTACAGAGAGAAATGGAAGAGACTTTGGATTAATTCCTTTAGTAAGAACATGTTGATGCCATATTCTCAACCAAATTGGAGTAACTTTGTATGTTTCTAAACTTAAATTAGAAATCATTAAAAGTCTATTAGCACATATAATCTTGTAGTAAAGGTGCAAGTTAGGTAAGTTTAGGCCTCCTCTAGATTTAGGATAAGAGAGTTTTGTATAAGAGATTTTAACTGATTTTGGAAACCACATAAATTTAGCTAATTCCTTATCTATCCTAGAAAACATATTATTTGGGATATTGAGATCTGAAGCATAGAAATGATACAAAAGTCTAGGCAGCACATTCATCTTAATCACAGCAGCTTTAGAAAGCAAGGATAAGTTTAAGAGCTTCCATCTATGCAAATCTTGAATAATATTAGACCAAGCTTTTAGAAAATTATTCTGTAACATAGAATCATGGTTGTGATCAAAATGTATACCCAAATATTTAAGATTAAAGGAAATTCCAAAAGATGAATACGGAAAGAAGGTAGCTTTATGATATGTCAGATTGATGGGAAAAATACTTGATTTTTCATGATTAACCTGATAATTAGAAGAATTAGAGAAGGTGTCAATTGCATTTATAATTTTAGAAAGATCTGTATTAGGACATTGAAAATATAAATTAACATCATCTGCAAAAGCTGAAAACAATATATTATTCTTTAAAAATCTTGGTATAGAGTGATACGTATTTTGAGCTAGATACAAAAAAAAATGGTTCAATAAAAATATTAAATAAAAAGGGAGAAAGAGGACACCCTTGTCTTGTTCCATTTGTAATTTTAATTGGCTTGGACATCTTTTTATTTACATATATGAAAGTAGATGAATTCCCATATAGTTTCATAATCATATCAATATAAAATTTGGGAATATTAAAGTGGGATAATGTAAGAAATAAAAAGTCCCAGTTAACCCTATCAAATGCTTTAGAAGCATCTAATGATAAAAGCATACATTGGATTACGTTCTTTCTTTGTCAATTGAAGAAGTGCATCCAGAGTTAAAGTGTTATCCCAAGCATGTCTGTGACTCATAAAGCCAGCTTGATCTGATGAAATTATAAATGGCATAACTTTTTTAAGTCTATTAGCAAGTACTCCTGCAAAGATCTTTATATCTACATTAATTAAAGATATGGGTCTATAGTTATGTGGGTCAGCTTTATAATGCTTATTTTTTGAAATCAAAATTATTTTCAAAATGTTCCAATGCAGATCAGTAATACCACTGACAATTATGAAATTAAACAATTTTTAAAGGATAGGAGAAATTATTAATTTGAAAGCTTTAAAGAAATTTGTAGTATATCCATCTGGGCCAGGAGACTTATGAGCCTTGAGATTAGAAATAACCTGATGAATCTCATGAATTTTCAAGGGAGATGATAACATCTCTATTTGATCATCATTTAGGGAAGGAAATGTAATACTCTAAAAATTTAGCCATATGCAATTTAGATGGTCCAGATTCATTACTATAATAGATTTCAGAGTAAAGGGAGTAAAACAACTGCATTATTTCTGCATCAGAATTATAAATATTGTTTTGATATTGTAACATAGGAATTCTCAAGGAATCTTGTTTAGTTTTAATGATTCTTGCTAGAGTTTTAGAAGGAATTTGGGCCCACTCTGAATATATAGCAATAAGTCTCTGTTCGTGTAAAGAGTAGTTTTGCTGATGTAGATCCAAAAGTTCTTTTTGAGTGTCCATTAATAGTTTTTCTAAATCTGAATCCAGTTTTAATCTCTGTTGTCTCTCCAACATCAAAAGTTTTGATTTTAAAGTAAGTTCTTTTGACTGATAGGATTTTTTAAAAAAAGAAGCTTTACTAATTAAATAGCCTCTCAGCTTGGCTTTAAAAGCCGCCCATTGGATATCAAATGGTAAGTCTATAAGATGAAGATTAAAGTCAAAATCCACCAACATCTCCTTTGTATCTTTAATTATATCACTATTATTTAATAAGTTATTGTTCAATGACCAGTTGTTGCATGTAGATTTTAAAATCCTCTCTGAAGTAAATGTAATAGATAGAGAAATTTTAGCGTGGTCAGAGAAAAATCTAGGATCTATAGATCTATAGAAAATTTGATATCAAAATTTGTGAAGGATTCAGATATCAGGAATAAATCTAACCGTGACCAGGATTTGTAACATTTTGAATAATATGTATATATTTTCTCCTTAGACGAAATCTTACTGAAAGCTATTGTGTCTATAAGATTAAAATCAGCTATTAATTCACCAAGAGCCAGTGAGGCTTGAGTATTATACACAAAAGACTTACTTGTGCGATCTATTACCGGATCTAAAATTACATTCCAATCCCCCCCCCACAATAAAGTGATAATTTTGAAATGTATTAAGAATATTGTGTAATTCCATTATAAAAATTTGTTGTTTTGAACATGGTCCATAAATATTTAAAAATAAAACTGGTCTGTTAGAATATGGAAGAGTAGAAGTAAAATAACACCATCTGCCATTTAGGTCTGACTTAACCTCATTTATAGCCCCTTGAAAATCTTTTTTGATTAATATGGCTACACCCCTGGAGTTGCTACTATTCCCAGCAGCAATAATATTTCTTATCCAACTTTTTTTCAAATGTTTCGACCAATCTTCCATGAGTAAATGAGTTTCCTGCAAAAAATAGACATTTGCTTGTGCTTTAAACAAAAGATGCATCAGAAGTTTCATTTTCGCTGTATTGCGTATGCCTCTAACATTCCATGAATCTATATACCATGACATTTCATTAAATTTAACATTGTATTATTATAAATCAAAAAGAAATAAGATGTTTAATATTTTCATGAGACCTCTGGGACTATTATATAAATAACAAACATTAGAAATACAAAAAAGACATACATTGAATATAGAAAGGAAATGTGCATAACTTACATGTATGGTGAACCCATTTTGTTTTTTACATAAGACAATCAAATTTACCCAAGTATGAAATAAAGAGTATTCTCTCAGCCAAACCCCAGTGCCTAACCACCAATACCCCTTAAGTGAGAGAAACCCAATTACTAATAGTTCTGTAAATATTAAAATTCGTAGAAGAGATAAGTAAACCCCTAAATTTAATACCTTCCACAGTACTACATCTAACACTATTTTACATATATACAAAAAAAAAAATTTCCAACATCCAGTCATACCAGGCCCCTATCACACTGCACTAAAGCTCTCATATATAGTTGGGATAGAACATAAATAAATATGGTGTATAGAAACTAATCTAAGATAGAGTCTATTTGACAAAATATATATGAATAGATTACATTAATTAAAAACAATTCTAACTAAAGAATATTTTAAGCAATTAAATATATAAGCTAACTGAATAGATTAATTACAATATTTCAGTAGTGTGATCTCTGGTTTAGTTCAGAAAAAGTTTCTGAAACATTACTTTTTTTTAAAAGCCCGAAACATGTAAATTCTAATTTTCATCATGACTAAAAAAAAATAACAGACTATATTAGACAGCATTACATAATACCCAGATGTAAAATGCTGGAATAATCTTAATATTAAACAAAATACAATACATCGTAGCCGTCCTCAACAGTTAACTTCGTCTTAGGTCATATATTAAAATTACACAACTGACCCAATCCGCCATAAAAATTTTGAGAAAGTCATATCATATGTTATTTAACACTTACTCTCCCTTCTTCACTCACTTCCTTACGTCTACCAATTTTGCTCCCCTGGCTTTCTCTCTAAACATACCATAAGCCTGCTTTTCTCTCACTTCATATTGCGTTTCCTGTTTGTATTGTACTAACGTACCTTTAATTTCTCTATAAACTATAACACTATAATACTGAGTTTTTGAGCCTTATGTCCTCTCCCCACTGGACAGTATACACTTAATTCAGATCCTTCCTATTCTCTGTAATTAAAAATAACCCTTGAGCAGCCCTTTCAATGCTGTTTGTTTTAGTTTTATATCACTTGAGCCCCATCTGTTTATTTGAATCTCTATAGATTCCCTTTCATTGCCAATGTATCTCCTTACTCTAATCTGTGCAAAAACTGGTTACTAATAAGCAAGTCAATGTGAAGACACACTCCCAACCTTAATAAACTTTGCTTTCTCATTTATCCTTCACTTTACAGGTAGAGTTTGTATTATTAAACACCTCCCCTCTGAGGTCTTCACTGATAGTTTTCCACTGCTTGCCTCTCTAGTTTCTAATCTCAAACAGCAGAATTATACCTGATCCCCTTGGCAACCACCTACCAGCATATGCCCTCCAGTGTGCCTCTTCTGTCCAAATACAATATCAATACATTCCAACTTGTAATCACACCAACTTCAATCCACAGACATTTTCCGACTGTCTGAAAAAAATCAATTGGGCCCAACTAAAGACTCTGCGTCTGGACAGTGCAACTAATTAATTCAACAAAACCTTCCTAGACATATTAATCAGCCTAGGCACTCTTAGAACAAAAAAAAAAAGCCAAAACTGCTCCCTGACTATCTAAAGAAACCAGAAAAATCTAATGCATCTCAGAAACAAATGTTGGAAGCAATGCCAAAAAAAAAATAAGTTAACAAATTATCTAATCGAATTCAAACAACTCTGAAACTCAGTGAAAAAACTAATAACTAAAGACTGCAAAACTTATTGCTCCAAGCTCCAATCAGAACATAATTCCAACACCAAAATGTTCTGGAAATGCATTTACTCCCTTCTAAACTGTGGTAGAAAAGACAATCCATGGCCTAACCCCAAATCCCCAGACCATGAAATTACATCTAATTTCAACACCTTTTTTGTTGACTGCATAGCCAAACTGACCGCAAATGTTCCCATCTTCTCTCCCTCTCATAGTCCCCCATCCACTGCTTTTCCCTCTAACACTACCTTTCAGTCTTAAACCTATCCCCACCAGCAGCATAAAAAACTCCTCCTTAAACTAAAGCCTTGCTCCTATGCTCCTGATAATCTGCCTACATCCTTCCTTAAGATGGCTGCAGACAGCATTGCCCTCCCCATTTCCATTCTTATCACCAGGTCCATCCAAGAAGCCTATATCCCCTCACTCTGGAAAAAAGCTTTTGTCACCCTTCTCCACAAAGGTGGCAATAACATAGACACTACTAACTTCTGTCCTATAGCTATTCCCTCACCTCTTTCTAAAATCCTTGAAAAGTGCATTCATCACCAGCTCTTGCCATACCTAACATTCAGTCATCTTCCTACCCCAACAGAACATGGTTTCAGGCCTGGCCACAGCACTACCAATGCTTTTGTGTCCTTCCTTGACATTATTAATTGTGCTCGTGACTTTGGGAAAATCATATCCAGCCTTTACTTTGATCTCTCCAAAGTCTTTGACACTATCTCACATCCTCTACTCTTATCTCAACTTTCCTCCCTCAGTTTCTCTCCTTCCTCCATAGCTTGGTTTATAAGCTATCTCTCCAATAGACAGCAAGCTATTAAATGGAAAAATTCCACTTCATCCTTTCTCAACAATCCCTCCAGCATCCCCCAAGGCTCTATTCTCGGCCCCTTACTTTTCAATGTTTTCATTAATAACTTTCACAAATCCATCAATAATGCTACACTGATCCAGTATGCTGATAATTTCACAATCATCTGTAAGGCAAACTCTCCCTCCAAACTCCTTCAGAAAATGCAAACAGGCTTCTCCAATACCGAAACTTGGATGCTAAACAAACATCTCACTCTCAATGCTAACAAAACAAAAATCATGATATTCTTTCCTTCAAGAAGTTTCACCATAGACAAAAGCTCCTTTAAAACAAAAAGCCACAATAACACTCTAATCGAAATTGTACCTCACACCAAACTACTCGGAGTCACCATTGATGAACATTTAAAATTCGATATCCACATCCAAATAATATAAAAAAAAAAACACCAAAAACTTGATCTGCTGTACAGACAAAATCGTTATCTAACTGCTTCTTCCAGATGTACTCTAGTCTCTTCCTACCTGCTCCCCTCTCTTATGTATGGTTCCTCTGTACTTAGTCATCTCCAACTTAGCCTAAAAAACAAACTGGAAGGCTACTATAACAAAGTATGCAAATTTGCTACAAGGTCCAAATACTCTACCCATCACTGCCATCCCCTCCACTTCCCAAACTGGCTTGAGCTTCCTAATTTCCAGAAATTCATACGAGTCACCACTCATATTCCAACTCTCCATCTGCCCCTCTCTTCCATCTATCTTAACCCTTTACCTCCCCAGTCATACTCTTAGATCTGAAAACTAAAACCTCCTTAAAATCTATAAACCAGTTTGCCTGCCTGGCCAATTACTTCTATCACACTCCTTAGCTAAGCGATGGAATTCTCTCCCCCCTTCCTCTGCTGTACTCACAACCACTCTAATTTCAAATCTCTCCTCCATTTTTACCTTACCTCAAACTGGGACTGTTCCTGCTCCCTTCCCACCTAAATTACACTGTCATCGTTTTCAAACCGCCCTTCAATCTCATCTACTATCACCTCTGATCACTAACATTATTGTTAGAACAAACACTAAAGTTGTATAAACACTTTATGACCTGCACTTTTAATTATATTACCTGTATTACTTTTGACTTTATATATATTTTAACATTTGTGATTTTTAAACGTATAATCCCTGATTTTGTATTTTAAATTGTATATTTATGCGTTTGTATACTGTATATTCCATACTTTGCTTATGTTACATTCTGTTAACTGCTTCTCGAACATTTCTCCCTGGGCCTCCACTGAAAATGGGCCATCTTTGGCCCAGTGGTCTTCCTTGGTCATCAAACTGGAAATAAATAAATAGATAGATAGATAGATAGATAGATAGATAGATAGATAAATAAATATACTGACTAAAATTTCTCTAACTATTAAATCATTGTCATATGACTTGCATCTGTTCATAACCAATGTTTTCTTTTTATCATTGTTATTGTTATAAGTATTTAAACGGTATTTGATTTTGTATTATTTTTAAAGACTATAAAATTATTATTATTAAAATGTTTTGTTATACTTTGGAGCTTTCCTCCCTAGGCACACATTGAAAATGGGCTCCTACCCAATCAGAATTTTCCAGTAATCAAATGTCAATAAATAAATAAATGACAAATGTGTCACTAATAGAACAACATGTAAACTCATACATATGATCAAGGCAGTTTAAGTGCTCAAAACCAACACAGCAATCAGGATGTTACTTTAATAATTAAAAAAAATCCAATTCCTAAGTGGCATCCACTCTGCAGGAGTATATGAAAATTTCAGAGTAGCAAAGCACAATGCTGAAAATGATGCAATCTCATGTACCATTATGCAGAGAATGAATGCAAACTGATTGTACTTGCACTACACTGTTGCAGCCAGAAGGTATAATATTACACAAGTAGAATGATTTTTAACAACAAAGGATCTATAGATGCAAAAACCATCACAAAGCTACCAACATAACATGTCAGAGATGAAGTGAAATTGGCATGGTCCCACAAAGAACAGCGTGAGCAGTTAAATGTACATACAACCCCCTCAGAAAATTTAGCAGACCTCAACACAGACAAAACTTTTCTCAGAAAAAAATGAAAAAACACAGCCAGCATCAAATGTAGCATGTAAAACACTCTCTTGGCAGTATTATCTTCACAGTACAGACAAAGTGAAAAGATGCACTAGCGTCATGCAGAGAGAGAGAGAGAGAGAAAGGTGTATTTGACAAACTTTTTGTACTGCTGTACTGTTAGCAATAGCATTGTCCATAGCTGTGTAAAAAAAAAACAAGATACATAGCATTACCCCTCCCCCAAACACTAGCAATGCACACCAAGATGCAATAACCACCAAAGAAAAGTACAAACTCTATTTGTAATACCACGAAAGAAAAACTCCACTGCACGTCTGGATAAATATTTAATCCACTTGAAGGTAAAAAACACAAGTAATTTTCTCTAGCGCCTCGGCAAAACTTGCCTTTACAGAGTAAAAGTTCCACAAAGACTAATAACTCACTTTAAATACATTTCAAAAGACACACCCCTACTAACAATTAAGTAATTACTCTCAGTTAATTACAAATTAAATTAAAGAAACAAGTTACAAATATTTAAAAAAATATTTAAAAAAACATGTATACAATTATCATGAACTTATACCAAACTTTTCCAAGAACAATCATGGTTCAGTCCATTTGGACTTAATGTATTAAATTTTAGTATAAGACATAATTCCTTTCTCCTTAATATTTGTTTTACATGTTGTTCACTACAATATGCTTCATTCTTAACATTATCCAATACTGTGACTTTTAAATTGTCAGGTTTACTATTGTGATATTTATAAAAATGTACAGCTAAAGGACTACTTTCTTTCTGATTTTTAATGTCTCTAACATGTTCTTTTAACCTGCAGCACAAGGTTCTTTTGGTTTCTCCAATGTAAAATTTGCCACAAGGGCATTCTATACCATAAATAACCTGTTCTGATTTACAATTAAAAGTTCCCCTGGTTTCAAAAACAGTTCCATTAATAACTTTAAACTGTGGAACTATGTACTTACATATAGTACACTTTCCACATTTTCTTGTGCCTTGATGTTTCACTTGTTTGTACATTAACATCCTCGGTGTCTTAAACCGACTATGTACTATAAAATCCTGAACATTTCTTCCTCTATTATAGGAGAAACTAAGCCCATTATTTTTTAAAAATTCCAGTTCCTTTTTAAGAACATTCCAACTAAACATTACTCGTCTCTTAACCTGTTCAGACAATAAAGAAAATGTTGAAACAAAATATACTATATCTTTTGCTTCCTTATTATTACAACTGTTACCAATACTATTATTATTACTATTATTCTTAATTTTTCTTAAACTATATTTTAAATCACTCTCAGAATATCCTCTATTCTTAAATTTATTGTAACTTAATAAGTATTCTTTCTCCCTAATATTAGGGTTACTACATAGTCGCTTCACTCTATTAAACTCAGTGTAAGGAATGGATTTAATCACATGTGGTGGATGATAACTTGTCCCATACAACACTGAGCCTGAACCCTGAAACTTCCTATGTAATTGATATTCTATCAATAGATTATTCTGTCCTTTTAAGGTAATATCCAGATATTGTACTGTATTACCCTTTTGTAATCCATCAAATTTTATATTCATGTTGTTATTCTCTATTTCTTCCAAAAACTGATGAATATTATCCTGCCCACCCTTACATATAAACAATAAATCATCAATATAACGGAAATATCTATAGACATATTTATTATAGAATGAGTTTGTGTATATATATTTATTCTCAAATATTCCCATTTTTTTAAATATTTTTTTAAATATTTGTAACTTGTTTCTTTAATTTAATTTGTAATTAACTGAGAGTAATTACTTAATTGTTAGTAGGGGTGTGTCTTTTGAAATGTATTTAAAGTGAGTTATTAGTCTTTGTGGAACTTTTACTCTGTAAAGGCAAGTTTTGCCGAGGCGCTAGAGAAAATTACTTGTGTTTTTTACCTTCAAGTGGATTAAATATTTATCCAGACGTGCAGTGGAGTTTTTCTTTCGTGGTATTACAAATGCACACCAAGATGTTGCACACACTCAGAACAGGAGGAAAAGGACAACAGCAGCAGGTCACAAACAAAGCTTCAAAGAGGTGCCGGCAGTGGTCATTTCTGGGGAAGTAAAACAACTTCATAGCTTTCTGCTAATGAATGACTAAATACAATACGCATTTTCTGATTAAAGAAGAACCCTGATGTATTCTGGTAACCTTTTGAGAAACATGTTTTCTTCACTCCTACACAATGCCATGTATGTTCTCCTTGGCAGACTATACTGCATTCTTTATTGTGTATATGTATGCACCAGTTCTATTTATAGCACATGGTGACTGAAGTGATATACTGCTCAGAAAACACATCTGTAGAAAGATCACTGAACATTCACTTCCCATTTATGTTGAATCAATCTCTCATACAAATGAAGACCAATAAAAGTAATTCTGATCGAGAGATGCTGGAATACCTGGTCAATACCAACTTATCAGAGACATAATCAAGGCTTTAACTCTCACACAAGTGATGATCAGATATGCAATCTGTGTTACCACAAATGTGAGGGGCTATTGAATGTTGCATACCCAGTCTTTAAAAAAAAACAGACATATCAGTGGGTGTTCTTTCAAAAGAAAACATTTAAACATGTATTATTACATTTTCACATATTAATTTTCTTTGTCTCAAAGGGAGGAGGTGCAATTTGAATGTTGCTGCACATTGTGTGGTGATGTGCTGTGCTATGGACATTTGACAGGATAAATTAATTTGTTGGTGTTTAGGGGCAGTGCATTTACAGTTTGGGCATACATGCATGAGGGAATTGTATTGTTTGTTTTTTTTCATATTATTTGAACTTCTCTCACCTCCTGTAACTCTATGATTACTTACGAGGTATATCACCCTCCACCTGGTTTTTGGGTAGCAGAAAATGTGTGACACATTTGTCAACTGCATGTTTGCAACTGCTGTGGTATATGATGTCTGAAAATATCCTTTGCCCTTCTTTATGGAGCTTTGTCAGCATTCCGTTTTCTTACATGTTCCACCCCTTGATCATGCTCTTGTTGTATTGTCTTATTTTGCTAATGCGTAAGTTTCTTATGAACTGGGAATAGGTTAACATCTATATTTGGTGTAGTCTGGTGGGTTGTTCTGAAATTATAAAGGATTTTTTGTGGCACTACCCCTGGCATCTGTCTCTGCTTTCACTGAGGTACATGAAGTACGTTCCCATTCAGGTTCACTGCAGGCAGGAAGTCACAAAGATAGATATTTCAAAAACAAAAACACCAATCTGAAAATGAGACGCATTCTGAGTGAAATGTAATTAGTATTGTTAAGCACTTTCATCTTACATATAGTAAAGACTATAAAATTAAAACTTAACAAGGTACACACTTAATTAGTACCCAAAAAATCAGGAGACACATGATTGTCACTGTTGAAATGACACCCCAACCCCATGTGCAAAAATGGGAAAAGGGCTTGTGGATGAATGGATGTGATATCTTATTAAGAAAACAAGCACTTGCCAATTAAAAGAATACTAAATGTAAAAACAAACCAATATGTCATCTTAAAGCATGCAAAATGAGAGCCCTGCTGATGCAAATATTGTTGTTTAAACCAGGATCGAGATTTATATTCAGTTTCACTTGCCATAAAAACTGCTTATATTCCAAAAGAGTATAAAAATCACCACCCCTGATATCAAAAACTATCTGGCCAAAATGGAAACTAGACAAAAGAAAAAATAGTCAGAAAGAGGGATAGCATGCAGAACCCTACAGAGGTATTAAAATACTGCAGTTTGTGAGACATGAGCTAAGGGGTCTGAGCATGTGAGAAAAGTCTCTGGGAGATCCCTTAGGAAAAGCTGTATCTCCTCCAAGAAGAAAGTAAGTTGTAGAACAAGGAGAGAAAAGCTATCAGAAAAATTCCAGTGTGAGAAAGTTAAAGCAGTTCTTTTTTTTTGTATGTCTTCTCCATTTACACACATCTAATATTAAGCCTCCTTTTTTTGTATTTCTTCTCCCCTTACACACATCTAATATTAAGCCTCCTTTTTTTTGTATTTCTTCTCCCCTTACACACATCTAATATTAAGCCTCCCCTGGTCACTCCATTGATCATTTTTTTCTTCCTCACAGTGACAGCTGTATGGTCCATTTATTTTCCCAACAGTACGAATCACCCTGGTAAGGGTGTTGTCATCCACAGTAGGGCTGTGGGGCTTATACTTGGTCCTATTTTTTCCACGCACACATCCAATTAGCACATTTCTGGTTGGGCATGCAATGGGCAATTATCAGGACTGTCACTGAAATTCACAAATGAAGTCTTTAGATAACACCTTCACCTTAAAGAAGCTAGCTTCTCCATAGCTATCCAGTTTTCACTTAGAAACACAAAATGAAGGACTCATTCCTGGCCATGCATTGCTTTTTTCCCACTTTGGTAGAGACAAGCAGGCATAACCCCCCCACCTAATTCCTCTCCTGTGCCCAGTCATCTTCTCCAGTACTGGAATACCTGATCAATCCCACATTATCAGACACATAGCCAGGGCTTTATCTCTCACAGAGATGATGACCAGTAAAAGTAATTCAGACAAAGGGATGCTGGAATACCTGATCAATCCCAAGTCATTAGAGGTTTATTCAGGGCTTTATCCCACACAGAGATAATTACCAGTAAAAGTAATTCTGCTGGAAAGATGCTGGAATACCTGACCAATTCCAAGTCATCGGAGACATAATTAGGGCTTTATCACTCACACAAATGATGACCAGTAAAATGAATTCTGATTGAGAGATGCTGGAATATTTGATAAATCCTAGTTCATCAGAGACATAGTCAGGGCCTTATCTCTCACACAAATGAAGACCAGTAAAAGTAACTGTGATGGAGGGATGCTGGAATACCTGATCATTTCCAAGTCATCAGAGACATAGTCAGGGCTGTATCCCTCAAAGAGATAATGACCAGTAAAATTAATTCTGATGGAGGGATGCTGGAATACCTGATCAATTCTGCGTCATCAGAGACATAGTCTGGGCTTTATCCCTCACACAAATGATAGCCAGTAAAATAATTCTAATGGAAGGATACTGGAATACTTGATCAATCCCAAGTCATCAGAGGCTTATTCAGGTCTTTATCCCACACAGAGATAATTACCAGTAAAAGTAATTCTGATGTTGAGATGCTGGAATACCTGATCAATCCCAAGTTATCAGTGACATAGTCAGGGCTTTATCCCTTCCACAAATGATGACCAGTAAAAGTAATTCTGATGGAGAGATGCCTTAATACCTGATCAATCCCAATTTATGAGACATAGTCAGGGCTTTATCCCTCACAGAGATGAAGAAAAGTAAAAGTAATTGTTATTGATCAATGCCGGAGTACCTGATCAAGCCCAAGTCATCAGAGATATTGTCAGGGCTTTATCCATTACAGAAATCATAACTAGTAAAATAAATTCTGATGCTGGAATACTTGATCAATACCAAGTTATCAGAGACATATTGAGGGCTTTAACTCTCACATAAACGATGACCAGTAAAAGTAACTCTAGTGGAGATATGCCAGAATATCTGATCAATCCCAAGTCATCAGAGACATAGTTAGGGTTTCCTCCCTCACAAAGATAATGATCAGTAAAACTAATTTTGATGGAAGGATGCTGGAATACCTAATCAATCCCAAGTCATCAAAGACATACTCAGGGCTTTATCCCTAACACAAATAATGACCAGTAAAAGTAATTTTGATGGAGAAATGCCAGAATACCTGATCAATTCTAAGTAATCAGAGACATAGTCAGGGCTTTATCCTTCACACAAATGATGACCAGTAAAAATTCATAGGTTCTTAGGTTCATAGGTTGGTACTAGGCTATCGGCCGTAGGGCCTATACAAGCCTAGCCATAACAATTTCCTGGCTATTTCTTCCCACAGTATTTACTTCCCTGGAACCCTGTCTAGCAGGGCGACTGATGTGATCCTCGGGGTGAATTTCCTATTTCCCATCCAATCATCAAGGTTTCTTTTGAGGAGGGCCAAAGAGGCGCTCTGCTTGACATATATGGACAGTCTATTCCAGAGCCTGGGGAGTCTCTGGGTCAGGAACCTATCCCTCCAGCATGTTTTGTTCATTGCGATGACAAGGTTTAGATCCCTGGAGCGTGTGTCTCTGAGGGATTGGGATTTCTTTAAGTGTAGCATGTCCAACAGCTCTGGGTTTGACATGGCCTTGTATGTTAAGCAGAGATCGCCTCTGAGTAGACGATATGCGACAGAGTATAGGTGGATTTTTTTTAGATGGTCAGCACAGGGCATCTGCTTTAGGCCTATGATTATTTTAGTGAGGTATTTCTGTGGCCTTTCCAGTTGTTGCAGATGTCTTGAGAGGTACATACCAAACAGGGCATTGTATTCTATAATGGGTCTAATCATGGATGAGTACAGTGGGACAATGACCTCCTTTTTTCTGGATGAAAAGCCCTTAGTGATGAGGTGTGCCAAATAGAAGGATTTCCTGACTGTTGTGGCTATGTGGTTATCGAAGGTGAGACCACTGTCTACCTGTGTCCCTAAGTCTCATATCACACTTTCGGTGTTTAGTGTGCTGCCACCTATGAGGTCATTCATGGTTACATGTTTTTTTCTCAAAGGGGATAACTATACATTTCTTGGCATTGAGCTTGAAACCATGGCTCTGGTACTAGGCATCTGTTTCTGTAAGGTCCTTTTGTAGAATATCCACATCATTTAGGGATTCAATAATGGCTCCCAGTTTGCAGTCATCTGCGAACTTTGTGAGCCAGAGTCCCTTAGTGTTGGCCTGTACTTCAGAGAAGTAGATGCCAAACAAGACGGTCCCAGGACAGAACCCTAAGGTACTCCACTTGTCCCTTGTCTGGAACTGGATTTGGGTCGACTACTTTTACAGTGTGGGTTCTGTCAGTAAGCCAGTTGGCAACCCATCGAGTGACATAGGGATTAATGCCCATCTTAGTAAGTTTATCTATGATTCCAGAGTGGGGGATGGTGTTGAAGGCCTTGCTGAGGTTCAGATAGGCTGTGTGGACCACTTTACCCTTGTCCATGGCTCTGGAGACTGATTCAAAGAAGTCAATCAGGTTCAGGAGATAAGATTGTCTCTTCACAAACCCAAACTGCATGGTGTCCAGTGTTTGAAAGTTGCCAATGTCTTTGTTTAAAAGTTCCATGATAATACATTCCATGGCCTTGCAGATCAGGCTCATCAGACTGATGGGGCAGTAGTTCCTGGGTTCCAAGGTGGATCCCCCTTGTGGAGTGGGATAACTGTAGCAGTGCGCCACTCAGTGGGCACGAAGCCTGAGTAAAGGCTATGATTAAACATGACACTTAGGTGAGATGCCAGTTCATTTTGTAGTTCATGTAGTACACAGACTGGGATGTCATCTGGTCCCATGTATGCTGTATTCTTAGACTTGGAGAGTGCGTTTTTTACCTGTGTGGCCGTTATTACCAGAATTTGGCAATCTTTCGGTACTGAGATAGGCCCTTTAAGGGGTGAGAGGGTGGTAAAGTTTGCACTGAATTTATCTGCCAGGATATTGGCAATATCCTTGGGATCAGTATATTTAATGCCATTCTGTTGTAGCTCAGAGCAGATCTGAGCATTGCCATTTAGATTCTTGACATAGCTATAGAATGTCTTGTGGTTGTCTTTGGAATCTTTGGCAATTTTATTTTCATAACCAGCTTTGGAGGATTTTATGAGGGATCTCACCTTTTTACTGAGGCTGGTAAGGGAGTGTTTTGCATCCTGGGATTTTTGTCTTTTGTGCAGCAGTTTCTTCCTTTTGTTGTAAAGTTTGTTTATGGCAAGGGACCACCAGATTGGCTTCCTTTTTAGGAGGAGAGCATCTTAGTTCTATTGGGGATGGCACGATTCATGCACGAGTGTATGTGATTGTACAGTGCCTTAGTGTAGGATTCAGCAGTCGAACTTTCAGTTCCCATCTGCATGGGTGTCATGCAGTTTGTCACTTCTGACTTAAGTAACATGAAGTTGACTTTGGAGAAGTTTTTTTACGGAGGTTTCCTTACTGGGTGGGGTGGGAGTGGGGTGTGGATGTCAAGGGTGATTAGCTTATGGTCAGACCTGACCAATGAGGAGGTGACCATAGGTGTGGAGCATCGATTTCCCATGTTGGTAATGACCAGGTCTAGGATATTGGAGCCCCTGGTGGGACTAAGGATTAGTTGATCCAGGGCGTTGGAATTTATGAATTCCAAGAACTGTTGGGCAAAGGTGTTGGTACATGAGTAGTTTTCCCAGTTAATGGCAGGGTAGTTGAAATCACCCAGTATTAGGGTGTTTGGTTGTATCTTAATATTTTCCAGTATGTTTAGAAAGGTGTAGATAGAATCTTGGGGCATGGTAGGGATCTGTAGCAAACTACAATTTGGATTGCAGTCTTACCTAGTGTTAGTTGCACTTGGAGAATTTCAGACACATTGTGTTGAGCAACTATCCTGGTGTTGTGAATATCCTTGGTGAATATAGGCACTCCTCCACCTTTAGTGTTTCAGTCCTGGTTTGGTAGCTGAAAAGTGTGGTAAGAGTTGTAGCCTGGTATTGCAGGGGTGCTATATGGAGCCTTGAACCAGGTCTCAGTTACTGCACAGATATAAATGTTCCCCATTTTTAGAAGTGCCTCGAGAGAGTGCATTTTGAGGTTTAGGCTTCTAGCATTAAGTAGCATTACCTTCAGATATTGCATGCTTTTTCCTGTTATTTTGTCCTTTGAACTTTGCCTAAAAAAGGCACTATAGGGGTGGTAAGAGCTTTAGCCAGTAACTTGAATCCCAGGGGCAACAGGTGCAGACAATCTCTGGCAAAGCATCATGGTCTGTTGATCACGTCATCCCAGGCAGACAGATACTGGATCCCCTTTGAATGACACCAGAAACTTAGCCAATTGTTGAAGTCAATCATTTTGTCCTTATGCTGTGGTATCATTCTGCTGGGAGTAGGGAGGATGATACTCAGGGCTAACGCCATACCTGCCTGAGCCACATGATCTGAGAGCTCTTCCATGTCTCTTTTCATGTAGTCCAGGGAGGTATGTCTCAAGTCATTCACTCCAAGATGGACAATGACAGAGTCATATTTGTACTTGTTGTGGAGTGACTTTAGTGCATGCATTATGTGGCAGATCCTGGCACCTGACAGGCAGCTGACTGTAATTTTCTCCTTGCTCAGCCTGTTGAGTGGCACATCAGTATGCCTGACTATAGAGTCACCTATGACTAAAGTGTTGTCTTGCCTTAGGGGTTGTTATTGGGTGGCACACTGGTGTAGTGAGTTATGTGACACTTTGGTTGTGATTGATGTCTGTTTATGTTTCAGCTTCAGAGGTCCTTTTTTGCTTAGGCAGGTTAATGCTAAGGGCCTCCACATTTGTGGGTTTAGTGTTACTATGTTTGGGTGTTGGTGGTGTGGGTTTAGAAGGGCTATGTGTTGCTTGAGGTGTAGTGCGGGTGTTAACCATCTCCTCTTGACTGTCTAGCCCAATCTTGGGTGGCTATGTAAGTGCATCTCTTGCAGGTTGTAGTGTTGGGTGGTAGGAGGAGAGGGTTGTCTGTGTACATGAGGCAATTGCTGCATTGCCTCAGTATGCCCAGATTCACCAGGCGGACATGAGAAATCACCGGAAGCTGTCCCTTGGACATGCTTGGTTTGGTGCTTTTTTTTTTTTTTGTAAAGTACAAGAGCTGTTTTCCCATACCTTAGCAAATTACTTTGCAATTATAGGTTTAGTGCCTATGATTAATTTCTCCTTATTAACAAGGAGAGTTTAGTGCTTGTAACAGTTAAGACTTTCTAGTGCTTTCCAGCAGGTTTTAAAGTAAGTGCTAGCCACAGGGATGCTTAAAGGTAATATGAAAAGAATGATTTATCCTAAACACTGCAGTGTGCACTAGAGGAGTTAGATGTGAAAGTAGGTAACTTACGTTTTACCTGTCTAAAAAGTTAAGTTTTAGTGGAGAGTCACTATTTTTAAAACAGCAAGATAAATTTAAAGGGGGTGGTCACTTTTGTATTCTGGTTCTATGGAATACAGTCAGATGACCAATATATTTAAATAGTTGAAGGGGAGTGATTTCACAAAATGATAATTTTGTGCTTACTCACACTAGCCAGCAGAAACAGAGAGAAAATGAGAAATATGGTCAAATTAACATAAGGGGAAGGCAGCTAGAAAGGCAGCGATGTTTAAGAACACTACAGTAACCAGGTGGAAGGGTGGGGAAAAAAATTCTGCCTGACTCACAAGAGACAGAGCTGTGGTCTCTTTTTAAGTTTTAATATGCAGTTAAAAGCAGAATACAAGTAAAACACAAGGTAAATAAAACAAATCACAGTATTCAAAATAGAAAAAGGCAATAAAGTAATACAACAAATAAAAAACAAACTAACCTTTCCCTCACAGCAAAGTGTAGCAGAGTCTGGGTGAGCCTTTCTAGTAATAATAATTCTGATGAAGGGATGCTGGAGTACCTGATCAATTCCAAGTTGTCAGAGACATACTTAGGGCTTTATCATTCACAGAGATAATGACCAATAAAAGTAATTCTACTGCAGGAATGCCGGAACACCTGCTCAATTCCAAGTCATCAGAGACAAAGGGCTTTATTCCTCACACAAATGATGACCAGTAAAAGTAATTCTGATGGAGGGATGCCAGAATACCTGATCAATCTCAAGTCATCAGAGACATAGTCAGGGATTTATCCCCTCACATAAATGATGATCAGTAAAAGTAATTGTGATGGAGGGATGCTAGAATACCTAATCAATCCCAAATTATAAGAGACACAGTCAGGGCTTTAATTCTCACATAAATGATGACCAGTAAAAGTAATTCTGATGGAGAGATACCTGAATACATGATCAATCCCTAGTTAAAAGAGACATAGTCATGGCTTTATCTCTCACAGAAATGATGACCAGTAAAAGTCATTCTGATGGAGAGATGCCAGAGAAGAAATTAACCAATTGTTATAAAAGGTAAACTGATTTGTTAAGCAAGTATCTTTGATTTTTTAAATACATTGCCTTTTCAATAAGAAATTATTGGAACGTTGGTTTAATTGATACGATGAAGTCATTTGAGGTGCAATATCAGTCAGCAAAAACAACTTTAACATTGACACAGAGCCTGTGCAATAACCCATTCTGTGGCATATATCTTAAATGTTACAGACAGTAGTTTACCTACCTATACAGCATCAGAACCCTACACATCATTCAAGTTGATGGTCACACAGAACAGTGTAATTAGGTTAGTGCTATTTTATTGTTGTACAACTGATAAGCCAAAAGCTAACTTCAATGAATGCAGTTAAATAAAATGACACTTGCCCTCAAAAAGAAACAAATGTATGATAAAACATAGTTAGCTTGTTATAGTGAGGTGCTTAGAAACTTTGCTGCTGATTTTGGATTTCTGCTAAGAATTCCTTTGGAAAGTGTAAAATAGCTTCAGTTAATTAGTGGGAGGAGTTGAAAGACAGCATTGCTTTTTTATTTAGAAATATCTGTAGCTAGCTGAAGTGTTTGTGTGGTCTGCATTGCTCTGAGTATCACTAATCTCTGCATTTAATTTTGATTTGAAGCTCTTTATTTAAGGATTGATCAATTCTATTTTGTATCTTATTCTATCTAGGGTCAGTTAATAAAATTACAAAAGAATTCCTTTGCAAACTATGAAATAGCTTTAGTTAATTAGTAGGAGGAGCTGTAAGAATGTCCACCCATCTGCCCAGTCTTTGTTGTGTTCTTAAATTTGGTGGCTTTTGAGTTGCCTGCCCCTACTATAAATCTCATTTTGGACACTCCCCCCACTCCCATCTCATCAGCTTATTCTACTGAGAAGAGTGAGATCCACCCCCTTAGTTTCTCAATCTTAAATTATTGTGTTTCAGTCCTTCCCGCTTAACCATCTGCTTTTACTGTATTTGTGTTTCTTCCTGCGTATTACTTTATTTTGCTTTTGCTGCCTGTTCTTAAAAGTACTCAATTGCATTTATTCTGCTGCATTTATTACTATTTATTACTGCTTGTTAATAGCCTGATTAAATTGTAACTGTTATTCTAAGCCTCTTGGTTTAAGCACTTGAGCTTCAGGCCAGTTGTTTTACATTAAGAAGGTTTGTGGTCTGCACTCTTGTGGCAGGACAGGTAGCTTACATCCTTCTGAGTTGGGAGTTGATGGTTAAAGGCTTAGTGTCTGTTATTCTAAAAGTGTCTTGGTTCTGGTTTAAGCACTTGGGCTTCAAGCCAGTTATTTTACATTAAAAGGGTTTGTGGTCTGCACTTTTGTGGGAGTAGAGGGTAGAGTCTCCCCTTCTGAGCTGGGATTTGCTGGTTAAGGCATATTGTGCCTGCTTATTTGAACTGTTTCTTTCTGAAATTGGTGGGCTTTGTTTGCTGTATAGACTAGATTCAGACCTGCTGAAAATAGCTTTGTTTGTATAACTTGTACACTGATCCAGGCTATCTTTTTTTGGAGAAGGTTCCCCTGCACCCTAGTGGCAGGAGTGTGCAGTTAGAACTTGTCTGATTGAAGACTGCTGGAACAGGGCTCAGTTTTGAGCTTTTTTGTTGGTTAATTGTTTAATTTGTTTAAATCAGTTTGCTTGTTTGCTACTGTAATATTTTTAAAAAAGTTCTTGCCTTGTTTTGCTTGTTTTCCCACTTTTCCTGTTACATGTTATTAGAGTAGTCCAGATACAGATTTGCTGTATTCAGGACTGTACTGTAGTTTCTGAGTTCCGCAGACCTTTCTGTGTTAGAGGGAAGCCTTTCAGCTTATCAGTGGGAGTGGTAAGTACTAGGTAGCCTATCTACCACAAGAGGAGTGGTTTCTAGCTCTGAAATTGTAGCTTAGTGGCTGTTTTGGGCTGCTTTCTATCCCTTTTAACTCTCTGACATAAAAAAACTGTGTTTGTATGTTTTTCTGCTTGTTTAACTCAGTGGATCCCGTTTTAGCATCCTGCAGACTGCAAGGTCAGCAGAAAGGAAAAAGAAAGACTCTAAGTGATTCTAAGTATCTCTGCATGTTTGGTAAGTGATTCTAAGTATCTCTGTTTGCCTGTTTTAGTTATATTTGCTGAAAATCATTTATTGCACTTTACTTTAGCCATTTTCTAAGTTATTGCCTTTATTTTAACTGCAAGTAAAACAAAACACAGTATGGCAGCAGGAAGCATGACACACATAAACATCCAACAAAACTGTTAGTTCAAACATTTTTAATAAAATACTTGCAAGTCGGTATGCACTTTCACCAAATAGACATTGGCTTCATCATACCGTAATGATAGTAATGCACACAGATGTACACTTTATAAAGTCATATAATCAATTAAAACAGTTTGAATTTACCAATAGCATATCCTATATCCGTATTCATTTGCATACATCAATTACCTTCAATTGCCTTTCAGATGACATCATATATTAAAGGAAAAACTCCCTTTCAGTATACAAACGCCAATCATAAAACCATGAAATATTAAAACTAAGCATAGTACCCCATAGGTTGAACTATACCAACTGGCAAAACATATTCTATCTACGTAGAGCCCTCTTATGAAGTATCGGTTTAATAGAGACCGTACTATTCAGTCCTGATCCTTTATCAGCTCTCAGCTTAAGGATCCATCTAAGTTCTGCCTCACTAGTCCTATTTTCAATGTTCCCCATCCTAGCACCCACTTGTAGCATTTGTATAACTTTAAATCTAAAATGATGAACTCGATCACTAGCTGCCACATATCTAGCAAGTGCATTCGTGCTGTTTCCTGTTCTTATACTATATGAATGTTCCCTTATGCGCTCTTTAAGGGTTCGATCTGTCTTCCCAACATAGAATTTTTTACAGCACTCACAATGTGCTAAATATACCAAATGCTTAGTAGTGCATGTTGCCCTTACACTAAATGTATATTTCCTGTTAAAATCAGGGTGCATAAATGTAGCATCATTATCTATCAAACCACAGAAGTTACATGAACCACAGGGATATGTTCCATATTGTTTATCACACACTGTCTTGCCTTTATCTGGATAACATAGCATCATTTTGAGTGACTTACAGTTCCTAAATCCAAATAGAAGAGTGTCCCTTACCACTCTACTGATCTTATCAACCATCATCAAAAGATGCCAATTATTCTGAAATACTTTCTTAACAGAATCAACATTACTTGTTTAGGGCATTGAAACTTTAACCTTGCCCATAGAGTAATCTAACTTTTCAGTCCCTCTTATAACTGCAGCTGAATTTTGAAGGGAAGAAAAATATGGCTTAGCTCGCCCATCTCTCATAGAGTCAACATCTGACAAAATAGGATCTATCTCACTATCCCTATAGCCTCTATGTCTCAGGGACTCTCTAAGCATTTTACAACCATTCTTGTAGTCCAGATCAACATTATGTAACCAAGAAACTCTCATACCTTGACCTTTTATTATGTTATTAAACACTCTTCTAGGGTGCATACTCTTCTTATGGAGTATTGAGTTTCTATAACACTCCTTCCAAAACAAACTAGTAGTCAATGTATGGTCTGAACACTTATTCATTAATACATCAAGGAACTCCATAGACTTACATGACCATTTATATGTAAATCTCAGAAAACCATTAGATTCATGCAATTTTAAAACAAATCATTCTAGATCTTCTGAGGTCCCTCCCCATAACAGGAAGACATCATCAACAAATTGATGTTAAAAAAGCACATTCTGCAAATATAATTCCATTCTAAATACCTCCTCCAGCTCCCATTGCGCCATTACGGCATTAGCATAACTGTTCGCACAGCATGTCCCCATTGCCACACCATGCTTCTGTTTATAGTAACAGTTATCAAACACAAATATATTATTATTAAGTACCACATCCATAAAGTCACATATCAACTCCACATGTCTATGTTCATACTCACTCTGATTAATCAGGTACCTATGTAAATAGTCAACCCTTTCAATGTTCGGTATGGTTGTAAACAAAGATACCACATCTAAAGTAGCTAACATGTAATCACACGTTCTATCATAACTTTCCAGAAATCCATATAGGTCCTGTAGAAAGTGTTCGGTATCCCTCAATACAGTATTGAACTTATCCAGAATGGGTCTAACATGCCTTTCATAAAGACAGAAAAAGGTTCAGTAACCTATCCTTTCTGAGGTACTATAGGCCTAAAAGGGGGTATCCTGGAGTCCTTATGCACCTTGGGCTGTCCTTGAAAAATAGGTATGACAGGGGATTCGACCATGAGATATTGTGCTAGTTCCATCGTGATGTGAAAAATTAACATATAGTCATTCACCATATAGCGCATTTCTCTTATCAGATTTTCTGTACATTTAATATCTACCTTTTCATGTACCCTTTCATCCCTCAGTATATTATTAAAAGAATCAAAATAAAAACTTCTATCCATAACAAATGTCATGCCGCCCTTATCTGCTGGGCATATTACTACAGAAATATCATTCTATATTGTGTTAAGTGCCTCCTCCTCCTCATTCCTAGTCATATTAAAGAATTTTTTGCCATTTGATTTAGTATCAAACAACCTATATAAATCTTGTTCACAGACTTTACAAAAAGCCTCTAAAATTGGATGGTTCATTGGTACCGTGTTGCTAAACTTTTTAAAACCACATTGTTTTAAATTTACACTACTGTTGTCATACATTAGTTTCGGCATTACATTTCTTGCAAATATCCTCAGGTCAGTAATGGAATGAGATATGTTCGCTGAATGAGCAGGAATAAATGACTTACCCATACCCAACACCCCAGTCTCGATTTCAGTCAATGGTCTCTTTGAGATGTTTAAAACTAACGATTGTGTGGTTCCCACATCTTCGTTTATGCATGCCGTGCTTCCTGCTGTCATACTGTGTTTTGTTTTATTTGGAGTTTTATTCATTAATGGCTGGTTTACTCATTGGGTGATTGTGCATATAACAGGCTTGTTTTAACTGCATTTATTGTTTGTGGCTAAACACTCAAGTATGCTAGCCTGTATAGTGTTTAAAAGTTGATTTACTGTTGATTTACTGCTGATTTACTGTATTTCTACTGCTTTTTCTGAAAAAAAATCTATCCCTCTGTAATTCTCTGCAAAGACATCTCCCCCGAATGGATATCCATACCAGGACTATTGACCGTCAAGTCACTTTTAAATAGTCTGCCTGCACCGGGGCAACTCCAGGTGCTTCCATCCCTCTCTAATTATCTGCAAAGACATCTCCCCTGAAAGGATATCCATACAAGGACTCATGAAATGCTCCCTCAAGTCCATTTTAAATAGTCTGTTTGCACCGAGGCAACTCCAGGTGCTTCCATCCCTCTCTAATTATTTGCAAAGACATCTCCCCCAAAAGTCTATCCATACCAGGACTCCTGAAATGCTCCCTCAAGTCCATTTTAAATTGTCTGTCTGCACTACAGCAACTCCGGGTGCTTCCATCTCTCTCTAATTTTCTGCAAAGACATCTCCCCCAAAAGGATATCCATACCAGGTCTCCGGAAGTGCTCCCTCAAGTCAATTTTAAATAGTCTGTCTGCACCACGGCAACTCCAGGTACTTCCATCCCTATCTAATGCTCTGCAAAGACATCTCCCCTGAAAGGATATCCATACCAGGACTCCTAAAGTGCTCCATCAAGTCAATTTTATATAGTCTGTCTGCACCGCGGCAACTCTGGGTGCTTCCATCCCTCTCTAATTCTCTGCAAAGACATCTCCCCTGAAAGGATATCCACACCAGGACTCCTGAAGTTTTCCCTCAAGTCCATTTTAAATAGTGTATGTAGTTGTATTTATCTGCTATTTTGTGCTCACAATACAGTAGCACATGTACTCCCTCCAAGCCTGATAATCAGCCTACAGTGATCCTTTATTTTTCCCCTCAAACTCCCCCATATTCTACACCCATCTTTTGGCCGTACTGGTTCTTAATCTGCCATTCTCCATTTTGCCACTAGGTGGCACTGTCTACCCATCTATAATCTCTACTCAAACACTACAGTAAACCCTTGCTTCCCCTGAAAAGACCCATTCCCTTCTTACAAATCTTATTCTGCTGGCTTGCTTTCTCTAAGTGTATCTTACTTTTCTTTCTGTCCCCTGACTCCACAGTGTGGACTCACTTCTGCTGTTCTGCCCCTGCAGTCCCTCCAAGTATCCTTTGCTCCTGCTACTACCCATTGATTGATTCACAATAGCCACCCTCTCTCTGGGTCTACCCACACCGTTCCTTTACCCTGCCCCCAATTTCCACCCACCCCAGGACTCCTACCTTTATTCTAACCACTATTCCCCTCCCCTTCCTCTCACAGCCAATCCAATCACATCACCACATTATCCCCACCCCCACTCATTCACCACTAATTAACTACTCCTACTCCCATCCCAAACCATAAGGTCCTGTATTCACATCTAATCCCCTCCCCTCCCTCTTCCACACTCACACACTTCCTAACATCCTATTTCCTTTTATACCTAACTCACAAATATGCTTTCTCCACTTTCACAAACTCTTCTCATCCCCTCTATCAGCTTACTCCTTCTAATTCCTCTATTCTATGCTACTTCTTATTCCACTTGCAAACTCTCCCCTCCTTCCTATCCCTCACCCCCACTCCCAACTTCCATCCTCACCCTACCAGATCTCACTGTCACAATATATCCTCCTCTCTAGTTCAACTAAACCCACTCCACTACTTCAAACCAAAAATGATACCCTCCCCAATAAAACATTATATACCTAAACTATTACATTTTCCACAAAACTCAAAGAGAAAACTCAAATTCCTGCTCCTATCCTTCTTTGACTACCTATAATTAGCAGGAGACATACACCCCAACCCCGGACCTAATTGTTTGTTTGTCTTTCGGCTTTTCCCAGTTAGGGGTCGCCACAGCGGAACTCCGGTCCGCTAATGATTGGTAGTTGATTTTTACATGCTGAGTTACCAGCCCTGACGCACAACCTTCAATGAAGGTATGCCCAGACACAAGCAATATTACCAACCATAAATATCTTAAGTTACAGACCATTAATGCCCAGAGTCTAAAAAACAAAACAACCCACTTCCATGCCTGGCTATACCATAACCTGCCAGACATAGTAGCTGTCTCTGCGACATGGCTAAAACCCCACATTTCTGACTCCTCACCTACACCAATATATCCATACATGAATCCTTACAACTTTAACCCCACAACTTCCTCTAATTCTCTCAAATGAATAAACTGGGACAATCTAAAAACTCTTCCTCTAGACAACGCCGTAGAACTCTTTAACTCAACCTTCTTAGATACCCTGAACTCCCAAGCCCCACCAAGAACAAAATGAATAAAACCCAACTCCGGCCATTGGTTAACTAAAGATACTAAAACACTTATGCAACAAAGAGACAAGACCTGGAAAGTTTACCCTCACAATAAGCAACCTGGCACCCTACTTAAATATAAACAACTCCGAAACTTAGCCAAAAAATAAATTATAAAAGAAAAAAATCATACTATATTAAACTCCAATCTAATCACTCCAAAAATCCCAAACAGTTCTGGAATTCCATCAACTCTCTTCTGGACCTAGGTACCAAAAACAATCCTTGCCCTGACACCAGTAAATCTGACCCAGAAATAGCCACTCTGTTCAACTCCTTCTTTACCAACTCTATAGCAGAACTCACCAAGACCTTGCCAAACTGCAACCCCTCCCCTCAACTCAAACCCTCTTCCCTAGCCTCTACCCAACCTTCCATCCCTAACAGTCCTCCCATATTTCATCTCAAACCCATCTCTACCTCATACATAAAAAAACTTCTCTCTAAACTTAAGCCATTCTCAAATGCCCCTGACACTAACCCTCATTCTTTCTAAAAATTGCCACTGATGGAATTGCCATCCCCATTAGCATTCTCATCAATAGATCCATACAGGAATCTTATGTCCCCAAACTGTGGCGTGCAGCCTTTATTCTACCCCTCCACAAAGGAGGCAAAAATAATAACATCTCTAACTTCCAACCCATAGCCATTCTCTCCCCAATTTCAAAAATTCTTGAAAAATGCATCCACCTCCAGCTCATACATTTCCTTACCAATAACCAACTCATCAACCCAACACAACATGGTTTCTGTCCTGGCCATAGCACAATAACTGCTCTTCTCTCTTTCCTAGACATAGTAAACTGCATCCGTGATTCTGGAGAAATTGTATCTACAGTCCTTCTAGACCTCTCCAAGGTTTTTGACACAATCTCCCATACCCATCTCCTGAACCTCCTTTCTAAGCTTAATCTCTCCCAGAACACCCTAACCTGGTTCAAAAGCTACTTGTCTGACAGTTTTCAGGCTGTGAAATGGCAAACTGGCACCTCAACCTTCCTACCTACCCCGACTGGGGTACCCCAGGGATCCATACTCTGTCCCAATGCTGTTTAATATATTTATCAATGACTTCCATGCAGGCATTCCTAACACTAAGTTAGTACAATATGCAGATGACTCATCTTTCGTCTGCTCCGCCTTTAACCTCCCCAAGCTCCAAACAAAAACTCAAACTGCCTTCTCAACCACTGAGAACTGGATGCTTCAAAACCACCTCTCTCTGAATGCCAACAAGTCCAAATTCTACTATTCTCTCCCTCAAAATCCCTCCCTCTCAACAAAAACTCTTTCCAAATTATCAGCCATGCCAACTCCACCATAGAAGTTGTTCCTTTTGCTAAACTTCTTGGGGTTACTATAGATGAACACCTAAAATCTGATACTCATTTTCAGCAAAATATTAAGAAAACACATCAAAAACTTAGTATGCTGTACAGAAACTCCCACTTTCTCTCTCCTTCTACAAGACAAACCCACACCACCACCTACTTACTACCGTCACTATTGTATGGTGCTCCCCTACTAATCAGCCTATCTTCCTCTATGTCTTCCAAACTGGAAATCTGTTACAACAAAATCTCCAAATTCGCCAGCATATCCAAATACTCCTCCCACCACTATACCACTCTCCACCTGATAAATTGGCTAGAACTCCCCAACTACCTTGACTACCTCCAACATACTACAGCCCACAAGCTAATATTTAAACCAACTAAATGCCCAGCTCTAACTAACATCTTACGGATCTTCCAAAATGGTGGTCATTTGAGAAGCACCCTCTCCTCATAGCTCCTACTTTTTATATCAGGTTATCTGGCTAAATTCAGTAATTCTTAGGTATAGACTGTATACCTTTAAAGTTCTATTGGTCAAAGGAAAATAGAGCTGAAATCTATACTAATCTACTAGGTTAGTACTATAGATCTGCACCGTTTAACCAGCAACTAGAAGAAAACGATCCTACACATGGATCTATAGAGGCCCGTGTTTTCAGCACCATAGGTAAAGACAGTGCCCACGAGAAATGAAACAAAGATAGCAATGCCAAAGGAAGCAGATAATATGGAATTCCAAACTGTAAAAGCTAAACTATCAGCTATATCTACTTCATTGGAGAAAGAGGCAAAGAGACTGAGATCATCTAAAAACTTACAAGAACAGACAAAGGATCCGATTAAGCAGAAGACCAACAGATCACTACAAATAGATGAGCTGAAAAGCACCCTGTTACCTCTGTAATCGGCCATTAAAGAATTATCTGGGAAAATGAACTTTTCCGGGTCCTCAATTAATAAAATCGCTGACCATTTGGATCTTGTAGAAGAAAGATCCAAATCTAATGAGTTAGAAATCGAGCACCTAAAAGAAGAACTAAAATCTAAAGATAAAACAATCTATGACATTCAAGTGAAGACTATAGATCTAGAGGCTAAAAGTAGGCGGAATAACCTGATAATTAGGGGTCTTTCTGAGAAATATGAATCAAACCAATTAATTGAAACTATTACACAAATTTTTAGTAACCTACTCCACGAGAGTAGCCCTTCGACTAAATACTTCATTTAAAGAGTGCACAGAGCCCTGCGGAAACAGCAAACTACTTTAACTCCAAGACCCATTTATGTTAAAATGCTTAACTATCAGGATGTGCAAAATATTCCCGCAGCCTAAAAAAAACCAAACCACTTTACATGGAATAACCAAATTATTGTCATCTCACAGGACTTACCCATTGAAATAAAAGAGAAATGCCACAAACTTTCCCCCTACTGTGCTAACCTTATCACTCGTAAAATTAAGTTCCAAATGAGGTTCCCATGCTCTTTGTCATTCACCTACAAAGAATCTAAATTCTTTATGTCCTCACCCAAAGAAGTGGACTCAATCTTTGTCAAGTGCTTTGGGTCAGTGCCATCTACACGTTGAAGCTCCTGACTGCTTCTCCTGGCTTACCGGAGACTGTCCGATACTTTCTGTATGTCTCTAAAGCTCTCAGGTAACCTTCCAGATAATAAATGTCCTAGTTTCTCGGAAATTCTGTTCCGATTGCTCTCCGGTCTACTAGGAATGTTTCTTGTGAACTCAGTTATCCTGGGGACCTACGACTGTGACAATTTGTGCAGGAACTTACTGTTACACCTCCTGAGCCAGAAGTATAATAGCGAATTTCCACTGAAGTACCATAGTGCAATGCTCTTCCTGAAATGCACTATTGTCGCTAACTCCTGTGACTGACTGAAACCGATCTGTCCAGTGGATCAGGAAAAAAGTTACAAATAGGACTTTATTGAAGGGAAGGGTGAGAGTTGTTTTTTTTTTTTTTTTTTTTTTTTTTTTGAGAAATAGGCACAGCTATTGTGCAGCAGTGGGGCTGAAATGACTTATCCTTTGGGTTTTATGCCTCAATACGCTCTGCATGCATTGTTTTACTATCAGGCTTTCACTTGAAGCTTGATACCTGCCTGTTTGTCACTAGCATTAAAGGTAACTCTGTATAGCACTAGGCTAAAGGAGGAATACAGCTCGTATTGGCAGGAGATACGTGGTATGTAGTTATGTTGAATTATTTCTTCCTAGGTTTTTGTCTCATTCCAGTATCCACTTCATTCCATTACAAATGTAATAATTGTTATGCAAGGAAATCTTCTAATATTAAACTAATAGATCCAACCTGAAACTTTATTATATACCAGTTGAGCCCTGTTTACCTAATATGGGTGACTAAGAATCTAGTAGAGTACTTTACTCAGAAATTGTTTAATTTCATGTTCTGGGTCAATTCTTTTATAGTTAACCATCTTCTTCATGTTACTACACAATTTTTGGTAGCTATTTGGATACAATAAGTAGGGTTTCTGATGACTCATTGGGGAATCAGTCTGTTGATGTATATGGATTGTAAATATTGCTGGTATTTTGCTTTTCTTTTACTCTTCAAACGTATGGTAATTCCATGCTCATTTAGTGTATATAGTTTTACTTCTCTCTCAATGATAGGGGCTATGTGGTTAGGCACAGGGTTAGAATTGAGAGAGTTTTGTGCCATACTTTTATTTACTGCTACATGCTGCAATTTCACTCAAGTCTATACTCCATTATTTATTCTACACTCCAGATACTCTTATTCTGTTAACCTGACCCTACTCAGTCATGGATTAAGTCTGGAATATTACTTCCTGGAATGTCAGGGGGCTTCAGGAGAAAAACAAGAAAAACTTGGTGTTAACATCTACTTTGCAAGTCCCAGTCAGACCTTTGCTTTATCCAGGAAACACGCATGAAAAATGAAGAATGGACCAAAGAAAAAAACAGAAAATGGGTTAGGGACATTATCTCATCGGGCTTTAGTAATAACTCCAAGGGGGTTGCGATCATTATTAAAAATTCCTTTAAATCTACGATTGTTGATAAAGGGTCTGACCAAGAGGGAAGATGGTGTTATTTTACATGTTTATCTCATAATTTAAATAAACTTGTTTTATTCCTAAACCTCTACGGCTCATGCTCAGGGCAACAAGACTTCATCATGAAAGTCTATAATCTCTTACTTAAATTTCCAAATCATATGTTTATCATAGGCGGAGATTGGAATATGGTAATTGACCCTAGCATAGATCGCTCAAGTAAGGCGAAAGTTCTAAATATCCCGGATTCCCTAGCTTTGAGAGAGTTAATACTTGATTTTGACTTAATGGACCCAATTTCGTTTGACTGTGATTCTGGGAACAATAACTTTTTAACTTATTTTTCAAAATGCCACCACTCCTGGTCACGTATAGACTTTTTTCTAATATCTAACACCCTAACTAATAGACAAATTAAATTTTTAACTGAACCTAGATTCCTTTCAGATCATTCAATAATAGTCTTAGAGATAGGTTTTACAATAAATTCACCCCCATCATATAAGAACTATAACTGGTCACTTAACAGCAACCTATTAAAAGATCAGCCACTAATTGAAGAAATCACCTTTACTCTAAAAAAACTCCTCTCCCTCCCGTGACATTGATATCCCTTTTGATATTAGATGGATGACATGTAAAGCTGTGATTAGGAGAATTTTTATCAGGAAAGCTAGCTTTCTTAAAAAATTGAATAAAGAACAAGAAAATAGATTAATATCAGAGATTAAGATTTTGGACGACAAGCTTCTAGCTAACTATTCCTTAGACACCGAAAAAGAATTACATACCAAACAAAAATAACTCTTTGATCACCAGCAATCTAACTTTTCCCTCCAAGAACTGAGATATATTGTTAGATACTCTGAATCCATACAAACCCCTTCCAAAGCTCTTGCCAGACTGATAGAGAGCATGCCTAAATCCCCTAGAATCATGTTCATTCATTATCACAACACACAAATATATACAGATATTTATGCTAGCAACAACATGCTTCCGTCTTATGTTGAGATGGAAAAATTTTTGACTAGTCTTACCTTCCCAAAACTAACCGAGTCTCAGAAAAAGGCCCTCTCAGCCCCGCTAACGATCTCAGAGATTCACGAGGCCATTGATAATCTTAAATTAGGGAAAGCACCAGGCCCAGATGGTTACCCTTCTGATTTCTATAAATCATTTAAGACTACCCTGGCTCCCATCCTGCTTCAACTTTATGAACACTTCTCATATACCGGAATTACTGACCTCTATATTAACCACTCTAAAACTATACTAATTCCTAAAAATACTCTAGATGGGTCCAACATAAATAACTATAGACCAATCTCTCTTACGAATGTGGACATAAAAATTATTTCGGCCATTCTAGCAAACAGACTTAAAAAACTATACATAGCTTAATTTCTCCAGAACAAGCGGGTTTTATGCCCAACAGACATACCTGGGATAATACCTTAACACTATAAACTATGATAAATCTTACCAAAAAAGAAAGAAAGAAACCCTAGATATGCTTTGGTTTTAGATGCCAGTAAGGCCTTTGATAGGGTAAATTGGATTTTTTTGTTCTTGGTACTGTCTTTCTTTGACTTCCCCCTGACTTTATCAATACTATCAAAACTCTATACAATAGTTCTTATATGCGTTTGTTCATAAACAGGCAATATTCTCATCTGATAAAGATTGCAAACGGTACCAGACAGGGGTGTCCTCTTTCACCGCTGCTCTTTAGCCTATATTTAGAAACCTTTTTCCTGTATATCTCACAGGAAATGTATCACTCAATTCCTAAAATTCTCAATATTAACATTAGCTTAACTGCCTTTGCTGATGATCTGAATCTCTACTTTGAACATTCTCTATCTGACACTAAAAAGATACTTGAGTCCTTGAATACCTTTGCCTCTATCTCTGACTATCAAGTCAACCAAAACAAATCCTTTATTTTCCCGATCAACCACATATCACATAAACAATATCTCTTTCCAGATGTTTCCTTTCACTTAGATTACTCCCTTAAATACCTAGGAGTTTTTTATGACCACTCCTCCTCTTCTATTATACAGTCTAATCTATCAAAAACCTGGCTTTCTATCTCCCAGGACATTTCGAGATGGCAACAGTTAAAACTCCCTATGCTTACTAAAACCTCTGCCATTAAAATGAATATCCTTCCAAAGCTCCTCTATCAGCGCAATGCATCTCTTTCTTCTACTTCAATTTGCTTCTTTAACAAAATACACAAGGCCCTTGCTAAATTTATATGGCACCCTAAGTCGGTTAGAATCTCATATCAAAGACTTATCCTGCCAAAAACTATGGGTGGTCTGGCGATGCCCGATCTCCTTCTATACTACAGAATCATTCAAGCAAACAAGATATCCACAATTGCTAATTACCAATGAAACCCCCATACTTGGACTCCATTATGGGTCAAATTGTGGTACAACCATACCCTAATTAATGATTTTAACCCTAAAGCTCTACCTTTTTTAAGTAAATCAAATCTTAGGAAACTAAAACTACATTTTCCCTGAAGAGGTTAATTAAAACTTTTCAGGAGTTATTCCAATCCATTAAGCTAGGAAATGATCTCTTCCTCTTTCAACCATTTAATCTCAACCCAAATATAAACCTGAACGGTAAAATGATCAAGCTGAGCAACTACCCATTAATTAAAGACTTTGCCTTATGGGATAAACATAAACACAGTCACTTATCCCTAACAGATTTCAGTATGGCATTAGACCTACCTAAAAAATATACCATTATCCTGAGGCAATTAAGAGAACTTACAGTATCATTACTCCATAGCTATCCCAGTACTGATCTGGAGCATAACCAGGTGGCCACCCTACTTCAAAACTTAATTAGCAGGAAAAACATGCTTTCCATAGCTTACAGGACCTTTTCCACATTTCTAAACCAAGGAAAAATCATTTTTGCAGATTACTGGGACCGGTAGGGTACAAGCCTCTTGTTGGAACAGAAACTTCTGGCTATAAAATATACCCTTATGTTCTCGCCCTATAAAAAACTTTTTATACATAATTCATTGTTACAAACAATTTATACTTAACCCCAGTCCACTTGAACAAATTTGACCCGAATGTTTCCACTGCATGCTCCTGCTGCTCGTACCCACATGCAGACATCATTCACATTATGTGGTTTTGTAGATATTCCCATAATATCTGGTGCTCACTCAAGGTAAGATTAGACAAAATGGGTTACCACAAATCTACACTATCCTGGGAAATGGCTTTATTACATGTTACCAGTTTTTACATACCTAAACTTAAGCTCCGTGCCTTAATTACTCTCTGCCTCCTAATCAAATTTTATATCACCAAACACTGGATTGATCGCTCCAAATTGTCCTGGAGGGACTTTAAGAATCTGGCTACCAAATACATCACTTCTCAAAAACTGCTAATAATTAACCCCCGGAAGCGGGCTACTTATCAGAGGTTATGGGACTTTATCTTTCTACTCTTGAATGATGACTAACAGTTACCCCCTATTAGACATCTCAATACACCTCTCCTCCACTAAATCTTTTAACCTGTTTATTTCTCCTTTATTACACGCCTCCCCTTTTGGTCTTGGACTTGTAGATGTTTGATATTTAACTTCCCCCATTTCTCCAGGACTATGATTGTTGACTAAGGTGAATTGCACTATGATATGCATTTATCCGACACTACCTTATTTGCTTTGTATCTGGAGATCTCCTGTTCTTATTGGCACATAGGAATATAGGTTATATTTTGGTTCACTTATGTTTGTCTGTACAGGTTTAATCCATCTATTATTGTAATAATGTTTTTTCTCTCTCTTCCTTTGTATTTGTAAAATTAATAAAATTGAGTTTTGAAAAAAAATAACTGACATCTTACAATCATATACTCCACACAGAATCCTAAGAGCTACCCACCAAAATCTAATTACTGTACACAAACCAAACCGTCACGCTGGTCAGCTTCTCCTATACTTTTCATTAGCCAAAAAATGTAATTCTCTCCCTCCTTTTCTATGAATTTCTGACAACTTTGAACACTTTAAAACTCAGCTCCATTCCTACCTCTCCTATAACTGGAAATGCAATTGCACTCTCCCTACCTAACCTACTAGTAACTCTACTTCATACTGATCTCCCTACCTAAACTATAAGTAACTCTACTCCATACTGATTTCCTAAACAACTGCCTCATTCTGAATATAATGCAATCGAACATCAATATCTTGAATGTATATATTGTAAATAGTTTACTATCTGTCTTTTACTCTCCCCTTTCTGGGAATGATTCTCATTACTGCCCTCATACAATTTTAGATGGTATGTAACGAATAACAACAACTTGTCTCTAACTTAAAATCTAATGTATGTTCTCCAACTTTTTCTATTATACACCTACCTTTCTCTGAATACATCAATATCATGAATGCATACATTGTAAATAATATTCTTTCCACCTTTTATTCTCCCCTTTCTGGAAATAATTTTCTTTACTGCCATCATACAAATTTTAGATGCTTTATAACCATTTTGATGCTTTATAACAAATGTACAACTTGTCTCTAATCTAGTATGTAATGTATGTTCTTCAATTTTGCTATTATACTTTGCTTAGTTTTACTATCTAATATTATACTTTGCTTAGTTTTGCTATGTAATATGGAGCTTTTCTCCCTGGGCCTCCACTGACATATACTTTGCTTAGTTTTGCTATGTAATATGGAGCTTTTCTCCCTGGGCCTCCACTGACAACAGGCTCCTTGAGCCCAGTGGACCTCCCCGATCATCAAACTAGCAATAAATAAATAAATAAAACTGTTTGCTCATTTCTCCCACCTTTCGATAAACTAGAATAGTCTTGATTCAGATTTGCTGAATTCAGGACTGTATTGGAGTTTCTGAGTTGCCCAGATCTTAGAGTGATAGAGGGAAGCCTTTCAGCTTATCAGTGGGAGTAGTAAGTACTAGGTAGCCTATCTACCACAAGAGGAGTGGTTTCTAGCTCTGAAAATGTAGCTTATTGGCCATTTACGCTGCTTTCTATCCCTTTTAACTCTCTGACTTAAAAAAAACATGTTTGCATGGTTTTGCACTTGCTTAACTCAGCGGATCCCGTTTTGGCATCCTGCAGACTGCAAGGGCCGCAGAAAGTAAAAAGAAAGATTCTAAGTGATTCTAAGTATCTCTGCCTGTTTAGTAAGTGATTCTAAGTATCTCTGTTTGCCTGTGTTTACTTAAATTTGCTGAAATTCATTTATTGCACTTTACTTAAGCTGTTTTCTAAGTGATTGCCTGTATTTTAACTGCATTTGTTTGTGGCTACACACTCAACTGCACTAGCCTGCACTGTGTTTAAAAGTTGATTTATTGTCTGTTTACTGTATTTCTATTGCTTTTTCTGAAAAAAAATCTGTTCGCTCATTTCTCCCACCTTTCTGTAAACTAGAATAGTCTGGATTCAGATTTGTTGAATTCAGGACTGTATTGGAGTTTCTGAGTTGCCCAGACCTTAGAATGATAGAGGGAAGCCTTTTTGCTCATCAGTGGGAGTAGTGAATATTGAGCAACCTATCTACGAGTAGAGGAGTGGTTTCCAGCTCTGAAATAGTACCTTATTGGTCGTTTTGGGCTGTTTTCTTTCCCTTTTAACTTTCTGACTGAAGTTATTGCCTTTATTTTAACTGCATTTATTGTTTGTGATTACACACCAAGTGTGCTAGCCTGTATTGTGGTTGATTTACTGTATTTCTGCTTCTTTTTCTGAAAATAAAAACAAACAAAAAAAAATCTGTTTACTCGTTTCTCCCACCTTTTCTGTAAACTAGAATATTCTGGATTAAGATTTGCTGAATCAGTGGGAGTGGTTAGCACTAGGTAGCCTATCTACCACAAGAGGAGTGGTTTCTAGCTCTGAGTTGCTCAGACCTTACAGTGATAGAGGGAAGCCTTTCTGCTTATCAGTGGGAGTGGTAAGCATTGAGCAGCCTATCTACCACTAAGGGAGTGGTTTCCAGCTCTGAAATAGTATCTTATTGGCCGTTTTGAGGTTGCTTTCGATCCCTGTTAACTTTCTGACTTAAAAACCTATGTTTGCACAGGTTTGCATGATGCACATCGCTGCTAAGCTAGGGTAAACTATTACCAGAGTCAGAAAGTCTATGCTTCAAATTTTCCCTTAGACCTTGCCAGTTTCAGCTTTTTGCTCTCAGATTAGACTATTTAAGTCCAGCACTTGCTCAGAACTTCTTGTAGCATTTACTGTAGCATATATCCTGCTACCAGCACTAAACTCTCTATAAAGGGAGAAAAAAACAGCTTCAGTACTTAATAAATTGAGCACCTATCCAAGCATGTCTAAAGGTCAGTTCCCAGTGCTTTCTCCTGTAAACCTAGTGAGCCTGGGCATCCTGAGGCAATGTAGCAACTCCTCATGTACACAGACAACCCTCTCCTCTTACCTCCCAACACTCTGACTTCTGAGCGATGCACATATACAGCCAAATTGGAAACCAAGCACTCTCCTGCCAAGACTGGACTAGCCAGTCAAGAGGAGAAGGTCAACAACTGCACCACACCACATGGAACATATAACCCTCCAGAACATACACCTCTACAACTCGGAATTGTAACACAAAATATACATACACTTTTGTGGAGGTTCTCAATAAAAATCTACCCAAACAACAGAGACCTCCGAGGCAGAAATGCAGGCAACCATCACATCCGAGCACAAACCATGTCACACAAACCACATAAACAGTGTGCCACTCAACCAAAGCCCCTAAGGCAAAACAGCTTACCCAATACACTAGTCATAGGTGACTCAATAGTAAGGCACACTGATGTCCCACTCACTAGGCTGAATAAGGAGAAAGTTATGGTCAGCTGCCTGTCGGGTGTCAGGATACGCCACATAACTCATGCACTTAGGACACTCCACAACAAGTACAAATATGACTCTGTCATTGTCCATGTTGGTGTGAATGACCTGAGATGTACCTCTCTGGACTACATGAAAAGAGACATGGAGGAGCTCTCAGATCTTGTAGCCCAGGCAGGTATGACCTTAGCCCTGAGTAGCATCCTACTGTCACCCAGAATGATACCACAGTATAAGCAGAAAATGATTGACTTCAACAATTGGCTAAGTTTATGGTGTCATTCTAAGGGGATCCAGTATCTGTCTGCCTGGGATGATATGATCGACAGACCTTGATGCTTTGCTAGAGATTGTCTGCACCTATCACCCCTGGGATTCCTGATACTGGCCAAGGCTCTTGCCACCCCTATAGTGCCTTTTTTAGGCAATGTCCTGAAGACAAAATTACTACTGTAACAGATACAAGCAAACATAATCTGAAGGTTATGCCACTCAACACTAGAAGTCTAAATCTCAAAATGCACTAGCTCAAAGCACTCCTTAACATGGAGAACATCAACATCCGTGCAGTAACAGAAACCTGGTTCAAGGATCCGGAGACCACCCCTGCTCTACTAGGCTATACCTCATACCACACTTTATGGTCCCAAAACCTGGACCAAAGCCCTAAAGGCTGTGGTGTCTTCATATTCATATAGCAATAACCCACACCTGGGTGTGGGTAATGCTGGATTTACCCACGGTTGACAAACAAAGCCAACCGTGGGTAAATACAGCATTACCCACACCCAGAAGTGGGTTATTGCTATTATACCATGACATTATTTAAGAAATGAAACTATTACTTTTCTTAAATAATGGCATAGTATAATGCCTGTTTACTGCCCTTCCGCAGATGTCTGGCATCCGCGGCAGTTCTGATGTACTGCGCGCCTGCGCAGTACATCAGAGCTGTGGGCAAAAGCAACGGAGAAAGCAAGATCTCCATTACTTTTTTTTTACTGTTTTTGCTATGTTAAATGGGTTTAACATAGCGAGACAGCTTTAAAATAAGCAACGGAGATGTCCGTTGCTTATTTTAAAACTGTCTCGCTATGTTAAACCCATTTAACATACCGAAACAGTAAAAAAAGCAACGGAGATCTTGCTTTCTCCGTTGCTTTTTTTTAAAACCTGTCTCGCTATGTTAAATGGGTTTAGCATAGCGAGACAGCTTTAAAATAAGCAATGGAGATCTCTGTTGCTTATTTTAAAGCTGTCTCGCTATGTTAAACCCATTTAACATAGCAAGACAGTGTTTTAAAAGTAGAGTTATACTAATGGAAAAAAGTCCGGGCGACCGGACCTTTTTCCATTAATATAACTCGATTTACAATGTGCATGCTGGCCAATCAGCATGCACGTTTTGGGGGGGTCATGGTATAATAAAGGATATGCATACCTCCAGACTAGTAGCCCAACATAACACATCAGAGATACTTCAGGTACAACTAACACTGGGCAAGACTGCAATCCAGGTTGTAGCCTGCTATAGTTCCCCCACCATGTCCCAAGACTGCCACTCCACATTCCTAAACACCCTGGAAAATGTTAAGGTGAAACCCAATACCCTTATACTGGGGGACTTTACCCCTCCATTAACTGGGAAAATTACTCATCTACCAACACACTAGCTCAACGTTTTCTGGAATTCATAAATTCCAATGCCTTGGACCAACTCATTCTCACCCCCACCAGGGATAACAACATCCTCGACCTGGTCATTACTAACATGAGGGACTGTTGCTCTGCACCAGTAATCAACTCCTCACTAGTCAGATCTGACCACAAGCTAATCACCATGGATATCCACATCCCACCCTCAACCCCCGTAAAGGAAACCGCCATGAAAAACTTCTCCAAAGCTAACTTTTGGCTTCTAAAAACAGAGGTGGCCAACGTCACAATGCCTATGCAAAGGGAAATTGGGTGCATGACTGCTGAATCATACACCAATGCACTGTATGAACACATACACAAGTGTGTGGAATGGGCCATACCAAATAGAACCAAGATGCTCACCTCCATAAAAAGGAAGCCAATCTGGTGGTCCCCTACAATAAACAAACTCTACAACAGATGGAAGAAACTGATGCAGAGAAAGGTGAAGTCCCAAGACTGGAAAAACTCCCTTGTTAACCTCAGCAAAAAACTGAGACGCCTCATCAAATCCTGTAATGCTAGCTACAAAAACAAAATTGCAGCTGATACTAAAGAAAACCACAAGGCATTTTATAGTTATGTCAAGAACCTACATGGCAATACTCAAATCTGCTCTGAGTACAGCACACTGGCAACACATATACTGAGCCAAGTGATATTGCCAATATACTGGCCAATAGGTTCAGTGTGAACTTTACCTGCCTTTCACTCCCTAAATGGCCTATCACAATACCAGAGGAATGCCAAGTTCCTAATATCACTGCTGCACAGGTTAAAACTGCACTGTCCAAAGCCAAGAATACAGCTTCCATTGGACCTGACAATATCCCTAGCTGTGTTCTACATGAATTACAAAGTGAACTGGCACCACACCTGACTGCATTGTTCAATCACAGACTCACTTCAGGCTTTGTTCCTACTGAATGGTGCACTGCTTCGGTCATCCCACTCCACAAAGGGGGAGCAATTACAGACCCTGGGAACTACCACCCCATTAGCCTGTCTAGTCTGATATGTAAGGCTATGTAGCACATCATCATAGACCTTATAAATAGGGAGATAGGGAATCTCGAAACTCTGGACCCCACGCAGTTTGGATTTGTGAAAGGTAGAGCATGCCTGCTAGAACTGATAGACTTCTTCGAGTCTGTCACCAGAGCTGTGGATGAAGGCAAGGTAGTTCACACAGCCTACCTCAATCTTGCCAAGGCCTTCGACACAATCCCTCACTCATAAATAGACTCACTCAAATAGGCATAAACCCCTATGTCACAAGGTGGGTCACAAACTGGCTCACTGATAGAACCCACACTGTGAAAGAAACAGATTCCAAATCTGATTACCGACCAGTTACAAGTGGAGTCCCACAAGGATCAGTCCTGGGTCCTCTCCTGTTTAGCATCTACTTCTCTGAAGTTCAAGCCAATATAAAGGGGCTTTGGCTGACCAAGTTCACAGATGATTGCAAACTGGGAGCCATTATTGACTCTCCAACTGATGTAGACATTCTTCAGAAAGGCCTCACTGGACCAATGACTGGTGCTAGAACCATGGCCTTAAGCTCAATGCCAAAAAATGCATGGTCATTCCCTTTGGGAAAAACTCAGTACCCATGAACTACCACATTGATGGTAATCCACTAAATACCGAAGGTGTGATAAGAGATCTGGGGACACAGGTTGACAGCAACCTCTCCTTTGACAATCACCTTGCCACTGTGGTCAGAAAGTCATTCTATGTGGCACATCTCATTACAAAGGGTTTTTCATCCAGGAAGAAAGAGGTCATAGTCCCTCTCTACTTGTCCCTCATCAGACCTATTATAGAATTCATTGCCCTATTTGGCATGTACTTCACTTGATACCTACAATAAATGGGAAGGCCACATAAATACCTCACTAAGAGGATCCTGGGCCTTAAACACATGCCCTACATGGACAGACTCAAAAATCTCCAGCTATACTCTGTCTCATATCGCCTACTTAGAGGCGATCTCTGCTTGATCTACAAAGCCATGTCTGACCCAGAGCTGTTAGATATGCTACATCTGAAGAAATCCCAATCCCTCTGTGCCACACTCTCTAGGGACCTCAACATCATTATCACAATAAACAGAACATGCTGGAGGGATAGGTTCTTAACCCAGAGAATACCCATGCTCTGGAACAGACTTCCCATTCATGTCAAGCAGAGCACCTCACTATCCCTTTTCAAGAGAAATCTTGATGAGTGGATGGGCAATACAAAAATTCACCCCGGGGATCACTTCAGTGGCCTTGCTTGATAGGGGCACTGGGAACTAACAGGCAGCAAGATGCCAGGGAATATTTTTGGGCTAGGCTTACATAGGCTCCAGGGCCAATAGCCTAATACACACCTATGAACCTATGAACCTAAACATTAGATAAAAATATCATTCTGGTTTTGCAATCATAATAACATGTTATAGCATTGCTGTAAAATCTGTAACTGGAATGACTGTTATCAGTTCATAAAATACTTTTTACTGATAAAATTGCTGTTTGTTTTATTCTAATAGTTTTTATGGTTCACAAAATATTTGCATTTCTTTTTTTGTGTGTGTTTTTAAGTTGATTTCCCAGAAAATGCCTGGGAAGGTAACAATGTGTGTAGGCTACTAGAGGTATGACATTCCACATCACATAGGTGTTAATGAATTAGGTGGTTTGTGTTTATTACACTTTAAACCCGGGGTTAGGCTGTGATTGGTTATTGTTTGAATGGTGTTCTACTCTAGTAATCACATTTAAATTTAGAAATAAATAAATAAACAAACCTTATTTTTTAGTGGTTTATGATGATTTTTGTTAGAAAAATATGTATTTCAACATGTATAAAGTGCTAGTTGAAAAGCAAATAGTATATAATGCATTTTATTCTATTTACAATATGGCAATAAGAATGATTTTACATGTAAATGCTTGAAGCTTTGGAGCTGCAGTGTATTTGAACTCTGACCCTGGCAGTAGCCAGCTTAGCAAGCTTATGTTTTTCACAAACTGAACTTAGACTAGTCAACTGGTCACCTCTTAAAACTCTCCCAATAGATGAAGCTGTTAACCTCTTTAATAATACTTTTCTTACTATTCTTGATCAACATGCCCCCTTGCGTTCTATACGCATGAAATGTAAGACAGCTCAATGGCTTACAAGTAATACAAGAAAACTAATCCGTAGTAGGAATAAAGCCTGGACCAAATGGCTAACCACTAAAAACTCTTTAGATCATCTTAACTTTAAACAAAAAAGAAATATGACAAAGCTAGCTATATTAGAAGATAAGAAGAGTGTTTATACCCACATTCAGCAATCCTCCCACCACCAACCACATAAATTTTGGAAATCTATTAACACACTACTATCCCCTGGCAAAGTTGCAACACCTAAACCATTAGGCTCCAACCCAGACTCCCCCCTACAAACAGCAAATGCATTCAATACTTTCTTTACTTCAGCAATACTTAAACTAGCTAACCAACTAAGCCCTGACACCTCTACACTAGCTAACCCAAGCTGCACTCCTCCACCATTTCAACTCAAACCCATACCTACCTCCTATATTCTTTACTTACTTCAAAAACTTAAACCTTCAACCCCCTCAGCTGACAAATTACCAGCTGAATACCTTCAGCTAGGTGCAAATGCTATAGCCTACCCTGTCTCTATACTAATTAATAGGACCTTAAAAGAAAGTACTATACCTTCAGTCTGGAAAATCTCTTACATCATCCCTCTTTTTAAAGGGGGTGACTCGTTGGAGTATTCCAACTACCGCCCCATAGCGCTGCTATCTCCTATTGCAAAAATTATGGAGAAATGCATCCACAAACAGTTGCTTAATCACCTCCTACATAATCTCCTTGCTAGTTGCCAACATGGCTTTCGTCCATTCCATAGCACCACCACAGCCTTATTATCCTTTATTGACTCCATTAATACAAACCGCAATAATAATATTCTTTCTTCTGCATTTTTCATAGACCTGTCAAAAGCCTTTGACATGGTCAATCACCAACTCCTCTTACATCGTTTAAAATCACTCTCACTTGACAATCCTGCCTTAAACTGGTTTACATTGTATCTTCACAATCGGAAACAAGCTGTTTTATGGGACAACCATCTTTCTGAACTTCTCCCTACCACTATTGGGGTCCCTCAGGGCTCCATCTTAGGTCCTCTGCTTTTTTCCATTTTTATTAATGACCTGTATCTTGCCACCTCTCTTACTACTTGTATTCAATATGCTGATGACACCACCATTATTTGCTCTGCCAACAACCAAGCTGACCTCCACTTCCTTACACAAAAAACTTTCACCACTATAGAGAAATGGTTCTCTAATTACTGTCTCCTCCTTAACCCTAAGAAAACCAAGCTCCTCCTCTTTGCACCCACGCACATGTCTCCCTCTATTAACTTCACACTTACTTCTAACAATGGCACCCTTATCACTCCAGACCAAACAGCCAAACTCTTGGGTGTTACTATTGACAACCTACTAAAATTTGACTTTCATATTAACTCTATCATAAAAACAACAAACAGAAAACTAGGTTCTCTCTACAGAATCAAATCTTTCCTAACTCCTGAAGCTAGAACAACCATAGCTCAAACCCATTTAATCTCCACCCTATTGCCACTGCCTCTCCATATAAAACGCATCATTGCCTGAACCTCCTAAAACTAGGGTGGCTGGAGTTACCCCACCTAATTCAATACTATCAACTTACAATTGCCCACAAAGCTCTTCACCACCCTGAGAATACTCCTATGCTCTCTACCCTAATAAAACCCTATAACAACCTGAAAAACCTACGCTCTTCTAATAAAATACTGATTCAAACTTCTCTATCAAAGAACACTGCAGGTGACTCCACATTCTCCAACTCAGTTGGCAAAATATGGAATAAACTTCCTCAAGACCTTACAGACCTAACTTCAATTCCACTATTTAAAACTAAACTGAAACACTTCCTAACCAACCACAGGATATGCTCTTGCATTAACCCTAGCTGACCTTTTTACTTCCTCCCTCTCCTGCCACCTCTCCTCTTTATCTCTACTCTATTACTTCACACTTTCCCTTTGTGTTGGGTAACTATTCTCTCCCTACTAAAATTGACTTTAAGTAAATTTCTATTGTTAAACTTATCAATAATATAACTATTTCTGTTACATACTATGTTTACCTGAACTTACTTACCTGCTATGTCTTTGTCTGTACACCGGTTCCTGAACATCCTGTAATTGAGGTTGATTTGCTTTGTTTAGTATTGTAAATTTTTGTATTTCTTACTTGTAATGTAGTAGATAGCGGAGCTTTTCTCCCCGGGCCTCCACTGAAAATGGACATGTATCCAGTTCGACTAGCCCGGTTAACAAATGTAAAATAACAAATGTAAAATAAAAATAAAAATAAATAATGATTATCTGCTGGGTCAGGAAAATTAAATGTATAAAGCATTGAAAATCCTTCTTCCTTCCTCTGAGATAATTGGCCTTGTGAATATTATCAGAGATAAAACACAGCTGCTAAAGTAATGTTGCAAGAAGAACAAAGAAGTATATTACAAGACTGAACCAACTATTGTATTCGAGCAGGCCTGAGACCTTGAAAGAGTAACATTTTACAGAAAGACATTATAACTAACCAGGTGCTTTGCAAGGCTGTATTATTCCCATGGGAAAACTTTTAAAATGTATAACATCAGCTTTTTCTTATGAATAGAATATTGTAGACCATATTGATGTAGGTGCCCTGTGACTAACCACGTCAGTAAAGTGGGCATAGCTTGAATGTAAGACTATATAAAATTGTGTATTTCCTGCATCATGTCAGACAAAATTCTATACTTGTATTGTATGGTCTTTTGCCTCCTGGTGTACACTAGTAAACTTTTGCATCTGAACCTCCTGTGTTGGTGACTGTCATTTTAAAAAGCCTAATGATTTTACAGTCTGATTGTTAATAATTTATTTGACAATTTTTCTTTTGAATGTTGCATTATCCTTCAGTATTGGAGTATGGACATTGTTCTAATCTAGAGAATGAGATTCTTCTTTTGCCCTACTCAAATAATGGCCTTTTTCAAGTGGTATCCTCTCTTTAGTTACGTACAGCTATGGCTGATACACATAACAATAAAAATCCTAGATTAGATTAAAACATGGGTTTGTCTTCTGAAAATAATGAAAAGTATGCTTTTATTTCAAAATTCTAGTCTTTTGCACCTTGTATCACACTGAATGATAATGCGCAAAATATTTGTTCAACCTGAACTGTCAATAAAGCTAAAATATTCAGAGAAAATATAAGTACTTTTAAATAAATACTCATTTATTTGAAGCTAATTAAAAACCTGCAGTATCGTTACAAAAGTGCTTCAAAAAGTGAGATTTATATCTTTCCCTATTTTTCTTCAATCTTCAGTATTTTGTGATGCTGTCCTTGCATTTGTATATAATGCAGAGGAGAATAACTATGGAGTCCTATCTTGATGATTTTAATTCAGAATTAACCTCACAATTTATGGCAGACTACTTTGACTGATTTCAGTCTTTGCCTTTGTGATTTTCAAATTTTCTATCACACAAATTGCTGGCATATTTATGTAGGTAAGTTTGTAAGTATCATAAATCTCTGCAAATGATTTTTAAGCTTTTTTTATCAGGCTGTATAGAGTTTTTGAGAACTTTAGATGCTAATGAAAATTCTCATCCTGCTGACACAGAGTAGTTGATGTAGCTTCTCCAAAATCTAGAAACAATTATTTTTTATAGCATCTTTCCATAAGATAAAAACATTAAAGTCTAGTATGCTTTGAGTAAAACAATTCTCACCTCATATTTCATTGCACCATAAATAGCTTATTTTAAATTCTATTCTGATGCTCTCCAGACTTCAGGCATATTATCCAAGCTGTTTGAAAGTGGAAATGAAGACATGACAGTATATTTTTCTACAGTAAATACTAAACCCTTGATTTATAATTGTGCTTATGACCAGTGGTGGCTGGTGACCTCAAATGAAAGGGGGGCTACAGGAAACAGCTGAATGGGTGGTGCTAGTGTGAAGGGGTGTGGTTAACTAGAAAGGAGTGGAGCTATGCTCAAAACCACAACAACTGGAGCTATAATTAAATATGCCGCCCTGGGTGCCAAACCGTCATTACGAGATTCCAATCAAAACAAAATGAAGTGTAGAAGAAAAAAAATATTTCAATGCGTTGTCTACATGACAGCTTATTTAATATCTAGATGGAAACAAAAAGGTTGTGAGGCATTAAAAAATAAATTACTTTTTAAATACATTACTGGAATGCTAGTCAAAATCAAGTATAAAAAAAACAAGCAGCACTCAACTCAAACCACTTCTCCTTGCACTGCAGTTCTAATTATAATTTATATTCAACTTTATAAAAGTACCAGGTAACATGCTGAAAGTAGCCAATACCCCCCACTTGTAAAAATGTTTCTTATCCAAAAAAGACCTGCTTACTGACAACAACTATCTACTTGTTTCATGGGGAAGACATGATCAAAGTAAAAAATGAACAGCAAACAAGAAACAAGCTCAAGATAAATTGCTTAAAGGATTAATGCACAGCTTATGGACCACACATGATTGATTGGCATTCTGTTGAGTTTATGGGTAAAGCCTTCAAAGATGACTGCAAGTCTCTAACAAATGTAATGAGCTTCTGAAAATACTGTAATCCTGTCCTTTATTACAAATACTGTCATATCAATTTCAATACCTAAGGCTTATACGTTATCTAGTTATGTAAATATTATCTGCATGGAAACAACAAAAAGGCTTTCAATGTTGGTAATTCTTTAACAGTATGCTTATTAAAGCTTACTTGCATCTTACAATCTGTGACAAGCTTACCTGATGGTAATTAAAGCATTGCTACTTAAACACAGAGCAACAGGGCACTGCAACAACATGCATTTTCTGAATAATAAGAAGCTTACATCAAAAGTATAAAAATATGACAGAGAAGGAGAACATTCGGCAAAATCAAGGACTGATGAAAAGCCACTGTCGTACTTGTGCCTACCTTGGATGGGGGAATACTCTGCACACTTACACTGCATAACTGCTCCTTGCCTTGCTTGGACAAATCCAGTGTCACTACATGGGGGAGTGGGGTGCAACAAGTATGTCACAATTTGATATGTTGCTGGCTGATGGTGATGGCCCTGACACTCATACCTCTCAACCTCAGAGCAAGAAATCTGGACAAAGCCATACATAGAAGTGGGACAAAGGCCCAAAAATAAGGACACTTTTTAAATATTGCTCTTATAAACTTAGAAAGATAATAGAATAGTAGTAGGTTTTGCATTAGTATGAATTTTTTAAAGGGTATGAAATCTGAAACTCAAATGTCAGCCATTATTTTCTAACTTCAGTCTTTAATGATTTGCCACTAATTTACCAGAAAACCACAATGTTATGAAAAATGGACCAAAACTATGATGCAAAAATAAAAAAATTACCACACAATACAGCTGGGAACCTGTCAAGGAAGGGACACATTTTTAATATTAGTACTGTTAACTTGAGCAGCTGACAAAATAAGAGAATCTACATTCATTTCTGAAATAAAAGTAATCTATAACTCTGTTCATTACAGTTATTTATAATTGTAAACCCTCCACATTTTCTTCTAAAATTGCCATTTTGCAGAGGGATTATTAGGGGGAGAGCAACATTTTGAGTAAAAAATTAGGGACAGTTGAGAGGTTTGGATATTCCTAATTCTATAAGACGATGTATTTGCACGTACCTCTCAGCCTCTTAATGTAGGAAATTTGGACAAGGTCAAATATATTGGGGGAACATACAAACAGTAATAAAATTGCTCTTGTATAAACTTAGTTGATAGAATAACAGGTCTTGCTTTAGCATGCATTTTTCTGAAGGTTAATGACATCTGAAACTCAATGTCTGTCATTATTTAGTGACTTCATTCCTAAATGATTTGCCAGAAAACCATACATTTTATGAGGAACAAACCAAAAATAAATAGCAAAAATCTATTCATGCTGCAAAAATCTGGGCAGTTGAGAGGTATAGTTCAGCTGGGGCTGCCTTTGACTTTGCTGCCCTTCCCCCCTCACAAAATCATGGTCGAATGGAGCCTCCCCCCTGCAGCCATTCCAATGTCCCATTCTTTGGTTATTTCACCCAATTTACCATAACACTATAATGTGCATACTGCTTTATTTCTGTGATGATTTGGATTTCATTTGAAAGTTTTATTTTTCATTTTACAGTGCAAACACTAATATATATCTGCTAAACAAAGCAATGCAGTCTCACAATGAAAAAAGACTTAGCATTAAAACTTCTCTTGAAACTCACATTCATTGAAACAGCATTGAAGCCCACATTCAAAGAAAATACATTTTGCCAGTGGCAGATGAAGATTAACTTTGGGCTGTTTTCAAATCACAAGCCCCTTGTACATGAAACATACACATGCTCTTTGATACACCTTTCTGATTGTATTAAATTATATTCCTTGTACAATACAGTGCGGTTTTAGAGGGCATTTTAAATTTATTGTTTTGAACATTTTTCCAGTAAACAATGAAACAAAATGCATGCACCAATAATGACAAACTGCTCAATTCAGAACGTTTCCATCATAAAAGTCTACTCAAACATCAACTGTCCACCAGTATCAGTAAATATGCCCAATCTCTGAAGAAGTAAAAGTCATTTAAATAATTCCACATTAAAGTGATCTGTAACTAATGAAGAGGTTGCTGCTAGCAAACAACTTTATATTTCATTGTTTCATCCACAAATAAAGTGCCTGTTGCCCTTGAGGAATAAATTGCCTATGTTACACTAAAAAAATGATAAGTTAGTAATATTGCAATAGAGAATGTATGGCAAACTGATAACAGGTTCATAGTTACTAGGTTTCTTCACCAAAAAGGACTGCAGCATCCACCCCCTTTGCAACACAGTACAGTATCAGGAATGTATCTACTTACTGTGGGAGTAGAATCCACAGCCTTCTGTATCAAAAGCAAGTACACTACCTGTTGTGCTATTAACAATGCAAGCAGAGTCAGCATAAGCAGCACTAAACATTTGCTCCCCTGCAGTTCTCAGCTCCTTGTAAAATCTACTCAACACTCAGCTGTATCTCTGAACTTTGCAGAACAAGAAATCTGGAAAAAGCCAAAATTTATTGGGGGCAGAGGATAAAAGCCCAAAAACCAGGGACACATTTTAAACATTGCTTGTATAATGTTGGAAAGTTGCTAGAATAAAATGCTGTGTTACCACCATACATTTCATTGCCAAGTCTTGAGCCTAGGACCCTGTGCAAAACAGTCAGAGCAACATACCACTATGCTAAATTAGCTACTTTGTGAAAGAGAGGAAGACCATTTAATGAATTCAGTTCCTACCATAGCTGTCAACCTCTTAGCACAAAACACCTGAACAAAGCCAATAATGGGGGAATACAGCCCTCAAACATATTCAGTAAATTCAGTTCTTACCATAGCTTTCAACTTTAGCACAAAACACCTGGACAAAGCCAATAATGGGAGGATACAGTCCCAGAAATAGGGGTAACTTTCAAATATCCATCTTATAAACTTATAAAATTACTAGAATAAAAGGATTTGTGTTACCATGTACTTTCTGAAGAATATAAAGTCTGAAATTCAAATGCTTGCCATTTTTATTTATTTAACATTTGTTAACCAGAAAAATCTGACTTGGAACAAAAGCCAATTTTCAGCAGTGGCCCGGGGAGAAACATTCCAGACACATGTCTTTGTAAGATGGGAGGACACCAGAGCACCCAGAGGAAACCCACACAAATACAGGGAGGGCATGCAGACTCCACACAGAAGGCACCCCAGCCAAAAATTAAATCAGAGAACCTGTAGCTGTCAGGCAAAAATACTACCACTGCACTACTGCACTACTGACTGTGTAAAGAAACAAACATACAGAAACCACTAATTTTTTCAGGAACAGAACAAATATGAGTCAAAAATCTGCACATTTTTTACAAATGGTGGTGGGTAGGGAATTCAGGCTCTTGCCACATGGGCCAAAGGTACAGTGTTCAAGCCTGTGGTATTCTCTACCTACCTCCATGTATCCTGAGTTCTCTAGCCACCAGTATATAGCAACTGGAGCATTACACACACACCATTGCATTCCTTCAATCAGCACAATCCATCCAAAAGCCCGCTGGGATGAGAGCAAGTCTGCTGTATTACTTCCTGCAGTAACGAGTGAGGCTAATCCTAGTCCTTCCCACGAGACCAAGCCGGGTGCTACCCAGCCTGCTGACATTGCATTTTGTTTTACTTTTGTTGTTATTTTCTTTTATTTTCTTTTTTGTTTTACAGCTAGGGGGGCTGTAGTCTTGCATCCCAATAGCATGAGCCACCCCTGCAACTGACAAAACATATTGTAAAGTGTGCACCATATTCAAATTGCAGTTTTCAACTAGCCTAAATATTTAAATCATATAAGGTAAGCACTGTGGTTGTTAAATTTTGAAAGCAAAATCACAGAGGAATACATTAGGGAAACTTTAGTTTAGCAAAGCTAAAGCAGCAAAATTGCACTAAACAGGATTGTTTACTTGAACAAAATTCATTGATACCTTTTCTTTATAGGCATATTACTGAAATAAATGGTGTTCATTAATGAAGCAGAATACTGACATAATCGACAATTTATCATAACATATGCACATGATATGCAACAGTAGCTTTTGGTGAAAAGAATTTGACTCTAGAATTTATTTGCCTGGGTATATGTCAGCTCAGTGAGAAGGGTTTGATACAGTTTTCCATGAGATTCATATAACTAACAGACCTCTAAATATTCTCTGACAAGTTTGATGAAAGATCTTACTCACTAAAGAAGGACTATGGTAACTACTGTTGGCTAACCTTTATAGCAGACAGACATATTCAAAATGTTGGTTTTCAAGGAGAATCAGTACCATGATAGATGCCATTTCTCTAAAATTCAGCCACATCAAAAATGACTAAAGATGAGTCACTTTAGGATAAAAAAATGGCTGATCAAGCTGACAAGAAAGCAGCCTTGGATGAAGTTTTACAATACCCCAAAAATAACCCTAAATGATACATGTGGATGTCATTTCATAAGCTCTCTTATTTGATCTTGCTGAGTTACCAGTTCAAGTGAAGGAATGAGATGAGTTGATGAAAGTGGAAAAGGAAATAGTAGATGAAAAAATGTATCCATGTTACAATGAAGTAAATGGAATATTTATGTATTTATTTATTTATTTATTTACATTTGTTAACCAGGTAGCCTGGGCAAGTAGCCCGTTTTCAGCGGACACCCGGGGAGAAAAGTTCCAGTACAGTAGCAATTTAGTTAGGAAACAAGTAATCATGAAACAAGTATTAACAACAATGCAAGTAACAAAAAATTTCTAAGAAAGTAAATAGTTGTGAATCATATAGTATAACATAATACAGAAAAACATAGGTATAATGGAATACAGACATATTGATAACTGGAAATAAACAAAATATCTATCAGAAAATTTAAAACAAATCCAGTCTAACCATGTAATATAAGCCCTAGCTGCTTAAATGTGTAGAAAAGAGGTGCGGTAGAAGATGGTTGTGAAGAAAAATAGGAGAGAGAAAAATTAGCCAGGGGAAATGCAGGGGCTTAGCCATTTGCCAGTGAGCTAGTCTTTTTTTTAAATGAAGGAATGTTGGGATTGTTTTGGATGTGCTGTGGAAGAGCATTCCAGTCCTTAGCTATTTTACTGGAATAGAGGAAGTCACCATGGGAGTTGTGAGACTGGGTAACTTTTAGCATTAATCTGTCAGAAGACCTAAGAGACCTACAGTTAACATTAAGTTGGATCAAGCCTGATAATGCAGGGCAGTTACTGGGACTGTGTATGACTTTGTGGGCAAGGGACAGTTGAGTTATAGTTAATAAGTTGGGAAGTTCCAGCCAGTTTAGTTGCTGAAGAGTGGGGCAGTGATGAGTTTTATGGGGATGACTGGCTGCAAACTTAGCTATTTTATTATAGCAGCTCTCTAGATTATTAAGGTCAGCCTTACATATGTTGGTGAAAATATCTGAGCAGTAGAGGAGGGTAGATAGTAGGTGAGCTCTAGCTGTGGCTAGTCTGGCTTGGTAAGTAAGGTATGGTTTATGCCTATAGAGATTGTCAAGTTTGGTGTGGACTTTTTTGATTGTTAGGGAGATATGTTTATCAAATTTTAGTTTACCATCTATTGTAACTCCTAGGAGCTTGGTTTGATTAGTAGGTTCAGTTTTTGTCCCATTATAGCAGTAAATAGAGAGAGGTAGTGAGCTGAGCTTGCTTTATTTGTTTGACAAAATCATTAACTTAGTCATGTTTGGGTTTAGAATGTGTTGATGGTTGGAGGGGTAATTTTCAATGTCCTGGAAAGATTTTTGCATTTTGTGTTGAAGTTCTTGGTGTGAGAGGGTTGACCAAATAAGAGTGGAATCTTCTGCATACTGGATGATAGTAGCAAGTTGGATGGTGGAATTTAGGTTGTTGGTAAATATGACAAAGTGGAGGGGACCAAGTATGGATCTTTGGGGTACCCCACTGTAGACTGGTAGTAGTGGGGAGTGTATGTTCTCCCATTTTGTAGCCTGTTGTTGGTTAGACAGATAGCTGTGGAACCATGTTAGGGATGATGAGCTGAGATAATATGATGCAAGTCTGTTGAGTAGCAGTTGATGCGATACGGTGTCAAAGGCTTTTGACATAGGTTCATAGTTTCATAGGTGTGTACTAGTCTAATGGCCCTGGAGCCTTTACAAGCCTAGCACATAGGATTACCCTGGCATCATGCCACCCGACCTTAGTTCCCAGTGCCTCTGTTGAGTAGAGCCACTGGAGTGATCCCCAGGGTGAATTTTCTATTTCCCATCCACTCATCAAGATTTCCCTTGAAGAGGGCCAGTGAGGTGCTCTGTTTGACATGTATGGGAAGTCTATTCCATAGCATGGATAGTCTCTGGGTTATGAACCTGTCCCTCCAGCTTGTTCTGGTGATTGTGGCAATGAGGTTGAGGTCTCTTGAGTGTGTGGTGTGGAGGGATTGAGATTTCTTTAGATGTAGCATTTCTAACAGAGTTGGGTCAGACATGCCTTTGTAAGTCAAAGTAGGCGACATGAGACAGAGAATAGTTGGAGTTTTTTGAGTCTGTCCATAGAAGACAAGTGTCTAAGGCCTAGGATCCTCTTTGTAAGGTACTTTTGTGGCCTCTCCAGTTGTTGCAGGTGTCTAGTGAGGTACATGCCAAATGGGGCATTGTACTCGATGATTGGCCTAATGAGGGAAGAGTAGAGGGAGGCAATTACCTCTTTCTTCCTGGATGCAAAACCCTTAGTAATGAGATGTGCCACATAGAAGGACTTTCTGACCTCAGTGGCAATGTGATGGTCAAAGGAGAGGTTGCTGTCAACCTGTGTTCCCAGATCTCTTATAACGCCTTCTCTGTTCAGTGGACTACCATCGATGTGGTAATTCATGGTAACTGGGTTTTTCCCAGAGGGGATAATGACACATTTTTTGGCATTGAGCTTAAGGCCATGCTTCTGACACCAGTCGGTCTCAGTGACCAACTGATTAGTGAGTGGTCAGTGAGGCCTTTCTGTAGGATGTCAACATCAATTGGGTATGCAGGAAGATTGCTCAGGCAAGTTGTCCTTAATTTTTGAGGTGACAAATACTATCAGTAAAGGTTATTAGAGCTTTGTTTGTAATATGTTTAGGTCTGAAACTGTGTTGCGAGCTGGATAGTAGGTTGTTACTGGTGAGGTGGTTCAGAAGCTGTTGGTGTATGCATTTTTCTAGGATTTTGGCTATGGGAGAGAGGATGGAAATGGTCTTTAGTTTGAGATGTCTCTAGAGGGACCACCCTTGTGGAGGGGAAGGATATGAGAAATTTTCCAGAGGTGAGGCACATACTGTTTGGAGACAGACTGATTGATTAGGATGGATATGGGGCAGGTGATAGAAGGAGCAGCTACTTTAAGGAATTCATTGGGTAGTTGGTCAGCAGCAAGACTGCAGGGTTTTAGTTTACTTAGGAGTTTTTATGTAAGTAGTTTGAATGGGTTTGAAGGAGAAAGAGTTTGTGTTCTCAGTGGTAGGGGAGGGGACTGTGAGTGGTAGGTTTAGTTTGCTGTCTGAGAGTGATGGAGTTGATAAAGTGAGAATTGAACTGTGAGGCTAAGGGTTTGGAGGTCTTAGAAGTGGAGGGGGCAGAGGTGTTTTTTTTTCCAGGGTTAAGGAGGTAGTTAATATTTTGCCAGAACTTTTGCGCGTTGTGCAGGTGATTTTGTTAGCAGGTTTGAAAGTAAGTTTTTTTTGTCTTTGGTGATTTTTTCTTAGCCTGGTTTCTTAATTGTTACTAATATGAGTCTCCTATGTACCAGAGAATGCTGATGAACTGTTATTGATCTGTGACAACAAGATGTTTGGACATTTGGATGCAAAAAACTTACAAGTTATAGTGAAGAATAAGATTTTTCCAGCCGAGCTTATGAAAAATATGTCGAGATACTACAAAACATATTTGATATGTTTGCAAGCTAATGATGAAGGAAAACAAAAAAACAGCAGCATGATCGTACCTCTCAGTTGCCAGGATTTTTACAGAATGTCCAGATTTTTGCCTCTTATTTCTGGTTTCATCGTGGATTGATGCCACTATATAAAAAAAAAACATTTCAGTTTTAGATGTTATATCTTACTGAAAATGCATGCTAATGCAAAAACTTTTAGTATATTAACTTTCTAAGTCTATAAGAACAATATTTAAAAACAGTCCCTATTTTGTTGCCTTTATCCCCCATTATTTCTGGCTTTGTCCAGATGAATTGTGCTTACAGGTTGAGAGATATGAGCATTATGCACAGTGTCTATATCAAGAGGACCTTGGACAATGATACTAATTCACGTAATCAAAAAAAAAAAAAAGGCAATGATACAAATTCATTACACAAGACCAGTTCCAATGGCTAAAGGGAGTTAAAGGTGGGCCTTGGTTGTAAAGGATGCATTTTCCAAATGGTTAGAAACAATTCCATCTAAGACTATGCAGCTCTGTTTTACTGCAAATGCTTTGTGGATGAAACACTAGGGATTACCAGTGGTAATGTAAAGTGATATAGTCCCCATTATTTGGGACAAGTGATAAGGGAGATGTGTAATTTGTTATGTGTTACAGCAATCACCTACAGGCAGCCACTATAGTGGATTGTCAAGGAAAGTTTCAACAAACCTTCAGTTGAGAGGGGAATACGACTGGGCTATGACTGTACTTCATTTGCTGATTCATAAAACAATACCACACCCTTTCACAACAGGCATTTCACCTTATGGGTTAATGGCAGGCAGGAAAATGCCATCCATTTTTCCCAATGATTTTTCACTCTGTACCTCTAGTCAAACAATATTAAATAAGGAAATCTGGCTAAAAAATGGTGAACCACAAAATAAATTTGTAGATGTAAATGTGAGAAGAAAAGCCAAGGATGAGTAAACTCCTGTATAATCAAAATATGAAAATGATTTAAGTAGGTGAATGAGTAATGATAAAGAATTTTCTGAAAATTGGAAAGGTCCTTAGGAGATGTTTAAAAAAAAACTAGGACCAAAAGTTGTAGTAGTAAGATCTGGCAAAATCAGACACAAAACTGACAAGTACATGTATAGATCAATATAAATTGGTCTCAAAAAAGAAATGACACTGTTGAATACATGAAGTTGATATGTACGAGCATAGGGGATGAAGCAGGTTCTGGGGGCTTGCTTGCTCACTAACCAACTTTGATCGGTCATTACATGAGTACTCTCTACAGAGGGTAGGATGTTCAGCTGCTGTTTCCTTATGTCTCCCAGGTGACAGCTCTTAACTTATTTAGATCTTAAAGCACTGTGTCATTCTTTAAATTCTTTAAATGAGGAGGCACAGTTTGTTATGGATCCTGCATTACCCCATGCTGCCCAGTCCATCTCTTTTCTGCAGCTGATAAAATACTAGTTCTGATGCAGAAATACATTGCTTGCTCTGGATCATCAACGTGAAGGATTTCCTGGATTCCATATGGCAAAGGATGCACAGTTTGGCAAGGAGAAGTGTTATCTTTGCACTTGAACCTAATTTTTTCATGACTGCATTACTCACAAATAAGTATGTCTTCAAGGTGGAAGATGGCCTCAAGGTCAGACAGTTTGCCATATAAGTTTGTAGCTTTCAGCAGCACTACCTTGACATTTTCTAAATTAGAGTCATACCACTCAAATGTAAAACAGACATGATTAAGTAACCTAGGCAATAAACCAGAAATGAACTATACATGTAGCTACTTAAACTTCAGAAAAACACAGCTATGTTTTTCTGCATATTTTCAAGTTCTGATGTATGACACGCACTCTATGTAACAACAAATGTTTAATTTCCTTTCTCTCTGGGTCTGACTGCTGAAGACTTTCTTCACTTGGGTCATTGTTAAAATGACATGCCTGTGTGTTTTGCACTGTGTGGTCAGTAGAGTGACAGCAAACTCAACAATTTAAAGGCATATAGTTTATGCTAAAAATAGAATATTTAAGACCAAAGCTGCAAAGATATCTCTGAAATACCGATGGTGAGTTGGAGAATGTCCACAGTGAACATTCCTCAGAATGGCAGCAGTGGAAGTGGTGGGATGTTAAGTAAATTCTTATTAAAGCAGAAGAAGCTCTTAGAAAGGCATCAAACAGTCTTCCTCTTACTAGAATCTTAAAAGAAAGGGAAACCTTTGTTACCAGGGGATTAAAGCCATGGAAAATGTGTCTACAAGGTTCACAGAGCAGATGAGTCTTCCAATTTCTTTCTGATAAAACAATTACTTCTTGCCTCATACTTATCTGAAGATACCCAAAAGCATTCATTCATTTCAACACCAACACGGTGGTTAATTTCAATATCCATGCAACCACGCAGCACTACTAGGAAAAAAATGGCTAGCAAGACAAAAGTAATGAATACACAGTATGTTTGGAATATTAAATGGATAAAAAAAAACAGAAAGAAAATCAAACATCTATTGGCATGATAAATACCTAACAAAGCTATACAACAGTATTTATTTCCACTTCTGTCTGTTAAGTAGTCTTCATGTGAGGGAAGAGCCTCAAACTGAGTATAAACAGAAGAATACTCCTCATATCCTGAACCACTGCATCTGCAAACTATTTTAAAAGTCAAGACATGGCCTCAAAATTGACTAACTATAGACTACCTTGAAGAAACCTGGTGAGGTGAGGTGGTAACCTTTGTATAATGGACACAAACCATTCTGTAAATTATGCAACTACACAAGCTGAAACTCACTTCTTTTCTTTCTAATTGAAGAGATAATGATCTGCTGTGGCTTTCTATATGGTTTCATTCTAGACAAGATGGTCCATAACTGTCTGCAATGCTTTGCCATGTTCAAGATCTTGAAATCCTGAAGGTCTGCAATCCTGAAGGCATGGATAGAAGGAAAGGAATGGACTCTTTTGATTCTGTGCCAAATTAGCCCTTACTAATAAATGAAAAGCAGGTGAATGTTTTGCTTCACAGCAGTGCCAGTCGCCTCCTTGGGAATAACAGAGGAATTAGCGGAAAGTGATACTATTTCTTAATGGAGCATAGTGTAGAGTTCATAAGCTATAAGAACCTGCAGCTTAAGCATCATTTCAAAAGAGGTAATAGAAATTGGTAAGGCTGTTTTCTGAGTCAAAATCTTCAAAGTAGCAGAATAATCTTGATCAAAAGTTTGAGGCCACCAAAACACAATTTATTTTCCAAGAAAACATCAAATTATTCATTAAAATGTGGGTGTGAGATGAAGAACTTCTTAAAGTCAACTTTAGGGTAAGCAAAGCAAAGAAAGGAGTCAAGCAGACAGAACAGAATAATGAACTTCAGTTAAGAAGACATCTAATCCTTGTACCAAAAATAAGGCAAATAGCCTAGGGCAAAAGTCAGTTTTACTTGCATTAGTGAAAAGGGATAGCATGACAGCAACAGGAAAATCCTTTTCATTTAGATAAACATGACCTTTTATGAGCCACTCCTTAATCTTCTGTCCTGGTTTCTGTGACACCTGTTTGGCAAGTTGAGAATATTTATTGTAAGCAACCATGACACAGTTGGAGAGCAAATCAGGGTATCTCTGAATGGTGTTGTCATTACAGATGCAAAGGTCATTTGATTATGCCCTGGCAACTGCTCACCCAACACCCATTGTGCATACTTAATATATGCACCATAAGAATACTAGCCTTGGTCTCTAAGAAAGCAGTGAGTTTTTTTACATTCCTTAAATTTTTAGAACCTATCAGTCTATCAATAATCATTTTTAAGAATGTTGATTGACTGATTAAACAGTGCTGAAACAACTTTCGGCAACAGTAGAGTTTTCCCTATTCTCCACTGTTATATGACATATATATATATATATATATATATATATATATATATATATATATACAGTTTGATGGGTGCATAGAGTGCTTCCCACATAGAGGTGCCTGCTGTCAAAAAAAAATTACTTTCAAGGTTCACCAAAAGTTATTTGAATGGGATTTTTTTAGTGGCTTCACCTTCATTTAAAGCAAATTCCTCCAATTAACAAGATTCCAATTGTTTTTGAATCTCACAGCATGAGTCAGAACTAAGTATCAAAATGTTAACATCCAAGCTATCAGATAAAGAGAAAGAGCAGGGCTGCAGACAGCATTTTTCATTCTTATAGGTAGAAGAGATTTTCCCTGAGAGACAAATAATAAATTGAAAAGACTACTATAAAAATGAGAAAAATCATGGTTGTTTGATCTCCAACACATCTATCAAAATCATACAAACCTTCTCTTGTGCTACTTTTAAGAAAAATCCCTGTATCAAAAGGATGAAAGAGAATGAATTCAGGCAAGCTCTATGCCATATATGCCAAAGAATCCTGCTTTGTCAAAAAACAAAGAAGTTATGTATTCTTAAGAGCTGCAGTGCTCTATGGATGCAGTGCCCCAACTATTTAATACTTACTGGTACACTAAATTATTCAAAAATGAAATTTATGGTCCTTGACTAAGCAAGATTCCAAATATTCATTGCCATTCTGCACAGCTGGCAACATGGAGTCCCCCTGCATCTTTATGTTGCATGTCATTATAGAGTCTACAATTACCTGTAGACTTCCTGCTTTATGAAAAAAAAATGAATACCTTCAAGGCAATTTCCACAGTTATCATGTCCTTTAGATTTATATGCACTGTTATGTGAAAGAAATGAAAATAGACAGAAAGAGTGACAGAGGGTAAGAGGGGTTGGGATTAATAAGCCCCACCACTTTAATGACTTTCTTTCATTTGATATGCATCGAATCATTATGTCAATTCTTTAAAAATAGAATGAAAAAGCAGAGTGTTCCTTTCCAGTGAATGAACTACCTGAGCCTAAAAGCCTTTTCGGGATAAGATTGCATTTTATCAACTGAAGTCTCACATGAAAACTTTTAAGGGGATGACACCTCAGGTATTCTAGCATTTTCTCATTAGAATGGGCATGAGTATAACAGTCATCTCAACAAACGTGTTTCTGAGTACCCTTTAGTATGATAGCCACAACAGACAGGCCCAGAAACTTTGAAAAAAAATGGAGACTATATTAGGCCAAAGGGGATAAGCACCAGTTACAAATAACCCCATCTCCTTCTGGAAATGCAAGGAATCCACTGTGAGTGCAAAAGATTAGAAGATATCAGTTTGCACACTTGAAATCCAAATTTACCTTCCAGTGCCCCTAAGGCAGTGGAGAGATTACAGTTTGGAACACAATGACCTTGAATGTTTTGAACTTTTGAGTACTTGTTGAAATCTAAGATATCCAGAATAGGTTTCCAGTACTTGTACTTATTTACTTTAAGGAAGAAGGAACACACTATTCTGTTTTCTTTCTGAACATTTCTTCCAAAAGATGGTTTACCAACATCATCATTAATGCAGTTATTTATGGAATTAGCTATTGGCAGGTATTGATAAAGGTTCTATCTTATACCGTGTCTGAAACACTGTTTCTTAGAGCTGTAACTAGTGTATAGCAAAGGGAGCAGCTGCCCAGGTGCAACCTGTTAGTGGCCACAGTTGGCAGTTGCCCATATGGTGTGAGTACAGTGCTAACACTCTTATAACAAGCCTGTGGGCATTGTTGGAGCTCAGTGTATTAAAATAATAACTATAGTGAACAGCTTGATACAGTTACATTTCAGAGTAGAAGGTGCTCTTCTTTTATTTTCTTTTTGTTTTCTATTCATCTTCAGTAATATTTTTATTGGGGATCTTCAATTTGTTTGGTCCTGAACTTTTGGTTAGGGGGACACCAGTCTGGGGACTGCGCTGGGGACCAGATGACCTAGCTACAGCTTTGCTCTTTGTAATCATAAACCTACAAAAGTATTTCTTCATTTATTTCTTCATTCTTTATAAAGCTTGAAATTCTAACCCCTGGAAAGGGTTATTATATGTTATTAATTGAGCAGGCCAGCTATTTAAATCTTTACTCATATAAGACCCACCTCCATGTTTTAAAATATTGTTTCCCTTTACATGAAGTTTCTAGTAGAATAACTGCTCATAAAAGATAGTGCACAGTATATAAGATGACTTCTTTTACAAAAAGGCAGTTTCCTGCCCCACATTGCAGGAGTAGAACGTGAATCATTTTCAACATTATATAGATAAAATAAATTATCTTTAATTTTACCATTTTTTTCTAATGCTCACATAAAAGTATGAGTTTTCAGACCAGAAGGATATTCTCTACCTAGAGGAAGAGCTGTAATTTGCCTATACTATTATCAATTCATGAGTATCCCTTTAATGAATCAGGCATTTTAAGCACAATTGGATTAGTAGACAATGAAAAAATGGTGTGTCAATCATTTCTTTATAGCTTATTGAATAGCTCCTCCCTCTTGGATTGTTTGATTAGCATACTGTTTAACTGCTTATGCTGTAATTAGCATGCCACAATGTCTACCATGTTTGTGCTGCTCTACACACTGTGTAGAGCCATTTACTGAATACAAATCAGTGTGCTACGTGTGCATCACAGCAAAACACGCACATAGTTTTATTGAGCCTTGTAGGGTTTATTAAATTCCGCCCAATAACTATTAAGTATCCTGAACATAGTATGAGTGATATTTCAGGAATGCTGACCAAAAATGTAGCAGCACTATTCAGGCAGCAATCATGGTGATGAGGGCTACATTTCTGAAATGCATGTGCCTTATAGGAACTACAAGAATTTGTCAATGAGACAGTCAGTCTCAGCATATATACTTACCCAAATTACATAATCATAATCACCAAGGGAATGCGTACATCCTAAGCTTTCAGAAGAAATAGTACTTAACTATGTCCCATGACAGCATACAGAAAGTTGGAAGTAAAAGCAGGAAATGCCATACTGCATTAGTGCTATATCACAAACACATGGACTGTCTGTGACAAAATTGCCCCATAGATGTACTGTTGACACTAAAAAGAAAGTATAGGTATATCGAACAAGTAAAAAATTCTAGATTTCATCCAAGGCTTTTTGCCATAGAGCTTAACAGGGAATGTACACAACATAATTATAACAGCACAGTCAATTAAACAGTATAACAGTAAGACACTTGTTCCAACAGCCCTGCATAAACACTGCTATCTTTTGCTGATTCACCGCAGGGAAATGGAACTTAGCTGAAAATAATAAAATTAATTTTCTGTGTTCTTCATGCCTGACAGTCTAAGGAACATTTAGCAGTCATCACATTCCTTGTCTGAATAATTGCTGTGTTAGTGTAGTCAAAGATATGTTAATGAAAATACATTAGTGTTCTATAGTCGTCAAATATAAAAATTAATCTAACCCTGCAGTCAAAATACTTCTTTAGTACAGGTTCCTTCTACTACCCAGATGATTTCATAACTGTTGACAAGTGTGTGCATGCATGGAGGTCCAGACATTAATGCACATACATACTGTATTAATAAAAATAAAAAAATAACCCAGGTACATGACTTCTTCATATTAATCACATGTAATACTGATAATAATAATGCCTGCAACATTTCATTAAAGCAAGGTGGACTCAGTTGCCAGAGTTTTTTTTTTTAACCTCTCAACCTTATCTAGCAATACATTTTGTAACCATTTCAAACATTTGTTTAAGATTTAGGTGATGGGAATAATAATCTTTTGCCCACTCTCCGACCTTCAGCATCTTCTGTCTTCCCAAGACATAATTATTTAATGGCTCTCAGAAACTATGAAATTACCTTTCTACAATAGAACGATACATTTAGTATAATAGACAATAATGAATCAAAAGGATAACACTGTCAAACAACCATTTGGTCCAGCTGTTGACAGCATCAGTGGCAATATTTAGGAAATTCAATGTAAAAGATGCACTTCAAATTATTTCATAAATAGATAGATTTTAGGATGAGAAATATCTTAGGATTTTGTTGGCTTAACCCTGCCTGAGTAGTGTAATTAATTTGTCTAGCATAGTAGCAAAGGTGACTGATGGAAGACAGCGAGTATCCTGTGTCTGAACTACTGAATGAACCCTGAATCTGTAACCTGTAGGATATATATCAATGAAGTGGAAAGACACAGTGGCTGGAGGTATTGTTTCTGTGTAGGTGTTAGCAGTTGATGTAACAGAAATCAAAGAGCAGGGGCAGGCCAATATTTTTTCACAGATAAAGAAAAATGCAATTTTAGTTTTGCATGTTTCACTCATTTTATTGTTCTTTAACACGGACAGTGACATTGCCAATGATTTATAATATAAACAACATCTATCTTCAGATGATACAAATCTTAGTGAAAAAGCAGACATTAAGGAGTGAAGCTGTGCTCCATAAAAGACCTTAGTAAGCTGCAGAACACACAATGCATTGTGTAGCTTGTAATTGGTACTTAAAATCTGTAAGGTGTTACATTTGCAGTGAAGAATGTGAAGTCAGACATTGGGTAGGTCTTGTATTAGAGAAGCAAGGTCTGAAAGATGATCAATAGGAATGAAATAAAAGAACTGGCATGCAACCAAAAAAGCCCCAGCCATTATTTAATAAACGCAGGACAGCACAGACTGCATTGAAATGCATAGAAATTTGAAATCTTTCTGCTCCTGAGCAGACCTCCAGTTTCAAGAACTGTTACTCATTATGGGTTTAAAATATGAAAGCATGTCACCAGATAAATAAAATGTCTCATATGAGGGTGGATAAATAATGTTTGCACCAACGATGACAATAATTGAAGGATTCACAGTTGTAGTCTCGTTGAATAAAGTAGCTACCTTCAAGAGAAAACAATAGGAAAGGGAAAGAGGAACATTACATATGGAAGTATGTAGGAAGGAGTCACTTTAGGAAGACACAAGACTGCAGAGAGGAGATATGAATGAGAGTCTATGTAGTGCACTTGGAAAGCTATTAGTCCATTACTCTTTTCCATATTCACATGGCAGTCTGACGTCCTAGATGAAATAAAAAAACGTAATTGTAGGGCTTGTATCCTGTTAAATGTACTTGGAAAAATGTGTGCAAATTTACTGAGATTGCTGTCTGTATTCTTGATGAAAGTTTCATATGAAAACCAGCACTTTTACCTTGTAGAAATGTGTTCAAGGGCATTTGCTTTTTCATTAAATTCAGGTCTGTATCTTTTGAATACACTGGGCTGCTAACCTGTCAGTTTCACTGACTAACTAAAACATTTGTATATATGTTTAGATTGTTTTCTATATAGGTTCATAGGTTGGTACTAGGCTATCGGCCCGAGAGCCTATACAATCCTAGCCATAACAATTCCCTGACTATTTCTTCCCACAGTATTTACTTTCCTGGACCCCTGTCTAGCAGGGTGACTGATGTGATCCCTGGGGTGAATTTCCTGTCTCCCATCCAATCATCAAGGTTTCTTTTGAAGAGGGCCAAAGAGACGCTCTGCTTGACATGTATGGACAGTCTATTCCAGAGTCTGGGGAGTCTCTGGGTCAGGAACCTATCCCTCCAGCATGTTTTGTTCATTGTGATGACAAGGTTTAGATCCCTGGAGCTTGTGTCTCTCAGGGATTGGGATTTCTTTAAGTGTAGCATGTCCAATAGCTCTGGGTTTGACATGGCCTTGTATGTTAGGCAGAGATCACCTCTGAGTAGACGAAATGCGACAGAGTATAGGCAGAGTTTTTTTTAGATGGTCAGCATAGGGCATCTGCTTTAGGCCTGTGATTCTGTTAGTGAGGTATTTCTGCAGCCTTTCCAGTTGTTGCAGATGTCTTGAGAGGTACATACCAAATGGGGCGTTGTATTCTATAATGGGTCTAATGAGAGATGAGTACAGTGGGACAATGACCTCCTTTTTTCTGAATGAAAAGCCGTTAGTGATGAGGTGTGCCACATAGAAGGATTTCCTGGCTGTTGTGGCAATGTGGTTATCGAAGGTGAAACCACTGGTATCTCTAAGCATCTTATCACACTTTTGGTGTTTAGTGTATTGCTACCTACGTGGTAATTCACGGGTACATGTTTTTTCCCAAAGGGGATAACTATACATTTCTGGGCATTGAGCTTGAGCCCATGGCTCTGGCACCAAGCATCTGTTTCTGTAAGGCCCTTTTGTAGAATATCCACATTATTTGGGGATTCAATAATGGCTCCCAGTTTGCAGTCATCTGCGAACTTTGTTAGCCAGAGTCCCTTAGTGTTGGCCTGTACTTCAGAGAAGTAGATGCCAAATAAGAGCAGTCCCAGGACTGAACCCTGAGGTACTCTACTTGTCACTTGTCTGGAGCTGGATTTGGAGTCGGATACTTTTACAGTATGGGTTCTGTCAGTAAGCCAGTTGGCAACCCATCGAGTGATGTAGGGATTAATGCCCAGCTTAGTAAGTTTATTTATGATTCCAGAGTGGGAGATGGTGTCGAAGGCCTTGGCAAGGTCCAGATAGGTTGTGTGGGCCACCTTACCCTTGTCCACGGCTCTGGAGACTGATTTGAAGAAGTCAGTCAGGTTCAGGAGACAAGATCAGCCCTTCACGAACCCAAACTGCATGGGGTCCAGATTTTGAAGGTTGCCAATGTCTTTGGTTATAAGTTCCATGATAATACGTTCCATGGCCTTACAGATCAGGCTAGTCAGACTGATGGGGTGGTAGTTCCCGGGATCCAAGGTGGATCCCCCCTTGTGGAGTGGGATAACTGTAGCTGTGCCCCACTCAGTGGGCATGAAGCCTGAGCTGAGGCTATGATTAAACATGACACTTAGGTGAGGTGCCAGTTCATTTTGTAGTTCGTGTAGTACACAGCCTGGGATGTCATCTGGTCCCATGGATGCTGTATTCTTAGCTTTGGAGAATGCCATTTTTTACCTGTGTGGCCATTATTACTGGAATTTGGCAATCTTTTAGTATTGAGATGGGCCCTTTAGGGGGTGAGAGGGGGGGTGAAGTTTGCACTGAATCGATCTGCCAGGATATTGGCAATATCCTTGGGATAAGTATATTTAATGCCATTCTGTTGTAGCTCAGAGCAGATCTGAGCATTGCCATTTAGATTCTTGACATAGCTATAGAATGCCTTGTTGTTGTCTTTGGAATCTTTGGCAATTTTATTTTTACAACTAGCTTTGGAGGATTTTATGAGGGATCTCAGCTTCTTACTGAGGCTGGTAAGTGAGCTTTTGCATCCTGGGATTTTCTTCTTTTTTGCAATGGTTTCTTCCTTTTGTTGTAAAGTTTGTTTATGGCAAGGGACCACCAGACTAGCATTGTTTTTTTGGAGGAGAGTGTCTTGGTTCTCAGGAGCGGCCTTAGGTCAACTGGTGCCCTAGGCAAAAAGGCACCATGGTGCCCCCACCACATCACCTGCTGCCCCCATCCTGGCCTACCTACACCAGATAAATACTGGAAAAGTGCCCCTAGTAGAGCGGTGCCCTAGGTGGCCGCCTAGTTGGCCTATGCCTAAGGCCGGCTATATTGGTTCTATTGGGGATGGCACGATTCATGCATGAGTGGATGTGCTCATACAGTGCCTTAGTGTAGGATTCAGCAGTCGAACTTTCAATTCCCATCTGCATGGGTTCATGAAGTTTGTCACTTATGACTTGAGTAGCATAAAGTTGGTTTTGGAGAAGTTTTTTACAAAGATTTCCTTACTGGGGGGTGGGGTGGGGTGGAGTGGGATGTGGATGTCAAGGGTGATTAGCTTATGACAATATTCATTGCTGTAAAATATGAACAAATGTATACAGTAAAATAAAAATCAGCACAAATACAACATAATATATATTAAGCCAACCAGCACAGTGAATATTGGTTCTAAATGACTGTTAAAGTGATAACCCAACTCCATGTGAAAAAAAAATGGGAAAAGGGATTGTGGTTGGATGGTTATATTAAGAAAAAAAATATTAAAGTGGTATCCAGTAATGAAAAGGGACTAGTTAAAGAGCCAAATAGTAAAGAAGATTTTTGCAGATATACCATTGTCCATGGAAGTGAGGAGCTCCACAATGACCCCTCAAATGCTGCCAATATCTAAGGCCAAATGGAATGAGAAGTACATTTAAAATGAGCAGGAAGAGTGGAAAGAGATGGAATATCAAATGAAGGCAGTAAAGGGGCAAGAAAGAAGCAGAAATAGGAATATGGCACAAAGCGGAGGATAGAACCCAGCCTGCAAAAAAAAAAATATGCCCAGGAATTCCTGGAGATTAAGGGGTAAAACAGATCTACATGCATGGCAAAACTAAATGGAGCAGAAATTACAGGTATAACTATAACCTTGGAAAATAAAAAGGAACTGAAATACGGTTACTATAAACTACAAGACATTAAAGAAAGAGAGTGTGTGTTTCAGGTTGGAGATAATTACTGAGGTATTATAACATATAGGTTCATAGGTTCATGTGTTCATAGATAGGTACTAGGCTATCTGCCCAAGGGCATTTATAAGCCTAGCCAGAGTGTGTCAACTTTCGCCGCCCCATTGATTAATTAACTGAGCCTCTGTCAAGCAGAGCCAATGAAGTGATCCCAGGGGTGTAAATATGGAAGAGTAAAAGAGAAGTGAAGTGGAGGAAGAGTAGTCTGTTAAAAGATTAGGTCTGCAGTAAGTAGGGAAAGTGAAATAGAGGAGAAACTGTTAAGTAGTCACCCTCCAGCAATCCTAGATAAGTTCATAAAGGACAACACCAGATAGAGGAGACACATATTCATTGAACACCAAGGGTTTTAACTATGAGAGATATGCATCTTTTGGAAGTAGAATGGACCATAACATCACTATGGTTTGGGAAAGAGTAGCTTATTAAAGTCAAGGACTAAAAGAGATTAATAAAGCTGCTGCAGGAAACCATTAGATGAGATAAAATACAAGATATAGAGATGTCCAAAAACACTGGAATGCAATGTGTGAAATTAGTAATACCACAAGCTAACTGTGACCACATCACATTATTGTTTACTATTAGTATAAAAGTAAAAGGACTGCATGTTGGAACACATGCAAGGGAATGCAGTACAGGAATCTGCAGTAGGTTGATATAACTGAGATTAAGAGCCATGTTTGTCAGGAGATCAGCTAAGGGGGTAAATGAGTTCCGAGGGCCACAAAAGGTGCCATATGGGAGGCCAGGGGAAAGGTACTGAGTGTGTTAACCAAGGCCATAAGATGGGTGTGGCCAACATAAGGAAATTAGCATAGCAATAAAAGAAAAGGAAAATGTCTATGCAAAGTGAAATGAGATATGGGTTGTTGGTAGGCGGATACAAGAGGGACTATGAAGTGTGAAACAAATAAGAAAAAAGTGCCAAAGCAAGAATGGAGAAGTTAGCATAAGGGACAAAGTAGTGCAAGAATGAAGTCTCCCAAACACACAGGGAAAAGAAATAAAATGGGAATGTATCTTAGTAATTTAATCACATTTAACCAAAAAGAACATGGAATACTGAGCTTATGGGGGAGCAGTTGAAATGTCAAATAATTCTGTCACCTCCATTTTCACGAGAGAAATGGGAAAGTAATCCACAGTGGACATGAAGACAAATGGGCATTTGGAAGGATTAGCTTAATGAGATTACAAAACAAATTATTGGTCAGATGGAAAACAAGGTACTGGGAGCAGATGGTAAATATTCAAAAACAATCTGAAAATGATGGTGAAATATTGTCAGATCTCCCAGATCTCTTGAAAGAGTAACACATCTCTATCAATGCTTTTACAACTGCAGAAGAGATGAGCCCAACCCATTCTAGAAAATTGTAGTCTTACAAGTCTGACTATGGTGGACAAAAATATCCTAAAAATATATTGAGAGAAAGAAACTAGTGAACTTCCTGAAAGGCAAACAACTTCAGGATACTAACAAACAAAATATCACTGCTTAAAAGACATCAGGATACTACCAAACACAATATCATTGCTTGAAAGACTGTGCAGTTAAATCTAATCCAACTGAGCAAATGGATTATTGCAAAGTTCACTCAGGGGCACCTTGTAAGTACATTTCCTGGATTTTTGCTAGATCGTCTATCCTATACCCCAGAGGAACCTTAAAGCACAGATTAAAATAATAATAACAGAGAGGGGAAACAGTCAAGTGGATGGAATGATGGTAGTGGAGATAGGAATAGGAGACAATCCAATTAAATGAAGGCAAACAAAAGCCCCAAGTGGGGGGAATCAGTCCTATAACATATACATTTTAGTGGGTTTGTCATGGACATCTCAAAGAGAACAGGGAAATTAAAAAATATATGTCTTTGTGGATAACATAAAAACTTTAGTGGAATAGTGGAATCAGACTTAAGAAGGAGTGAAAGAAGCTAGTGCAGCAAGTTGATAAATAGCAGGCGAACTTCACTATGTAAAAATGCAAGATACTACACCTGAGTGATAATAGCCAGGGGACATTATGCAACACTGGAAGAGTCCTACTTCAAAACAACCAGGTTATAGAAAGATTTTAAAAAGAGGCTGCAATAGCAGCAGTAACCAGCTCCAAAGCAAAGAGGCAGAAACTAAATAAAACATAGTGTTTGTCTACATCCTGAAAAATATAGATCTGAGAGACAATGATGGTATCCTATCACTCTACAGATCACCGGACAGAACATTTAAACTAATAATAGAATATTTTATCTATTTATGAAGACTGTACAGTGATAACGCAATAAAGGTACTAAAAATGTAAAAGAAATTTTTACCAGTATGGTGAAAGTGATGGATGGTAAGAGAAATGGAGAGACTGAAAGAGATAGACCCTTCCCTTAAGGACAGAAGAGGAAGATGGAGAATGATCTAGAACCACAAAATAAACACATAAAACTGTAAATAAACGGTGCTAAGAAGAAATGACAGAGTTGATATAAGGTGTCAGCTTTCAAACTGAAGGGACAAATGACAGTTTAAAAGTACTTCTTCATACAGAAAAATAATAGACTATTTGACTACACTCACTGGAATATGCTATCAGCATGAAAGATGCACAGCACTGGTCTGTAACGAAACATCTCATCTTACTTGGATGAAATGTAAAACAACTGTGATATCCTTGCTTACTTAAGCAGAAGCATTTCAGAACAGTGCTAGAATGAAAATCAAACCAGAAGTGGAAGTGAATCAGACAGCAACGGAAAGTTAAAAAGCAACAAGGAATATAAAATAAAAAGATAGAAATTCGAAAGGTCCACAAATACAGTAGCAACTATTGAAAACTTCCCGTGCAACCTCATGTTGACCAATATTTAATGCAGGAATGGTTAAGGAGAGGTGAACTGATGCAAAAAGATGAAATGCTAATAATGCTGGCTCGTGGCAGTGGACCACGTACAAATTGCTTTAAATAGTCTATGGAAAAAGTGGGAAAAACAGTCTAATACAGGTTTTGTTAAATAAAACTCAAAATAGCTGCATATCTTATTGTTGGGGATGATATACTAATTGCGGAGGGCCTGCATACTAAAAGGTACAATAATGAGGACAGACTGTTGCATTGAGGATTGTGTGCAAACATTGTAGTACAGGAGTAACTGAGAAACATTGGAAACATGAACCACAAAGCATTAGTGACAATGATTTCTGTTTGGATCACATGGAACCCAATAGCAACAGTTCAAAAAATAGCTGGAAGAAAACCATGTACAGTAGTGCATGATAAAATATACAAGTGGCATTAATCAATGCAATTACTACAAACAGTGATTATAATGTCTTATATACTGAGAGACATAAAGTTATAAAATGCCATGATTTGCAAGCAAAAACATGAGCAATGTGGAAGAAACATGCTCAGAATGTTTCAATAGTAGTAGAAGCAACATGACTAATTGAAAATAAGGTTCTCCCAATCGATTCTTGGCTGGAGCGCCTTCTGTGTGGAGTCTGCATGTCCTCCCCGCAGTCGAGTGGCATTCGAAAGACATGCGTGAATGGGCGTGCCTTCGTTGAAAGTTGGGCATCGAGCTGGCACCTCAGCACCGTGAAAATCTAATGCCAATCATTAGATGACTGAAGTTCCGCTGTGGCGACCCCTAACCAGGAAAAGCTGAAAGAAAAAGAACAACAACAACAACAACTTAAATATACTTCTAATGCACTTAACCTTGTATGAACTGCAGAAGGAGACAATTCTGGGTACATTGTGTGTGCTAAGAAAAGCACTCTTGGCTAACATCAAAGACTGAAACAATACTGATTTCTTGAACTTTAATTATTCCCTCACTTAGCAATGGGGTTTATTCCCCATCAATGTATATAAAAAAGCTAAGCATTTGGAGAAATTAAACTGAGGTAAATACCTGTGGTTGAAAGTCTGCATGCTGATAGGCACAATAATATAACAGGTATGTTCCAAACACTACAATATAGAAGTATCTGAGAAGTATAGGAAACGTGAACTGCAAAGCATTATTGCGAATGATGAAGTTTATATCACATGAGATTACCCATTACCAACAGTTAAAAAAAAGATACAAGAAAACTAGATGCAGTATTAAAAATAAAACAGATGCAGCATTAATCACTGAAATTGTTATACCCAGCATTTACAGTGTCATACATACAGCATACCTCTCAACTGTCCAGATTTTTGTTTCATAGTTTTGCCTCAGGATTTAATAAACTTTGTGTAGGCACCATGTAGAACCTACATGGAATGTATCCATGTACATGGCCACGGTTCCCCCTCAGCAGCATGCCATGCATATTAATGATGGCACACTGCAGAGGGAGAGCCAAGGAACATGGATATTGAATCAGTGTAGGGAGAGGTGTAGCAGCTAACTGTGGCTGCAGATGATGTTGACACTTCCTGCAAAGTCCTTTTTTTACTTTAATTAAAAAAAAAACATGTTTGCGCAGCACTGCACAGAGCACAGCAGTGCCAATCTGTGCTAACATATAAGATATTGACACCTGCCAGAAACCTAAAAATAGAAACCTGATGTAATTAATTATTTATTTAAAGATGTGTTTAAGTGCTTTTAAGTGTGTTTGTGTGGTGTGGCATGGTGCTCAGCACTGTTAACAGGTAGCTCAGTGGTATATGTGAAGGTATACCAGATTTCTCAATATCCACATAGCTAAATGGCTAGAGTTGCAGCTTTATGTGTAGTAGGTCCAGGATTTGAATACATGGAAGGAAAAACATGTATGTATTTTTGTTGTACATGTTATGAACACAATTTTAAAATATGGCTCTGCTGCACTCTGCTCAACTGTGCTAAAACCTGCTAAGCACTGCATAAACATGTTAACTGCTGTCAATGTTTGCACGGTGCTCAGTTTTGCTTAAACCATGTCTGTGCATGTTTGTGTGCTGCTCAGCTCTGCTTGGCTGGTTTGCGGGCTGCTAAGCAATGCAGCACTTTTTTGAATGGTGCTCAGTGACTTTTATGGGGGGAAATCTGCATCATTCTTTGGAGTCTTATCTACTATAGATATGGATGGTGATGCAGGAGAAGGTGCATGCTTTTGGATAGAGAAGTGGAGCATTCTGGAGTCCAGGGCCATGGCTGGGCTCCTTGTTAAAAAACATGATGATAGGCTGCTGCAGGGTGGTTTCCAAGGCTCAGAGTATAAGGTGGAGGCTTTAGATCAGTTGGCCAGAGAACCAACCAATATTACTGGTATCCCCTGTACAGGTGAACAGTGTTGTCACCACCATGATAAACTGAAAAGATGAAAGAGGGGAGCTTTAAACACCTGGGACCAAGAACCGAGGGCAGAGAATGCCTAACAACTGTGTAAGTATGTTTTCTGCTATCTTAACAAAATGCTAGATGAATGTTTGCAAAACTAGTATGCATAATGGTGTGCTTCTCTCCTAACAGCTTCAGCTGAAAGGGCTCGCAATTTCAAGTCCCATGCCAGGTGCTTGGCCAGTATGTGCCATGATTGTGGTGAGTATGGATGTATTATGCTAACTGTAGTGTAATAAACAAGAAGGAGTAAATCATTAACTGCAATAAAGTATATACAATGAAGCCTGTAGTACAATAAATGTTGAATTAGAGCTGTAATGCAATAAATGAATAATAACTGTAGATCAATAAAAACAAGAAACAATACCAATAGCAGTAATGAAAATGGTGTACATTAGGATTGTCTTGTCATAGCCATTGCAGTACAGCTGTATGCATTGAGTCTGTAAGTTAAGCTTGCTGCAGTCAAGTATAACATTGTAGCAGCTGTAGGATGCAAATCTCTTGTCTTTTGGCTTTTCCTGGTTAGGGGTCACCACAGCGGAACTCCCATCTGCTAATGATTGGCAGTGGATTTTTACAGTGCCGAGGTGCCAGCCCATCATCCAACCTTCAAAGAAGGCACTCCCATTCATGTACGCACCTGCCTGCATGTCTTTTAAATGTCACTGTAGGATGCAAATCTAATGGTGGTAAACTGTATTGCTTAACTCATAGTACTGTCCTTGGCTGTCTCTAGGCCAGTATCGGTAACATAATGCTCTGTCATCCACAGACTTCAGGTAATAAAAGTATATGGTTGAGGTAGCACACTCCATGAACTGATATTGTTTATTGACTTCACAGATATTTTAAACCACTAACAATAAAATGTGTTCACCTCCATTCTTGATACTGAAATAAAGCTTAGATGCTATCTGTTTTATGCTTGTATTCCATGCATGTGCATTCTACTGTCACTGCAGTCTAGTATAACACTATAGAAGTACTACCAAATCATAGTATGGCTCCAGGTGAGTTCTAGGCAAATATCAGTCATTTAGTAATTGGCAGTGATTCAGTAGCTCAGTCTGTTAAATGTTCTGTAAGTAATGCATTTTGTCACACACAGTCCAGCGTTCAAATCTAGTGGTATGTAGCAGTAAATATTACAGTAGCAGTCATGTAATGCTCACAATTTCTCTCTCCACAGGAGCTACAGGTAAATGGGTGAGGTAGCCGATATTATGAGATGATAATTGTGTTTTTATATGTCACTGACTGTTAAAATCAATAGCAGGAATTGTGTTCATCAGGAATGTTCAGTCAGATATAAAATGTGTAATCCTGGTATGGCTGTATGCCTGGAGTATCTGTTAAAAGTTGCTGCAATCAGATAACACATCCTATACAGATGTCCCCTGCCGTCACTGCTATTGGGTTCTATTCCCATGCCTGCCAACCAAGGCATGACAGTTGTTTAGTGTCTGTTCTGTACACATACATGTCTCTCAAGTGTCACAATTTCACATTATGTAATTAATAGTGCATAATCTGTCTGTCACAGGATTACCATGGAAATGATTACCTAGATTGCAAAGTGTCACCAAATCAGCCCCAGAACACCTTGGTAGTTATATAGGTCCACCTGATGTGCAAGTGTTCTTTGTAGTTGTGTACCTGCAGTTATTACTGCTTGGCCCATAGTGTCCCATGCAAATAGTTTGAGAAGTATGTATGTGCTATGTCAGATATAGGAGACTTGTAGTCATTAATAGGCATTTGGTGGCTTTCTTAGCCAACACCTGCCCCATAGACTTGTTTTCTGAATAAAGCATTACCCTTCCATTTTCCACTTTACTTTTCCACACCACTGCAGCCATCCAAACTGGCATAATCTCTAAAAATGCCACATACCTCTCCACCCTTTTGCCCAACTTTCCAGCTACCGAGCTGCAAATCATTCTTCAGCAAAAAAGTGTCCCATGCTGTGTGCCCCAGGCACATCAGTAAATAAGCAAAACCCAGTCTCTCTGCCAAAAGGCAACTCCATTAAAAGCATCTAGAAATGATCCCCACAAACTCAAGTCTCCTTTGACCAGCTTTGTGGCATGCACCCAGTAATGATTGCACTTACCACCCATCAGTAAATAAGCAATTGACCTTAAACAAAATCCTACCTGGACTGATGGCCCTACAAGCAAAGTTTAGCAAGCCTAGTAATTCCATCACCTCTCTCATACTTACCTTTTCCCTCACTCAAAGACAACAAATCCTTTGCCACAACTTCACTAACTTATCCAGTAGTAAACAAAAGATGCCTTATTTTGAGTCTAACATCAAGCCCAGGAATGTCAAAGCTTTTGTGGGGCCTTCCTGCTTGTCCCCTGCTAACAGAAATCCTAGCTTGTTGCACATGGCAATGAACTCCTGTAATATTACCTGAGTACCTTCCTTACCCTTCCCAGTTAACATAAAATCATCCAAATAGTGAACTGCCCTCTGGTTCTCCATCCGCTGTTGCAAATCCATTGTAACAAGTAACTTAACTTTACAAATATAGCATATGCTACAGCACAACTTATTGGCATAGCCTTATCGAAATAAAATTTTCCATTCACAAATATGCCTAGCATTGGCCAATCAACTTCCCTCACTGACAATGAGTGAAAGGCAGCTTCAATGTCCAGTTTTATTACCCATGGTTCTACAAACTCTGTAATAAAACTAACAGAATGTTCAAGTGATGAATATTGAACCTTCATGTCCATTTTTGTAATATAATCACTAACTGAATCTGTTCTTGGGAAGCAAGAATTATGAATCTGTTAAAATTTCTCTTGTCTCTGCTTGGGCATCAAGCCCAAAGGAGACACCCCGAATAACTCAAATAGGCTTTCTTGAACAGACCTAATACCACCTCCCCACACATGACTTCCTTATCAGTAAAAGGTTGCAACATGTCTGTCTTCCCTTGAATGGATTGTAAATTTGTACATGTTTTATTGTTTCTGTTCACCATGGATTTAATATAAAACACATACTGAAACCCTTATGTGACCTCCCTCGCCATGTCCTAGTTTGGGAAATCAGTCAAATGAATTTCAAGGCAAACACTCTAATGGACTATAACAACATTCCTCTCTGTGAAACCTAGAAAGTGAAGTGAACCCCTTTGGCCATGAAAATTCCCCCTTCCCCTTATATTCTTATAGGCCACACCTGCCTGCCCACTTACCTCTTGATTCAGGCCCACTGAGTGGGCTGCTCCTCCTTCCTTATGCTAACATTTTTGTGCAGTGTGTGTTCCTCCACACACAGAACATATATGCACAAAACGGCACACTGGCCATGCATACTTACCCCAATTAAAGGACCAGCATGTCCCTGTCCTGTCTACCGTGTCCTTCCCAAAACATAGCTGACTGCTAGCAGTGTCTAGTATAGCAGCTAACCAAATATCAGTGTGCCTAACCTCCTAATGCAGTGTATTATCCACTGCCTTCCTTTTCCTGAAATACTGGTTGTAGCACAGCCACATATTGTCTGACCTTAACTGCTGTGCCTCCCTAATTGTGAAAAAATAAGCCAGAAGAGATAAAGCCGGCAAACTCTGCTTTTCGAACATAACTACCATATAATACATGGAGTACAAAGTCCAATTATCCCATGTATGTGCTATGAACTTACCCTGTCTTTTCCTACCTAACACTGCCAAAGTTGTCAACAAATTCTTTGCTACTGGTATATCATCATCTCCTATCCTCTGCACCCCGTCAGCATCAATCACCTTGACCATGTCAAAACAATCACTTCTCCAAATCTTTTCTTCTACCTCTTTGGTGATATATGGGGTTACAGCAGCCCCCCAAAACAACCTGCCAAAAAGGATTGTGTGGCAATCCATTCCCCTCGTCTCGAACTAAGCTCCTCATTTACCACCCTTGTTGTTAGTGGCACCTTGCTTCTGCAAAGACTGTATCTAAGTTTGCCATGCCACCTGCACCACTGTATCCTCCTGTTAACCCTTCCTGGCTCCTAACCTCCTGTACTTGCTCCTCAGATGTCACAAAATCCTCAAACCCATTACAGCCCTGTTCATCCATACCACGCAACAACTCACCTACTCTCTCTAACCCCACATTGTCATTTAACAACAGACAATGAACATTGCTATCATTACCTGCTGAAATCTGCCAATTCGCAGCCTTCCAGGGCTGATGCAGCTGTCTGTCTTAAACTCTTTAGTCCTGCTGCTTCTGACTGATGATCTACCTCCTTTCATTTTGTTTGTCCTATGGTCTTGAATCCTGCATCCCCCATCAGGATTGATGGCTCGGTACTTACTGAACCTTCAGTCTCTTTAAACAAATCCTCTGCCTGTGCACTTATTTTAGCTCACTGTTCCTTCATCTATATAACTGGCATATGTAACAGAAAAATACAAGCATTAGTAAAGCAGCTCCTCCCCCCTTTCTCCCAATGCCCCCACCTATCCACCCTCAAGTAGATGCAGACCCCTCCAATATCCTAGTTAGAGTCCCTGCATGAAGCCATTAACAACAAGAAAACTGTGACTTAATAGTCCATCTGCAGCTTAAGTAAAACTGTAACTGTACTTAATGGCCTTATTTATGCAATTGACTGAACTCTGATTAACAGGAAAATGTCAAATTTGATGATAGCTCTCAACAAAAAGGGATAGCTCTCCACCAAATCAGGGACAAGTCCAACAAAAAACCAAGGCAGTTTTAAAATCTTTGTATTATTAGCTTAAAAATTGTCAGACTAAGACAATGAATTATTATACCTTTTCTGAAGTAAAGTAGTCTATAAACATACCGATTGTTGGTGTTATTAGTTGTAACTAATCACCTTTCGGTAAAAGTTATCAGTTTTGAGAGGGATTAAAGAGGGACAGTGTTAAGTTGAAAACATGGATGGTTGAGAGTATGCTTAGCTGAAATCAACCACATGGACTGTGACTGATACAACTCTGTCCCAGAGACCCCAATATTCCTGTTACACCCTCTCTGTTTGTTTTTTTTTAATATACTTTTTCTTATTTTTTTATATACATAATGGAGCTCTGTTCAAACACTTCCCTGCCAAAAAACAATAAATAAATATACTCCTGCATATGGCTGTGCACATGCATGGGGCTGCACATCATATGTTACTTGTCCAGAAACAGGCTGCCCCACCAATGTTTTCCCTTTCCCCTTTCTTTTAAAATTATTTATTGTTTCTTTTTTTTCTTCTTTCTTTCCTTCTTTGTTTATTTAATTTTTGTACACAACCATGACCAAAGGAAAAAAAAAAAACAACATGCTCCCTCCAGGCTGTCAAATGCTCCCAAGACCACCCATGCAGTAGAGCAAGAACAATGCTCCACCATGGTGGGATAACAAGCTACCTGCAAGCATGGGAACCAAACTAACCAACTATCATTAAGAGTGGATCCAAACTGCTGCACTGTCAAAACTCTCCTGTTCAAATTTCTGCCATGCAGTACTGTGGCACAAAACAATCTAGAAAAGACAGAATACCACACGGGTGAACACCAGTGCACCTCCATGTCCATTGAATGCTCAAATCCTCCCTACTTACTGTCATACATCTTAGAGAGCCCACTAACTTCCACCCCACCACCCAGCTATTGCACCACCTTCAAGCTGAAATGGGTAAGAGCAATCACAGTGATAGCATGCATGAATGCAGTTGTTAGTATGTATATAAGTTAAAGTCAGTTACCTTAAATAATAATGTGCTTGTATAAAATAAAGCTGCTTGAATAGAACCCACCAAGACTCTTTTATTGTATTTAGAATGGAAGAGTGACATGGTGTCAGAACTGGGATAGAAGAGAATAGAATCCAGAGCCATGAAGTCCAGAGACAAGAGTGAAGGTAAAAATAAGAGAAATGAGCACAAAAAGAGCCAGGATAGAATTAAAGGTAATGAGAAGTAACACAAATTGTTTACTTGATAGAAAAGACAAAAAGAGGCATTACAAGGGCACAAACCACACTATTAAGCAAGTGGAAGACACAAAATGTGTGTTAACTCAAAGGATACATTTAAAATAAGCGTATTTTAATGGAACAATTAACAGTAAAACTAAATCAGCGTGTATAAAGCAAAATGGGTGTTTCAAGCAAAACTGGGCATGTTTAGAGTAAAACGAGTACAAGAAAAGTACATTGGGAATGAAAAGGGATTAAACGAGCAAAACGAATATAATAAGGGCAAAAAGGGCACATTAAGCAGAAATAAAGGAAAGCAACTGCATGTGTTTTTGCAAAGTGCTATGGTTTGGCATAACTGTAACTTTGTATTGTATCAAGGGCTTAACTAAAGTTATTCGAAGTATCTCAAAATATGTAAAAGTGCTTACAGTGTGTGCTTATTACTGTGCATGTATTTTGAAAAGTTTACTGTCTGCAAAGTGCAACTATTTCATGAAATACAGTCAAAGTATAGCCATTTTGAAATGTTTCTTGTGTTGGGTGTCTATTCACAAAGTGCCGCCATTACAGAGTGTTTCTTGCACTGCAGAGAATTGCCGTTAGCATTGCAAAAAAAAAAAATGACATTGCAAAAGTATTACAGTGCCCGAGAGTTATTCATTCACATCATAAAGTTTGTTTGAGATGTTTCTTAAAATGATAAATGACTTTTGAAATGCAAAATGATATTACAAGAGTATTAGAGTGCCCGAGATGTTTATTTTGCAAAGCCCAGTTATTCAGTGGTACTACGAGTTGGTCTATTAGCATTACTTCGAAATGCACAAATGGTATAAATTCAGAAGCACAAAGACATTGGACAAAGTTATAAATACTGGCATACATTTCTGGCATATGTGCATGTGTGTATGTTTGTGCTTATTTGCAAAACTATTCATTAGTATGTGTTAATATGGCAGACGGATTTTGAAAGCCCCTACCACTATTTGTATTTGAACAGAATATTGCCGAAAATTGGTGAGTATTTGAGCAGGAGTGCAATATTTTTATACAAGCAACTTATGCAGATAGAGATGCATGCACCAGTGCAGTAATTTTGCTAAATGTAGCTGTGTCAGATGCCATAGAGATTGTTCATTTGTGTATGCACCTGCCGTATATGAGGGAGAAGGTGAAAACTGCAATATTGTTGTGCAAGCTGAATCAAAGGAAGACCCCGAGTGTTTGAAGCGCAAGTTCAGAGAAATATGTAATCCCTGTGCAAATATTACACTAGAGAGGCATTTGTTTTACATGAGAGATCAGAAACTAGGGGAAACATTTACAGCTTATATAACCAACCTGAGAAACAGAGGTAAATGTGTCAGTTTGGTGACTTAAAAGATGAGCTGATAAAGGACAGGCTTGTGTGTGGTATTAACAGTGCTGCTGTGAGAAAAATTTTACTTCATGACAGTGATTTAATGTTGAGCAAAGACATAGAGATTTGTCAAATCCATGAGGTGACAGAAAAACACACAACTATGTTTTACAAGTGACATGAGCATGGTTTCAGTAGCTCTAGCGCAGTGGTGCACAACGTCCGGCCCCGGGGCCAAATCCGTCCCTGGACGCAACACCATCCAGCCCCCAGAAAGTAACCAAAAATGCACACACATGCACACACACACACATGAGTACTGTACTACACACAAACACATGAGTACTGTACTACACACACACACACACACACACACACACACACACACACACACACACACACACACACACACACACACACACGAGTACTGTACTACAAATGTAACTTCTTCATCTTCATGTTTAACTGTGACTATAGAAGTGTACCAGTGTCAGAAAAATATGTATTAGTGTATGTATTAGTAATATGCTTAGTGCATTTAAGGCTTGAAAAGGGTTATCACATTTATTCTATTTCACACTGCATAAAATCAGTACGAATTGCAGAAGCTTTCTAACCTTGTGTTATCATGAAATATGCGCAGCTATAATCTTTGCTTATGCTTTGGCAATTTACAGGGATGCAGATAATTTCTGCTTGTGTCAGGAAAATAATGAATAGATGTATGAGACCTAGACAAGGAGTTCTGCTTATGCTGTGAGAAAATACACAGCTGCAGGAGCTATAGATAATCAGAACAATGACTGCTTGAAAATATGAACTGCAATCAGCAGTTTCTTATGTCTGAGCTAGAAAAGTACCTTGAAATGTAACACATGTATTAGAACTACACAATAGAAGCTTGTAATGGGCTAAGAGCCCACCAAGGCCAGGTTGTTTTTCTCAAAATGTTTTTCATAAATCCAATCATGTCAGCAGAAAATCTGAGTAACATCTGCTGTAGAACAATACTGAAAGTTGTGTTTGATTACATCAACCACAGAAGGCAATGCCTTGTAGAACAGTATAAGAATAGCATACTTTCTGTTAGTAGTTAGGCAAAATCCTGTATTTGCATGTTTTTGTCTCCTTGCAGCAAGTGTGCCTTATCTGAACCTTACGTGTATTGGTCTTTGAAGTGTTTTCCTTTGACAACCAGTCTTATTGTTAATTGTACATCTAGTCTATTTTAAACTGCACTCCTGTTCAAGTGTAAATGTACCACATGTATTGATTTTTTTTTTTGTAAAAAAAAAGTCTGTGCCATTTGTCCCAGGTCATACTTGAAAATGTCTTCAGACAAGAACTTCCACCAAGTTAACAATCTTAAATAAGTAAATATGATAACAGTAAAGAGAGCAGATGTAGAAATGGAGAAAAGATGTTCCACTGAGATTTGGTTTTACTGAAGGTCACATTTCAGTCATTTATGACTGGTGAGTCTTAAGTAAATCAAAACAGGATCTGACCTGAGTAGAATACTGGATTACAATAGTTCAACTTATATATTTTCTCTTTGTGGATAAAGATTTGGTGTGGGAAAATGCATACGTTATTTCTGTTTTTTGGTCACTAAACAGAAACTGTGTTTCTAAAATGCATGATAAAGATAAGCACCAAAGCCCTAGCATGACCAAATCATTTGCAATAAATGAACAAGACCATGGCAAATTAATAATATATTGGCCTGCTTAGAGTAGGGATATGCAGAGTGAAATAATATGTACAGAAGCATCCAATGATATGAAAAAGGGTAAATATAAGGGGTTACATGCTTATATAATATGTGAATTATCTGGTTAAAATTATAGAAATAAATATATAAATGAGCAGAAGTGGGGGGGGGGCATTCATTATTACATGTGAATGCCTGTATAACTTATGTTAAAAAAAAAACAAGTGATTAGCAGCTGTCTGGGACATGCCAACAGTGTCACCAAAATGAGGAATGTGAAATAGTGGGTATATGCATCACTGTTTTGATGGAAATGCATCTCTTAGTTTGTGTGAAATGCAAGCTAACCTGGGGAGGAAGGACACAACAGCATATGCTGATGAGTAGTAATGAATGAAAAAGGTGAAAGATGAGTGAATATTTGAGATTGGCAACAAAGAAAAAAATGAGACAGCAACTGATGAAATGGGGAAGGAGATCTGCTGAAATATTTCCTATAATGTCCATGAAATCTATTGATCACTGTAAGGTGGATGTGAGGAAGGTAGGTAGCCTGTCCTAAAGGGTTTGTAGCCACTAATTCCTAGGTTAGATGAGATATACCATTAAAGTATTAAGAGCTAAATCGGATAGGACTGGGAAGAAAAGGAAATGATCAGGGCCACATTCTGAAATGCAGAGGTGTCATTCATTAAAGAGGGGTAGGATTGCAATGAAGATTAAAGAAAAAATGGTGTTGGTAATATTGCAACAAGTAAAGCAGAATGGGAGATAGTTTGAAAAGCTAAGGAGAATATGGCAGGAGACATGATAGCTGATTTTATCGAGTCAGAAGGGAGATGTATAGAAGCACTATTAACACCCTGATGGAGGGCTGAGAAAGCTGAGAAGATCAGAAGTAAAATATGCTATTATAGTTTATATATTCATAGGTAAGTACTAGGCCAACTGCCATTGTGAGCCAGTTTAAGCCTAGTCAGTTTCCCTTTCTGTGTTAGAAATAACTTAATTCCATTTGGTTAGAGATTGGTCTTACCCATCCCATAGCGGATAATTATATATTACCCTTAATGAGAATAAATGGGATCATACCATAGATAATTTGAGGGGACCCATGCATATAATAAAGCATTTAGGGGACACCTCCATCCATTAGCAGTATAGGGGCAGTCATAGGGTAAATTTTCTGTTTCCCATCTAAGATGAGCTTGGAAATAGACAGAGATGAACTTTATTTTATGTGGATGGGAGTCTGTTCCAAGTATCTTTTGCGAGATATACCTATCCCTACAAACCATTTCATTGAAGTTGCAGGAGATGTTTAGATCCCTAGACCGAGTATTTCTGATGTCATTTGACTTGTAGTAAGGTATCTCTGTGGGCATTTCAGTTATTACATGTGTCTGGACAGGTACATACCAAATGTGGCCTGATATTTCAATGACTGGCCAAATGAGGGCTGAGTAAAGGGGGACAATGACATCCCTAGATCTAGATCCTTTGGTTTATAAGCTGTGCAGTATAGAAGGACTTTCTTACAAAAATGGACAGAAATGATGACACCCTCCACATATGTTCCCAAATCCCAAACAAGTTGGTCAGCTGTTAGGAGTGCATTGTCAATGTGTTAGTTCCCTGGGGTATATGACTTCCCAAAGGATAAAATAATGTATTTTTTGGTATTTAGATTTAGTCCCTCATTTTGGTACTAGTTATTTTGAGACAAACCTTCCTGCAGGGTGGCTAAGTAATTTGGAGATTCAAGCACTGTTCTTGCCATGCAGTCACTTGTAAACTTAGTCAGCCAGAGCCCTTTGGTAATGGTTTTTACTTCAAAAAAGTATATGCCAAACAGGGGAGATCCCAGTGCAGAACCCTAGGGGACTTCACTCATGACTGTTCTCTTTGTGGAGGTAACTCCCCTATTTTGATTATCTGCATCATATCTGTGAGCCACTTGGCAATCCAGTAGATAATATAGGGGTTTATTCCCAGTTTATTTAGCTTTTCTACTATTCCTGCGTGTTGAATTGTGTCGAAAGCTTTGGCCAGTTTAAGGTATGCAGTGTATAATGTTTTGCCTTCATCTATTGCTTTGGTGACTTTTTAAAAAATCCACCAGGTGGAGTAAGCATCACCTGCCCTTGAAAAATCCAAAATGAGGTGGGTCCAGTGTTTTGTGGTTCCCTATGTCCTGACTGATTAATTCCATGATAAGTCTTTCCATGGTTTTGGATATGAGGTTGGTCAGACTTATGGGTCTGTAACTGCCTGAGTTTGCACAATGTCCTCTGATATACAGAAAAGGACTGTGCCTGTTCTCCAGTCACTTGGTACAAAACCTGTTTGGAGGCTGAGATTGAACAGTATTTTCAGGTGTGTAGCTATTTCATGCTATTTAAGATGCGTCCAAGGATATTGTCAGGAATGATCGATGCAATATTTTTAGCTTTGATAGCACTTTTAGGACTTGATCTTGTGTGATAGCTGGAGGTAACCCAGTTTCAGGTATATATTGAGGGACAGACAGAGGGGAGACAGGAGTAAAGTTAGAGCTAAATTTATCATAAAGTAGGTTCACTATACCTTCAGCCTTGGTGTAGGTAACATCATTCACAATGAGCTCAGTGCACTTCTGCATTGTGCTTTTGAGATTACAAGCATAACTAAAAATGCCCTGTGATTGCTTTTGGCTTGGGTGGCTATTTTGTCCTCAAACTTGGTTTTAGTGAATTGTATTAAGCTCCTGAATTGTTTTTTATTTCAATGGCAAGGGCTCTAACATTCTGGGAATTACTCTTATTACTTTTGGTCAAAATGCTTTTTCTTTTATTATAAAGATTGTTGATATTGTGGTTCCACCATGTGAGTTTGGTTCTGGGGTTTGGCATGCACTTGCTCCTACAGGTTTCAGTTGCACCTATGCAGCTGTTCACATTCTGGTACAGAAATGAGGTGTACATTACTGCATACTCAGTGGAGTTAACTGGGTTTGGTGGGCATTTGAAGCTTGCTAATGTATCATGTAAGAGTAGGTAGTTTGTTTTAAAGAAATCTCTGAAAGTACCTTGGGTGGAAGGGATCCCTAGTTTCAGTTTTATTTTGAAGGAGACTGTTTTATGGTCAAGCCTAACAAGTGATGAAGATATGCAAGGAATCATAGGTTCATAGGTTCATACTAGGCTATCTGCCCAAGGGCATTTATAAGCCTAGCCAGGGTTTTGTGGCTTTCGCCACCCCTTTAGTTTGGAGGATACTATGCCCATTATTTTGCTGTGCCTCTGTCAAGCAGTGACACTGAGATAATCCCTGGGGTATATCTGCGATCTCCCATCCATTGGTCAAGATTTCTCTTGAACAAAGCCAGCGAGGTGCTCTGCCTCACATGTATCGGGATTTTGTTCCACAGCATAGGGAGTCTCTGGGTGATGAATCTGTCCCTCCAGCACGTCCTATTAATAACCGTGTCAAGGTCCAAGTCTCCCGCCCTTGTAGTTCTGAGGGATCTAGATTTTTTGAGGTGAAGCATGTTCATCAGTTCTGGGTTGGACATGGCCTTGTATGTCAGGCACAGGTCACCTCTGAGCAGACGGTAAGCGACTGAGAAGAGCTGAAGTTCCTTCAGTCGGGCAGCATAGGACATATTTTTGAGACCCTTTATCCTTTTGGTGAGGAACTTTTGGGGCCTTTCCAGTTGCTGCAGGTGTCGTGTCAGATACATTCCGAATGGGGCATTGTGCTCAATCATTGGCCTGATGAGTGATGAGTACAGGGGGACGATGACTTCCCTTGATCTAGATGCGAATCCCTTCATGATCAGGTGGGCAATGTAGAAGGTCTTCCTAACTACTTTGGCAATGTGAGTATCAAATGAAAGGTTACTGTCAACCTGGGTACCCAGATCCCTGATAACCTCTTCTGTGCTTAGTGGGTTGCCACCTATATGGTAGCTAGGGGTAACCTTGTTTTTCCCGAAGGGTATGACTATGCATTTTTTGGCGTTTAACTTTAGGCCATGGTTCTGGCACCAGTTTTCCGTTTCTATAAGACCCTTCTGAAGGATATCTGTGTCAGATGCGTTCTCAACTATGGCACCCAGTTTGCAGTCATCTGCAAATTTTGTCAGCCATAATCCTCCTGTGTTTGCTTGTACTTCTGAAAAGTAGATGCCGAACAGGAGAGGGCCCAGGACTGAGCCCTGTGGGACACCACTTGTGACAGGCTTTGAGTCTGACATGGCGCCAGCAACTCTGACCCTGTGGGTTCTGTCACTTAGCCAATTTGCAACCCATCTTGTGACGTATGGGTTTACATTTAAGCTGATGAGTTTTTCAATGATACCTGAGTGGGGTATTGTGTCGAAAGCCTTTGCCAGGTTGAGGTAGGCTGTGTGGACTGCCTTTCCCTCATCAATGGCCTTGGTGACTGTTTCGAAAAAGTCCACCAGGTTTAAAAGGCATGATCTGCCCTTGACAAAGCCAAACTGGGTCGGATCCAAAGTCTGCAAGTCCCCTATGTCTTTATATATGAGTTCCATTATGATTCTCTCCATAGCTTTGCAGACCAAGCTTGTCAAGCTGATGGGACGGTAATTTCCCGGGTCGGTGGAGGCACCTCCTTTGTGAAGTGGGACCACAGTTGCCGTACGCCACTCCTTGGGTATGTATCCTGAGGTGAGGCTAAGATTAAACAGCTGCCCTAACTGCGGGTTTAATTCCTCATTGAGTTCGTGGAGCACACATCCGGGGACACCATCTGGTCCCATGGATGCTGTGTTTTTTGCCTTGGAGAGAGCAGTTCTCACCTGAGCATTTGAGATGTTTGGGGGGCTATAATTCTCTGGTATAGATATCTCACCTTTTGGGGGGGAGGGGGGGGGTTTGCACTGAACCTGTCAGCCAGTATGTTGGCAATGTCTGTAGGTTCAGCAATTTTTACATCATTTTGAACTAATTCTGAGCATATCTGGGAGTTTCCTCCCAGGTTTCTAACATAGCTAAAGAAGGCCTTATGATTGTCCTTTGTGTCCTTGGCGACTTTTCTCTCAAAATTTGCCTTGGATGTTTTTATGAGAGATCTTAATTTTTTACTTATAATGATCAAGGGTGTTTTCCCTTTTAAGGATTTTGCTCTGTCTTGTAGTAGCTTCCCTTTTGTTGTAGAGCTTGTTTATGGCTGGGGTCCACCAAACTGGACGCTTGCCTTTGGTACAAAGGGTCTTTGTTTTGTTTGGGATTGCCTGATCCATGCAGTCCTGTAGGTGCTGGTAGAAGGCATTTGTAAGTGATTCAGTGGCTTGAGTAATGGTTTCCGCAGTCTCGGGGGCCATAAAAGAGACCACACTAGCCTTTAGAAGTGTGAAGTCGGCTTTTGAGAAGTTCTTCACTGTGGTCTTTTTTATCTCAGGTGGGGGCGGGATGTGGACTTCCAGTGAGATTAGTTTATGGTCTGATCTCACCAGTGAAGGGTATACTTCCGGCGTTGAACATTGTGACCCCATGTTTGTGATGATGAGATCTAGTATGTTATCTCCTCTTGTGGGAATGGTGACTAGTTGTTCCATGGCATTTGAGTTTATGAACTCTAGGAACCTTTGAGCTAGATTGTTGGGGCTAGAGTAGTGATCCCAGTCTATATTCGGGTAGTTGAAATCACCTAGTATGATGGTGTTTGGAGATACATTTATCCCCTCCAGTGTTGTCAGGAAAGCTATGTGAGGTTCCTGAGATTGAGAGGGTGGCCTGTAACATGCTACAAATTGCAGAGCAGTCTTGCCTATGGTTAGTTGCACCTGGATGGTCTCCGATGCATCGTGCATTGCCACCAACCTTGAGGTGTGGGTGTTCTTGATGAATACAGACACCCCCCCTCCTTTCTTGGTGTTGTCCGGATTTTGGGGCCGGAAAACATGATAAGAGGTAAAGCCTGATAGTGCCGGGGTGCTCTCGGGAGCCTTGAACCAGGTTTCAGTCACAGCACAGGCATCGATGTTCTCCATACTGAGAAGGGCCTCGAGTGCGTGCATCTTGAGGTTGAGACTTCTGGCATTGAGCAGCATTACCCTTAGTTTTTTTCCTTTTTTGTGTTCTAGGGTGGTAGGTTTAGAATTTGAGCCTTGCCTAAAAAAGGCACTATGGGGGTGGCAAGAGCCTTTGCCAATATCCAGAAGACCAGGGGTGACAGGTGCAAGCCGTTCCTTGCAAAGCAGCGTGGCTTGTCCAGCATGTCATCCCAGGCAGACAGATATTGGATCCCCTTTGAATGACACCAGAGTTTAAGCCAATTATTGAAGCTGATCATCTTGTCTCTGTATTGTGGCATCATTCTTGGTGAAGGTAGGATACTGCTCAAGGTCAGGGTCATACCTGCCTGGGCTACATAATCAGAGAGCTCCTCTATGTCTCTTTTCATGTAGTCCAAGGAGGTATGTCTCAGGTCATTCACACCAGCGTGGACAATGACAGAGTCATACTTGTACCTGCTGTTGAGAGACCTGAGTGCTTGTGTTATGTGGCGGATTCTAGCGCCCGACAGGCAGCTTACTGTGACCTTTTCCTTGTTCAATCTGGTGAGCGGGACGTCAGTGTGTCTGA
>NC_056735.1:785566535-785579035 GCF_019279795.1 Protopterus annectens
TTTTTGACGAGTGGAAGTAATAATGCCTGCATTGTTTTTTTTTTTGTTTGTTTGTTTTAGTTTTCTCTTCTTTCTTTTACATCATGCAGCACATTCCAACAAATTCGGTGGAAGAACAGGAAAGAATGAAGCAGAGCACACCTCTCAAGTGTCTAGATTGTCCAGATCTCTTACTTTTCTGTTATTTTTCATACTATTTGTGGCTTTCTGGCAAATCTTTGTGGATTGTAGCATTTGACTTTATATCCTTCAGAAACTGTATGCCAGTGCAAAACCTAGTTATTTTTGCGGCATTCTAAGTTTATATGAGGAATTTATATTATTTGCCATTCTGTCTGGACTTTTGCACCCCATTATTTTTTATCCTTGTCCCTGATTCTTGTGTTAAGAGTTTGAGAGGTATGACGCAAGCAAATAAGCTTCTTTGTGCTGGAAGGAAAGAGAAAAGATGTGAAAAAATAGGATACATTGGATGCAAGATTAGGAAAATGGAAACTATATGGCATGAAGGGCCATGTAATCATCTGTAATTCAGATAGACAAATGATAAAACAAGTGGGGAGAGGATGGAGATGGAAAAGGTAAATGGAGATGAAATGAAAAGAAATATGAAAGGAAATGCTAGGCTAGGACATACAAAATAGAGATAATAAGGAAAACTTGCACAAATAAAAACAAATAATGTGATTTGATTTCTGTGAATGCATGCTTGCAAGAGTGCATGTGTGCGCGCGCGCGTGTGTGTGTGTGTGTGTGTGTGTGTGTGTGTGTGTGTGTGTGTGTGTGTGTGTGTGTGTGTGTGTGTGTGTGTGTGTGTGTGTGTGTGTGTGTGTGTGTGTTTGTGTGTGTGTGCACATGCTTGCAAGTGGTTATAGTATGTGTGAGGCTTAATACGTAACGTGTAATATTTTTTGGTAATTACCTAGCCTACAAATATTATAATAATAGTATTCTTATTATGCTAACAGTGAATCTGAAAACAGGAAAGCTGCACTGTTACTTTACATGTTTTCTTCCTTACAGTTTGTAAATTATATATGAAATGTCTTTGGGTTGTCTAAACATGTAAAACTTGTCCATCTTACACATCTTGTCTAAGCAACAAGAAAGAACCATAGTAATGCAGTAACATAGTACACATTTTAATAAAACCTGCTATATCATGACTATAATACTAAAAACAGAAGATGAATTTGTTCGAAACCCAATACCTTGACCAATTTCATCTACAACCCAGATCATCATGAAAAACAAAGGTGTAATGAAAAAAATCAGAAATGTAAGCAAATTAGTTTATATTTGTGATCAAATACTAAACCTAAGTAAGTGTTCTGACAATAAACAATGAAGCCCAAACTACCTAATTAAAATAAATTAATGTAGCTTATACATATATTACAAATATTTTATATATATATATGGGTTCACTTTATAACATCGAAATACTGAAATGTCGAATTTCAGTATCTCGAAGCTATAAAGTCGAATGTTCAAAATAGCGAATGTTCATAATCGCGAATTTGACGTATGTCGAAAATATGTCAAATTTGCGGTTATGAAGTTGCGCTATGTAATGTCCGGGTTTGTGTTTTGTTGGTGCGCGGTGCCGTGTTTGGATGTAGGTGTTATGTCAGGTAGGTGAGTGTTTTGTAAGGGTTTTGAGTGGGAGTTAGAGTGTGTGTGAGGGATTGGAGAATGTGCATGTGTGAGTGAGCTTTTGTGTTGTGTTTGTGCGATCCCAGAGTTAGTATATATAAGTAGGGGGGTGTGGGCGGCGCAGGGGGGCTTGCCCCCCTGCTTATGTGTGTATGAGTTGTGTATGTGTGTTGTTTTTTTGTTTATGTTGTGATGTGGGTGTTTTGTTGTATGTTTAGTGTAGTGTGTGCGGTGTTTTCGGTTATGTGGTTTCGCGGTTTTTGTTTGTTGGTGTTTTGTGGATTCGGTTTTATAGTCTCGAGATACTGAAATTCGATATTTCAGCATTTCGAGGTTATAAAGTGAATCCATATATATATATATATATATATATATATATATATATATATATATTATATATATATATATATATATATATATATATATATATATATGGGTCTACTGCTTTTAATCAAATACCATTTATTCGAAAAAGAGCAGTAGACCACTCAGTTATGCAAAACTGCACTTATTCAAAAGTGCACTTTCACAAAACTCAGTTCAATGAACCAACAAAAAGATTAAAAAAAAACAGAAAACGCTTATTAACATTACATTGACATACACACCCCCCCTACTTAAATATACCAACTCCAAGATCACACTACAGTGGGGAACCGGTAAATTCCCTATTCCCCACTGTAGTGTGCCTTGGCGCTTCAGTTTCCCTGAACGGTTTGTTGAACCATGCTTCGCGGAAGTACACTTTCGCATAACCGAGGATCCACTGTTCGTTTTTTAACAAGTGGATTTTCGGTCTTTTACAGTAGACCCATATATATATATATATATATATATATATATATATATACATATATATGTGTGTGTGTGTGTGTGTGTGTGTGTGTGTAGGTTGAAAAAAAATTGACCCCCTAATGTGCATGCTTTGAGGCACAAACTTGGACCATATAAAAGAATAATACTGTGCATTCGACACCACCCTGCCAGCTAATTATTTATACTATGAGATCACAGAATCCCTAGGGAAGGGACATATTCCCCAACCCCAAGGTCTGTTGATCTCGCACACCTGTCAACTATTTGTTTTATTGACCAAAGTATGTTGACAAAACAGATGACAACATTTGAGAATTTTGATTAATAAAAGCACTCATATTTACATTTACTTAATTATATGGTTGCACAACTGTAAAGAAAGAGAAACTAGATGGAATAAGTTATAGTCAATGAGCCATCAGTCGACTATAGCATAATTCATTTATCTTAACCACGACAAATTGTGAAGCAAACGTTGGCCTTGATTTAACAAACATACACACAAATAAAAGGTAACAAGGGAGATTGGCATAAAGGTTAAAGTGTGTACCTTGCAAACACAAAGTGCAGGGTTTGATTTTCATATGGAATAACACACTAGTCTTAAAATGATCCACAAGGGCAGTTAGCCTGCAACTAATTTATATAGAGATATATATTAATAAAACACACACACAGCTATACATACGTGCTTTTATTAAGCAGAGATTGTCTAAAGAATGAAACAAAAGGAGAGAGATATTATCATTTTTATTAAAACATTCAGTCATGACTGAGGCTGAAACAAACAAGAGCCAAAGAAATATTTGTATGTGTGTATACATAAATAAATAAATATATATATATATATATATATATATATATATATATATATATGAAGCATCTCACATATGTTGACTTTTTGTTTAGTCAACAGCTGTTTTGTTGACACAGTTTGTAAACAGATCAGCTAGACAACATTTTTCCAAGATCACTGAGGAATATGCCCCTCCTGTAGTATTATGCAATCTCAGAGTTGAGATATTTAAAGAGTAGGAGGTGCAGGGGTGACCCTCCAAAAATCATTGTTTTTAGTTGCATGCTCTGAGGGTATATCTTTGAGCATGCACTGTTCAATTTTTATTCTTTTTTTCGATAAGATGTGGTGAATATTAAGGACATTAACATTGTTTCAATTTGACATTAGCCAGTCTCACACACACACATACACACACACACACACACACACACACACACACACACACACACACACACACACTCATACAAAATGCATTACTTTAATTACTTTGAAGTAAATCTGCTACAGCATCTCACCAAGCAAAACAAATCATTTCTCTCCTTTAAACTTGAGATGAATAACTCAATTAAATGTCTTTTTTATGAATTTGAATTTCCCTTAATATTGTAAATGTTCTCTAAGTATTCACATTTCAGCTTTGGAACACTGAGTTTTTAATTCTTGAGATAATGAAGAGCAAAATTAAGCTATCACATGTTTTGTTCTGCACAGCTTATCTGCAGGAAACCATCAAGGCACATTACTCTTATGCAGAACGGAATGTTACTCTGGGACTTCTTGACATATAATCATTCTTATGCTGACAGTGTATATCACATGATACATATCAAGTCCTTACATTCAGATGTTCTGATTCTTTAGCCTAAATGACATACGCAACCACTTTTCAGTCTGCTACAATTATGCCATGTCTCAAGAATTTTAAATATATGAATACATAAAAATGCTGCTGCAAACTTAAAAACAATTCAATATTTCACTATGTCTGGAACCATGTGTAACACTAAATTTGAAAAAATCCTTCATTAGGAGTATTTACAGCTCATATCTGTCACCTGGGGAGAGATCTAGAAAGGTTACCAAGAGGGGTAAGCCCATTTTACCTTTCGCAGTGACCATTTCCAATTTAGAATCAGCCCTACTGCAGTGCTGTAACATAAAGATGTTCCACTTTGGTGGACTGTGTCTGTGACCCACTGCAAATGCATTGAGGCATTCTGGGGGAGTAGCCTATTTGGTACTTTTCCGTTATCGGGGCAACAGCTGTAATCAGCATTTGGAATGTTAGCCTGTGGTCACAAAGATCACACTGCTGCCGCTGAGGTTTATTCAAAAAGTTATACTTCCCTTGCAGACCATCACCGAATGTATTTATTTAAATAGCAATGTACTGAAACTGCAAAAAGGCAGTGCATGGTCTTATCAAGTTGGTCCAGTAGATGGCTTGTTATACAAATACAGAACACGGTAAGCTGACAGTATTTAATTTCAATAATGAATTTACATTCAATATATATAGCATGTGTTCAATCTTCACTGAAGCTGTCATTCAGCATCACAACAGGCTGCAAGTGGAGGCATATCAAAACACACCTGATCTGACACAAAACGCGTTAAGCACCCCATGATAAAATGAAAGATGTGCATGAACAAATAATGCTACACAACTCTGCCATGAAACCACAGTAATGTAAACGTGCAACAGTAAATGTTAAAAGAAACTGCTGTTGCGGGATATGCTCATATAACTTAGACTGTTGCAGTGATCTAATTAATGTTGTATGCCAGAATGACTCTTTACATCTCCCAAATAGTTTCTACCTGCTGCATAACTATGAGAAGGATGTGCACCTCTCTCTAAGCAATCAGTAAAACGGTCTCTGCCTGCTCCCTAGCTAAACTATGAGGACGTGTAGTAAATCACATTTACAAACAGATCTTTCCAGTTACGGGTTTAAACATCCTGACAAGTCACCATAAGTTCCCACACTTCTCAAGATCATGAATAAGCACATTGTGGCCCTTCCCCCTTAAAAAACACATGGTTACTGTCTTCCAAATTTAAAATCAGAAGATCTGTCTTCATCGCCCTTAATTTTACAGTATCTAAACAACATATTTCCCTTCAACAAATGATCACTTATAAGGACTTAAAGCCCCTACACCAATATCTTAATAATCACCATCACTTACCATGCTCGGTTCACGAACAAGCTTTCTGACACCCTGAATCAGCAGATTCAGATACGTGACATCAGTGGGAGAGCAACCTTTGAGAGAAGAGGCTGCATCATTGCGTGTTTGTATAACAATTTCACTTTGGGAAGCCCTTCTGCGCTCCATGCATCTCAACCTCTAAGATACAGAAATCTGAACAAAGACATATATAACTGGGGGGGCAAAGGACCAAAAATACAGATACATTTTAAACATTGCTCTTACAAACATAGTAAATTGATAGAATAACAGATTTTGGATTAGCGTGAATTTCAAATGCTGATTACAGCTGTTGCCTTGATAACGGAAAAGTACAGCCTATTTTAATTAGTCATGTGGTGTCCTTTAGAAATGCCTGCAATTAGGCATTTACACAGCTGAGCGATTCAGCGATTCACCCAGTTGTGTAAGTTAGCTTGGCCAGCCATGTTAAAGACCATTTCTAAATATTCATATTCACCCATTAATTTGAATGAGTGAGACTGTGTTAGAAAAATATGTATTAATGTGTGTATGCTTAATGCCAAATTAATAATCAAATGTTTTTAATATGCTTTTCATTCTATTTTTCATGCACTGTGATTTATACAAATTGAGTTTCATATGAGACTGAAAAAGATGCTTTTTTAAAACTGCAGTATCCTTTCTGAAACTTGCAAGTTGCCCTCTGACCTAGTAACTGCTAGCACAGCAATATTCTTGTTTATGCCTTGTGGAAATGTACTTGAGAAGCAGGTGTTTAATCTGCTAGGTCAGAAGTATATGAATGAACAATAGTTTATATTATAAATGTAATGATTCTAGACAAACAGCCTTGTCCATAAGATGGGAACCTCTGCAGCTGCAGTAATTTAGAGATAAAATAGACAAAGGATTATTAGAGAAATGAACTGCTAGCATTGTGCTTGATTTAGCCGTAGTATCTTGAATGTAACATAACAAGTATCTAACTGAAAGTAACCAAGGCCATGTTGTTTTCCTCAGGAAGTTTCACATAAAAATTGTTTAAATCAGCAGAAATTCATGGGAAAGATGGTCAGAAGATGATGATGAAAAGGTGGTAATCTGTTACGTCAGCATGGTAGGACAGGATTAATTTGATAACCTATAAAAATGAATGTATTTCCTGTTTCTGGTTAGACAAACTCTGTATTAGCACATTTTTGTCTCCTTGCTGCAAGATTAAAGTGCCTTAACCTGAACCTACCGTGTTTTGATCATTTTTAAAGTATATTTTTCCTTTGACAGATTGGTCCTTCGGACCGGAAACGTATCTCTCGCTCTAGGCCTAGGTCAGAATTGGGCCCAGTGGCATGCATCCGTACGGAGAAGAGGCCAAATCGGCTCTTCTGTTTTGAAAGACCTCTGACTGAATTGTCGTTCGAAAGAGGCCAGCCACTGTTTCTGATCTGGGATTGGAGGACGAGTCAATGATCCAGTGGATCAACTCATGGAGGGTCAGGTAAGGAGGAATTACCTTATTTCTGTTTTAAGATCAGGGACTAAGTACAGAACTGTTTTTTGTCAGGTAGATTTGCGTATGCAGATCAGGGACAGAAAAAGGGGTTACTGTTTTTTGTCATAGATCAGGGAAACAGAATAGGTAGACAGTTATTCTAGATAAACTGTGAAAAGGTGTAGATTTGTGGTACCATGTGATAGAAAGGGTTATGTAACAATTTACAGCTTAGCTAAGACACCAATGGGAAACCAGTGCACAAAAAGTTCCCGGGACACACCCCTAACTGAAGACGCGAAGTATATGCAATTACAGCGTGCCGATAATGTTAAATATTACACCAAATGGGTCGATAAGTATAAATTCGAGGGTAATTTAGATAAACTTGCACTTATGAAACTTGCAAAACAGTTGAAAATAGATGCGAAAGGTCAATTAAAAAAGCAAAGACAATTAGGAGTCCCTCAGGCGCATAGGTGGCTTGAGGAAGCAAACCGTAGGGAGCAAAGAATTAAAAACTCAAAGACAATGTTCTTAGACAAAGAAGACAATAACTTAGTAATAGCAACGGCCCCTCTTTTGCCCCCTCCACTTCCGTTACCAGAATATGAAGCGAGTGGACGAGCTGATCCACCTCCACTATACCCAGCTGTCCCTGCAAAAGCACAGCCGTTTGTCAGGGATCCTATCGAGACTAGGTCTCGAACACGCGACTTGAGGAGGGAGATTGAATTAAATGAATTAAATAGAGCATCACAGGCTATGAGTAAAGAAGAGATATGTCCGCTCATAGAAGTACCGAATCCTCAGGCAGGACAGGCAGGACAAGATCTGACTCTTTTGGTTTATAGACCGTGGACACCGGAAGATATCCGGAAAGCCACGGAAGGTATTCCCCACCCAAAAGTGAATTTTAGAAAATTTTTGGAAGACTTACAGGGTATGAGATTAAGTTACCATTTAAATGGAGAGGAAGTAGAAAAAGTAGTTAGACAAATTGTGGGTCCAGATTGGCACATGATCAGTGGCGACTGGAATCCTTGTGACGCACAACTTAGACCACTCCCACATATTAATGCAGAACTGGATGGCAGAGTGAAAGGTCTGACAGACCGAATCTCTGAAAAGTGGAAGCCTAGGGCTGATTGGACTTGCATTAATCAATGCATTCAACAGGAAGGTGAAACAGTTGATAGATATTATGCTAGACTGTTAGAGTGTTTTAATAATCACTGCAGAATGCAGATACCAGAAAACCAGACACATGATTCCTCATATGAACAACAGTTAAAGAACGCATTCTTGAAGGGTAGTATAACTCCCATTAGTAGCTTTATTACGAAGCATATGGTAGATCATCGAACAAGTAGATTACAGCCATTACTTGAATATGCTAGACATGCAGAAAGACATTTTAATAGTAAAAAGAAAAAGAAAACTCAAGTATTTTCGGCAGAAGATGGGTCAGAAGTGTTTGTAGTCCAAACTGGGATAAAGGGAAAGAAAAATACCTAGGGAAATAAACAATCTGACAAACGATCAGAAGATTTCGAAGAAAGAAAGAAAAAGGGTGAATGTTTTAAGTGTGGGAAAAAAGGACATTTAGCAAGGGATTGCAGGCTAAACAAGAAGGCGACAACAGAAGAAAAGGAGGATGAGGAATGACTATATGATAGTCAGGAATCATTGGAAGAGAGAAAGCAAGAAAAAGTAAGTACAAATATGATAGCTGGAGTAGAGGATGTGACACAAGGGGTAGAGGATGTATATGAATATACAGATATAGAAGAAAATGAAATTTTAGACCTAGCTCTTTTGAGCTTAGAGCTTTACTTAGCAGATACAAAACCGGAAGTGACGCTTCTGGTAGAGGGGAGGGAAGTTAAATTTTTGTGTGACTCAGGGGCTTCACGGAACCTGATACACCCTTCCAAGCTACCGGAAGATACAGAATCACCAGATTATATACTAGTGAAAGCAGCTAATGGACAGCTGTATCAGGAGCCACTCTCCCATGACATAACAATAACAGACCCCGTTTCAGGGATGACTCAGAAAAGTAAGATTGTAGTTTCTGCAAAATGCCCAGTAAATCTTTTGGGTAGAGATTTGATGCAGATATTTGGCATAGCTGTAGTTCCAAGCATGCAGGGTATGGAAGCACAGTGACAAATGGACACTTTTGTAGTGCGACCGGAGGGTGAAATGTATTATTGGTACAGCCAAGACTTAGTTACGACTGGTCCAGGGGCAGTAACCGAAGAACTGATGAACATAGCCATCAGCAAGTTCCCCTCCCCCGACATTGACAAACAGCATTTGTTGCATTGTACTCTATATTACTGTAATAGACCAGGACCTGATAAAGATTATGAACAAGAATTGTTTCAGAACCAAGCAAACAGGCTAGTATTGTGAAACTTGTACTGGGATGCAGAAGGGAACAGTGTAGCAAGCTGTTCATTGCCCCAGGAATTTTTAGCACTTTACAAATCTAATCGACTGCCACATGTTAGTTTAACTAAGAACAAAACTTTAAAATGGGCAGACTTAGGTGAGAAAGTCACAAGGTGGGAAAAGCAGACAGAATTAGAGCTCTCCGAACAAGGAGTACAGAAACAGAAATTGAATTGGATTACACAGACACACCTAGCTGTACACTCACAGGCTAGTGAGAATAGTTGAGTATTACTCTTATTGGAAGAAGAGGAAAAAGTCTTGCGAGACATACCAGACATTCTCTGGTCAGCAGGGAAATTAGATGTAGGAATTATACGAACAGCAGGACCAGTTACCATAATGCCAAAGTCAGCATTTGACCCAAGAAAAGACAGTATCCCTTGAGAAAAGATGCAGAGGTAGGGATCAAGCCTATCATAGCAGCCTTACTTAAGGAAGGAGTCTTAATAGAATCTCCTGATTCACCATGTAATACACCTTTATTTCCTGTCAAGAAAGCAAACAGGGAATGGCATATGGTCCAAGACTTACAAGCTGTAAATAATGCAGTTATACCCAGGGCACCAACCGTGCCAGATCCACACACCTTATTGAATGATTTAAAGCCAGAACAGAAATATTTTTCAGTGGTAGATATTAACAATGCATTTTTCTTGATACCGATACACCCTGACAGCCAATATTGGTTTGCGTTTACATTTCAGGGAAAGCGGTATATGTATACCAGATTACCGCAGGGATATTGCGAAAGTCCAACAATATTTGCACAGGAAATGGCAAGCAACCTTGCGGGATTTATCCCACCAAAAGATAGTCAGATTCTACTTTATGTAGACCAACTACCAAGAAGGAAATGATGTCCTTCCTGGGAACTACTAATTTTTGTCGGAGTTGGATACCAAACTATGCTTTGGAATCTGCTCCACTGGCTGATTTAATATTTAAGAAGCCGATGGCAGCACAAGATTTATTACAATGGACACCTGAAGCAGAAGCAACTTTCTGTAAGCTGAAACAATTGATAGCATCATCCTTAGTTTTAGGATTACCAAACTATAACAAGCAGTTTATTCAAACTGTAGATTGTAAGCAAGGTTATATGACATCAGTATTGACACAGCAACATGGGGACAAACAACGCCCCATAGCTTACTATTCATCACAGTTAGACCCAGTGGCGCGATCTCTGCCCCACTGTGTACAAGCAGTAGTTGCAGCTGCAATGGCAGTGCAGGCTTCAGCCTCAGTAGTGTTATTCCACCCTCTCACATTGAGAGTGCCTCATGCAGTCGCAATTATTTTACTGCAAGAAAAAGTAGCATATCTTTCTTCAGCTAGGCATCTTTCCTGTATGATCATACTGTTGAGCCAACCTCATATGACAACTGAACGATGCACAACTTTGAATCCGTCAACTTTGCTTTCAACCCCTGCAGATGGCAAACCACACTGCTGCCTGCAGGAGATTGAGCAAAAGACATTACCTAGACAAGACCTTACGGATGTTCCCTTGGATGATGCCGAGGTGACATACTACATGGACGGCTCATGCAGGAGGGGTCCTACAGGACAGAATCTGGTGAGGTATGCAGTCGTTTCTGATACTGAAACTTTAGAAGCAAAATCTTTACCACACAACTTATCTGCACAAGCAGCAGAATTGATTGCCTTAACAAGGGCATGTACCTTAGCAAAAGGTAAGAAAGTGAACATTTATACTGACAGTCAGTATGCTTTTTCTACTGTACATGTTTTTGCGCAACAGTGGAAAAATAGAGGAATGATAACATCTACTGGTAAACCGATCAATCATGCACAACTTATTTTAGATTTGTTAGATTCAATTCAGTTTCCTAAAAAAGTAACTATTTGCAAATGCGTAGCTCATACGAAACAACAGGATAGGATTTCAAAAGGTAATGCACGGGCTGATACAGCTGCAAAGCAGGCAGCCTCAGCCACGGAAACTTTTCTTTTGAGTGAGGAATTACAACCTTCAGAGACTTTAGATTTAGAAATGTTAAAAACAATGCAGACACTTACTACAGATATTGAGAAACAAAAGTGGATAAAATGAGGAGCGATCCTCGAAAAGGGACTGTACATCTCCAAGGAAAGAAACCGATTTTGCCATCTAATTTGTTTAGATATGCAGTGTTGTTGAGCCATGGGCAGAGCCATGTCTCAACAGGGGGGATGGTACAGTTAGTAAATCGAGTGTTTACAACCTACGGATTTATGAATTATACAAAAATTTTTTGTGCAGCATGCCATGTTTGTAACAAGCATCATGCACAAGGAGCGTTGAAGCCTAAGCAAGGGAATTTTCCTACACCACCATATCCGTTCCATACTATTTGTATGGATTTCATAGAATTGAATAAATGTGAAAATAAGAAGTATTGCCTTGTTATTATAGACATGTTTTCCAAATGAGTAGAAGCATTTCCAACTAAAAATCCAGATGCAACTACTGTTGCAAAGGTCCTTGTTAAAGAAATTATACCCAGATTTGGCATACCGGAAAAGATTTATAGTGATAACGGGACACATTTCGTGAACCAAACGATCCACCAACTCAGTCGTTATTTTGGGATATCGTTAAAGCACCACTGCGCGTATCACCCCCAATCTGCAGGGCTAGTAGAGAGGCATAATGGGGTATTGAAGAACAAACTTAGGAAGTTGATAGAAGAGACACAGAAAAACTGGGTGCATTGTTTGCCTTTGGCACTGTTGAGTATGAGAACTGTTCCAAATGTAAAGGGATTAACTCCTTTTGAAACTTTGTTTGGGAGGGCATATTATACACCTCAGTGGAAACCTCTCCTGTCTACAGAGCCGGAGGCTGACAGTTCACTTGCAGGATATATGAGACGATTTTTAACTTTTGCAGTTAAATTCTGTTTCAGATAAAGGAAAACTGAAATCAGAAGCACAGTAGCCCCAGGCACTTGGGTCTGGGTGAAGATTGTGAAGCAGAAAAATTGGAGTTCTCCGAAGCGGGAAGGTCCGTACCAAGTACTACTGTCAACACCCACTGCAGTCAAGATCACAGAGCGAGCTTCCTGGATTCATTTGATGCACTGTAAA
>NC_056735.1:785584035-785588142 GCF_019279795.1 Protopterus annectens
TATACACTAAGTACTTATATTACCATTACCAATATTAATAATGAGTAATATGCAATTGCTAAAATTTGCTCTTATAATATCAAGTGAAATTGTTAAACTTTTAAATAGTTTCATACAAAATTTACAGAATATGCAGTTTTCTTTAATGATATACAGCTTATTTTAAAAACAGCTATGTACATGAATAATAATATGTATACAGGACTGTTAATATGTATTCACAATTATTAGAACATACATATACATCATATTTAATCAAATTACTTATAATATTATTTAATAATTTATTTATTCAGTTTTTCAATTTCTTAACAAGGGTTTGGTAGGTATGTTTTAATGATTAATATTTTGTAATATTGTTTTAATAAGATTTTTTAGAGTATGATAGCAACTCAGTTTGTATTGTTGAGAACAATGATTAAGGCTATCTATTCTTATGTTTTATGTAAAGACCATTTGAAATGGGGTATTTGTTTCTTTAAGATACCTTCAGACAATTGATCTAATTTTACAATTTTGGCGGGCTTTCAGAGTATTTAAGAACTACTGTTGGATTTATTGATTGTTCTGAAGAAGTCTACAGTACGTAGATGAAAGCGCTAAACTTTTGAGTTTTAATTGTGTTTAATAATAGTAAATAAAGTGTGGATCGTGACATTCTACTGGAACAGTGTTTGTGCTTCAGTTTATGGTATGTCATTATTATCCTTGCATAACTCAATTCCTAGATATTTTAAGGTAGATTCTTGTTTTCCTATAATGTGATTCCCCTTCACATGCAATTATTTTTTTTTTTATTATTTAAAAATAAAAATTTTGATTTTGATTTACTGAAATGGAGTCCTGAAGTCCTGTAAAGTGTGTCAATTAAAATATCTAATTCTTCTAATGTCTCTTTTGTTTTGGATAATGTTAATAATATGTCATCAGCAAAGAGCATTTCTTTATAATTGTATTGTTCATAAACATCTACTCCTTTGATTTTTGTATTGTTACGTATTGAATCTGCCAATATTTCAATAGCCAAAGTAAATAGAATGGGTGACATGGGACATCCTTGTTTAGTACCCTTTATTATATATATATATATATATTCAGAGGTGAAAGGACCTAGGTTAACATATGCTAAATTATTTGCATATATATTCTTTAGTAGATGAACCAAGGAAGGAGAAAATTCAAATAACACCAGATTTTTGAATAAATAGTCCCAATTTAGGGAATCAAAGGATTTCTCTATATCTAAGCCAGTTATGAGTGTTTATTTATTTTCTTTATTAATATAATCTATAAGAGAAATTATCCTTTTAATACTATCATGTGTGTGTCTATGATATATAAATCCAGTTTGATAATTATTTATTGTTTTGGATAGTGATATTTTCATTTTGTTAGTTAATATTGTCATAAATATCTTATAGTCATTATTTAATAATTATATAGGTCTATATGAGGTACAGAGGTTTGGGGATTTGTTTTCCTTTATGATTGGTGTAATTAAGGAATATCTCCAAGAGGGTAGTATTAAAGCTTGTGACTGAATTTCTAATAGTGTTTTATGGAAGAGGGATAGTATTTTTGAAGGAAAAAGTTTACATATTTCCATAATTATGCCATGTATACCTGGAGCTTTATTATGTTTACCTTCTTTTATTGTTATCTGTAATTTCTTTGTAGGATATGGGTGCTTGCAGATCTAGTTTTAATTTTTATGGTATTGTTTTTATTTTAGAACATCTTTCATCTAGATTTAATTGATCAATATGTATATTTTCTTTTTGGAAATGTTCCATATAGTGATTTCTATAGGCATCAAGAATGTCGCCTATATCCGAGACATTTTTCCCTTTCTTTTCATGGAAGATACATTTAATGTTATTAGCTTTTGATTGAATTTTGATTATTGTGGATAAATTATATAGATATTTGAGAGAAGTGGCAAAGGTATCCAGTTTTAGTTTTTCTAAAGCTAAACTAGTTTTATGTGTTAGAATTTTGTTGTATTTATTGTTTAATACTTCTACTTTCTTTTACATCTCCAAATGATTTTGATTTTTTCAGCTTTTACTGACAAAAGTTTTGATTGTACATCTAATAATTTAGAATCACATTTTCTGATTTTTTTTATACCAAGTTAGGGTTTTACCATATATGTAAGCTTTTAATGAGTCCCATATCATTATTTTATTTATCTCTGTGGTGTAATTAATATCTAAGAAGAACTGTAATTCAGATAATAACCAGGGTTTGAATGTGTTCATTTTAGTTATATATGTTGGAATTCTGGGAGTTAAAGATTAATGGTTTGTACCCATTTTGAAGTTTTAGTATCAATGAATTGTTGTCTGAACAGGGGCAGGGAGTGATTGAGAAATTAAGAATTTTAGAGTGTAAGTCATGGGCAGCAAATATTTTATCTATTCTAGTTTGGGTACCAAATCTGTCATCTTGATGGGAAAACAACAAAGATTTATCTTCTTTAAATTTGCAAGTATCTACAAGATGAAATGATTCTACCCACTTGTTTAAAGCTTTTGATACAGCAGATGTACGCAACAGTCTTTTATTTGTAGTTTCAGAAATATTAAATATACAGTTAAAATCTCCACCTAATAGTAAGTTGTCTTTATAATTATTGGAAATGAAATCCAAGTGTTTTTTAACATTTCCTGATCCAATGCCTGGGAACCAGTATAGAGTGGCCAGGGTCTATATTCTGTTATTATATTTAACTATTACGAATACCATAAGGCCTTCTTTATCTTAATGTTTATAAATGATTTCTGGGTTAATCACATTTGTTTTCCATAAAATTATTACCCCTTTTGTCTTTGTCTTATAAGTGGATTGCGTCAATATCATATATTCCTTAGGATTCCATTTGTAATTGTCATTTGTTCTGAAATGAGTTTCTTGAAGGAAGACAATTTGTGCTTTGTTTATTTTTAAATATTTCAGTAGATTTGATCTCTTGCTAGGATTGTTTAAGCCATTGGTATTAGAAGATAATAAAGTTAAATTCATCTTAGGTTATTTAGACTATGTATTTTTTGTTTTATTGTGACTATTAAACATTTTCATCTGATAATTATAAAGTATATGTTTGAGCTTTTAAAGGAAATTATCAGCTTTATACTTTGAGTATTTACCAATAAAGTAATGTTTTGGTCAGGCATACTAAAAATGTTTTTGTGAAATAACAAATTTAAAGTAATCAATGTGAACAAAACTAAGATCCACACTAGCCATGGTATGAAAATCATTCCCAATCTGATGGATAAACCTAAGTCCATCAGATTATCACTCATACCTTGACAATCCAGAACATCTGAGCTCCATAAATTGGATTATCATATGGAGAATATTTGTAATAGGAATAAGCAATATTTATATTATTTTGAACAGATATAGTACTATTGTAGATTAGACAGAATTCTAATACAATATAAATGTCTACTTATTGTATAAGCAATTAATATTTACATGAAAGATAGATGACAAGCAATTCAATCATAGTAAAGTAGGATGTACCATATATAAAACCCCAGTAAAAGATTATAGCACACAGTTATTTAACATATTCACCCTTACTGATGAAGTCTTTCAAAACTTATTACTTAATATAAATAGATGGTGATAATATTTATACTTAATCCCCGGGATTCATGAAGCTCGGCGCAAGGCCGGTGTAAGGCTTGCACCGGCAGTGCAGTGAATAATCGGCGTAGCAGCACCATATGCATAGTAATGAGTGCGCGCCGCAACCACAGACACGTGCGGAGGGCACGTGAGCGAGCCCAAGTAGGATGCGTCCGGAGGCGTGGCCAAGCCGGCAGGCGATGAGCAACCTAAAGTGCTGACTGCCACAGGCCGCCTGCAATAGTAACCGCACCAGCCAGGGCCCGTAGATAATGAAATGTACGCAGACTATGCAACATAGTACCCGTTCACACAAAACGGAGACCCAAACATTAACCCACGAAGTCCAAAGTGTACCCATCCAAGGAACAAAGGATACGCGTAATACCGTGTCCGTCCCGCAATGCACTGTCAGTGGGCATACCCAGTGAAGGTGTAACCACAAAACGAAGTCCAAAGTGTTCAACA
>NC_056735.1:785627832-785725332 GCF_019279795.1 Protopterus annectens
TAATGTACTTATATGTTACACGCACGTCATGCCACTGGCCCTTGTAGGACCCACGTCACAGTTCAGGTGTTGGCGTTCCATGCTCCGCTAGCTGTTGGGTATGCAGTGTTTGGGTGCTGCCTATGTTGGAGTCACACATGGGGCCACCCATACGGTACACTTTACAGGTGGCCATGTTTGTGTGCCGTCCATTTCACTGTGTGTGCAGGTAGGGAGGTGTCAGTCCATGGGGCCTACGCTGTCAGAGTATGTGCTATACGTTCCCTCTTTGCCAGGGCATAGGCATATTGGGTACGCCTCCGTCTGCCTACTGGGGCTGGCACAGTGTGTTCATGGTCCTGAACTCTCTGTGCCTGTACTGGCCTTGGCAGTTGTGGTGGGCTTTGTGGCCCTTCACCATTATGTCCCTGCAGCAGCTGCTTCCGCAGGATCATATTATGTAGCATGGCACATACTATGAATATGTGGGCACATGTGCCTGGAGAGTACTGCAGGGCTCCACCGGATGTATCCAAGCACCGGAACCGCGATTTCAGCATCCCAAACACATGCTCTATGATTATTCTGGTTTGTGCGTGTGCCTCATTATGGCGTTCTTGCATGTGTGTGTGTGCATTTCTGATGGAAGTCATCATCCATGGCTCCAGTGCATAGCCAGCATCCCCCACAAGGTGGCCTTGTGTGATGTCCCCCCTGGCGAATACCTGATACAGCTGTGAGGCATGCCAGATATGGGAGTCGTGGTAGCTTCCAGGGCTGCCAGCACACACATCCATGATAATGCCCTGCGCATTGCACACAACCTGGCAATTGATGGAGGGGAATCCCTTGCGGTTTATGTAGCATCTACCCTGCTCCCCAGGTGGTGACTTGATTTGTATGTGCGTACAGTCTATCGCACCCAGTACCTCCGGGTATTGTGCCACACAGTGGAAGTGGCGCATATTGCTAGCCAACTCCTCCTGAGATCTGGGGAAGTATATATGCTCATTGGCATGTGGTAACATGGCATCCAGAAACTGGTGTAGTACCCTGGATGCTGATGCCTGTGAGATACCCATTATATCCCCAGTTGGCCTTTGAAAGGTACCTGTGGCCAGTATTCGCAAGCTTACACATACCTTTGTGTCCACTGGGATGGGCTCCCCTCTGTTGTTTCTTGTTCTCAGGTGTGGCTGGCACAGCTCCGCTATTTGCTGTAGAGTGTCCCTATCCACCCTGTAACGCTCTACTATCTCCAGGTCTTGTAGCCCCTGGTAGGTAACCCTTGGTCTGAACACTCTCCTTCTCCTCTGAGGCCTACGGTAGTTGTCGGCACCCTCCTCCACAACTCCGTCTGTCTGTAACACATGCTAATGGATCACAGCCACGGCGGCACCCAACATGTACATTTTAAAAGTTCCCCGTGTGTTTACACCCTAGAGTGCGGCGTTTGGGAATACACGGCTGTGTGTTGTGTGCATTCACACTTTATACTGTTGTGCTGTACACCCGGTGATGTCATAGGGTGTGTCTGCGGCGTATCTGTGGATTATCTTCCGTGTTTTACCGTTGGCACTGCAGCGCTGTTGCCTTTGGTGTTGCATTACTCTTGCCTGCATTGTATTAGCTTTCGACCTTACCTTACTGTTTCTGCATGTTGCGCCTACTATTTCTTGGCTTGCATCCTGCAGAGCCCTGTCATCTGTGGTTTCTGGGACACGGCATATTGTGCGTTTTGTCTGCCACCGCCGTTATGCTGCCTGTCTACTTGGCTCTGCTGTATCGGTTATTCACTCTTTGCACTCTGCTACCTACCCTACTTTCTTTGCATTCATATGCCTCCCCTATCCCATTTTGCAGGTTTCTGCATGCAGAGTTGTCAGCTGCCACCAATTGGCCTTCGTGGGTTGATTGGTGTTGATTGCTCATTACTACTCCAATTTCACTGCTTCCGCATTTCCTCAAATTATCAGCATCACCTTCCTGTATCCGTTATTGTTGACGGGGCGGGCGTCACATGCCTGGGTTAAGGGAACGTAGTCATCCTCGTGCATGTGCATCTCTGCGTGCATTGTGTGCTCTCAGCTCAACTATTTCCCCACATGCCGGTCATGATGCTGTGATGTGCGATGTACAGCCCATGTTTGCTGGGCTCCAATGTACTTCCTCCTACAGTGGCACACCCCTCTGCGATTGACATGTATTCCCTCTGAGCCACTCCTCGGTGTATTACCGCTGCGCCGTTTAGTCCAGCCTTACGATGGCGGGGGTTTTGCGATTCAGTATCATCTGCCTCATTTGCATGGCATTGACTACTAATTCATAGTTACTGCGCCGAACACTGCCGCGACTCCTTTGCAACCCTTTTACCGTAGATGTGGCTTTCCATGCATACCATGGTGTATTGTGTCTTTGAAGCTGATGTGTATTACACTGCTCTTTTATGACATTGTCATATTATGTCATTGTTTCGCACCTTCCGCGGACATGTCCTGGGGTTCTGCTGTGTGTTTCTGTGGACATACCATTTATGTCATTGTTTACGTGTTGTGCATGTTTTCTTTGGACATTCTCTGTGTCTTTCGCCATTGGCATGTGGCAACTGTGTGATACCTGACGTTGACAGCATTCCGTTACTCCTATGTCATGTTTGGGTAAATGTAAACCGGTTTTTTGGTTTACATTGCCGTGCCCTTATGCTATGCCTGCGCCACTTTGTGGATCGCTATATGCCTTCATTTGCATGGTGCAACACCACACATGGGGTGTTTAACATACCTACGCCAGAGGTGGCGCAAATCCGGCGCACGCCGGTAGTGCACGTGGATTTGGATCGTACCTGAATCGCTCGCCGGCCATATCTGGCGTTGTAACGCCTACACTATGTGTGCGCCTGGCGCAAGGTTCATGAATCCCGGGGAATGTCTATAACACAATGTATTTTACTGGATATATCACAAGTTATATTTCATTGTTTACCAGCATTTTAGTAATCACTTTGTTTGTTGCTAACTTATTTAAACCATCAAGTTTGTTTTATGTAAACATTGATGAATGTTAATGCATTTTAATTATCAGTGCATCCCTCTTCCCCCATTTCCTACACATAAGGATTTTCATATCTGTCATTTCTTAATATAAAATGAGTGAACTTATTGGTTAAAAAAAACAAATTCACTTATTGTGATTAATGATTACAAGTTCCCTTTCCATATTGATAAATTGCCATGTTATGGCATATAATGAAAGCTTTTAGATTTAAAGGGCAACATTCTATTTTTTATAATCAGCAAAGGTTAAACTGAGTGATTATTGTCAATTTAGTTCTATTTGTTCAGAATGTGATTGTTACATTCTGTGACATTCCTAGTTCAGGCTTCTACTGTTTCCCTTGAACAACTTTGTCAGTTTGATGTCATGTATAAAACATTAGTTACCTTGGTAACAAGTTAAGTATTATGTATGGTCAAGATGTGTTACAAAACCACAATTTAAGTTAAATCAATTAAATGATCTGTTATGCACATTTACCTATATGAGAAAATCACCATGCTTCCCCTTGACATTCAGTATAGTGTATGTCATTTATGACATGTTAAAATGGTAGTGTTATTATACTCAAGCCCATGTTAACAAACTGTCTATTGTCAATTTAATACTATTTGTTCAAAATATGATTGTTACATTCTGTGACATTTCAAATTCAGGCTTCTATTGTTTCTCTTGAACAACTTTGTCAGTTTGATGTCATGTATAAAACATTAGTTACCTTGGTAACCGCTTAAGTATTATATATGGTCAAGATGGGTTACAAAAACTACAATTCAAATTAAGGCAATTACATGACTTGTTATGCATATTTACTTATATAAGAAAATCACCATGCTTCCCCTTGATGTTCAATGTAATGTATGTGATTTATGACAAGTTAATACAGTAGTGTTATTATACACAAGCCCATGTTATTAAATCCTGCCTTTAATATCTAAATTCAGCAGACTGCTTCATCTTATATGACAATTATATATTTTTTGTCCACATTCATTCAATAAAGACATCACACCGAATGACATTTGACGACCTTTATTAAACTTTCATAAACATGATTGTTGACCAATATTTATTAATTTCCACCAAGCATGACATATGTGAAAATAACATCCATGTAACATAAACATAGTACAGGACAGCGCAACTGACCCTGCTCATCCTGATCAGTAAACAGCATCCATACCTTCAGTCACTTACTATGAAGCAGCGTACCACCACTCACTTCTGTTACCATTTATTGAATTACCACCAACCTAATAACCAGCTCAGCTTGCTTATTTACTTATCAAGCAGCTCAACCACTCACTTGAACATGCAACACCAGAGGTGGAATAGAAGACGGCAAGCCTGCCCCCCTTCTCCGCCCTACACAAGTAAAATAGCCACTAACCCCACTAATAAAAAAGGGAGGGAGGGTGGGTCGCAAGTTCACACCAAAAATGTGACTCCTACTCCAGGCACCCTTGCCTGAAACCCCTTACGTCCCTCCCTAACATTACCTCATTTCCGCCAAAACCTCCCAACTACTTATTTAACCCTATCCTTCCCTTATCTTTTTTGCTTCCAACTACTCTATCTAATCCCAACTGAAGATGTCCCCGGACAAAATAGTCTGTTCCAAATTACATTTTTCCAGGTCCACTTCAATAAACACATCACACTGAATGGCATTTGATGACCTTTATTAAACTTCCATAAACATGATTGTTAACCAATATTTATTACTTTCTACCAAGCATGACATATGTGAAAATAACATCTATGTAACATATACATAGTACAGGACAGCGTAACTGACCCCACTCACCCTGATCAATAAGTAGCATCCATACCTGTGCTCACTTACTATGAAGCAGCGTATCACCACTCACTTCAGTTACCATTTATTGAATTACCACCAACCTAATAAGCAGATCAGCTTGCTTATTTACGTATCAAGCAGTGAAACTGCTCACTTGCCCTTTTCTGTTCCCCCTCTGGTGTTGGATGTTCAAGTGAGCAGTGAAACTACTCACTTGAACATCCAACACCAGAGAGGGAACAGAAAAGGGCAAGCCTGCCCCTCTTCTCCACCCACCAGCCTGACCAGGCTATTCCCCCCTCTCTCCACCAGAAATTCATCACCTCATCACCATTAAGGCATAAGGCCAAACATCATTCAGTGCACCCCTTCCCCTCTAACCCCAACTGGATCCCTGTCAACACCTCCTAACCCTATCACATAACTAACAAAAACAGCAAATTACCTAAACAGCTGAACAAACCACTGACCCCTCACTTATGCTAAAGTAGCAAACCAACCTCCTAACCTAGCAAACCAAACCTCATACCCTAGCAGGACTACTGCACCTGATCTAAATAACCTGTACCTCACAACCAATGGAAACCTCACAATGATTATCAGGGTATTACCAGCCACTGGGCCAGGAATACTAAACCCACTGTCACTGAACAGCATAACCCAAACATGATTTGGTATACCACTGTAACCCAGCCATCACCTCCCAACTCCCCATCACATAAACAGCAAAATTATTCAGTTACCTAAATGGCTAAAAGCAAACCACTGATTCCACTCCCAAACTAAAATAACAACCATAGCTCATAACCTAGGACACAACCTCAATTACCCAAAACCATATTACAAACATTTCCTAATGACTCTCAGTAATTACCATCCACTAAACAACCAGGCACTTAGCCCACTGCCCCTTGAAACCATGACAAGGCACTGCATACCATCAAGTCAGATTGCATCCCCATTAACTGCCCAATGAATACAATAACCATATGAAATCTCTTTAAAATTCCACTTGATAAAATATTGCCATCACACCAACTACCCATTATAAACAGTAACACACTTAAACCTATATCATGGCCTGTAGCAGTATGGCCTCAAATGCACCAGGCAAAATTAACCAAACAATATACCACCAAACTTGAGAATGGCCCATGCCACCAAGTCAAACAAGGTCTGTGGCATTCCATCACCATCCAGCACATAATCAACCCAACCCAGACTCTCCGGAAACTGCAGTATTCACTATGCTACTGATTAAGGTGCTGACCGCTTGCACAACCTAACACCTGCCTAACTTTAAACCACCCCAAAATACACTAACATCTAGTTCCAATCCACAACATTCAAAACTAACCTTAACCACCATACTTAACCCCCATACTACCTATGCCATTAGTAAAGTACAACATAGCCAACTGCTGGAAAGCTCCAAAAGCATGCTTTGCATACTTTGTTTAAACCCTCTGTCTCCCACATAAACAAAGCACCCTACTCCCAAAATATCCCAAACACACTCTCATGCCTACAATGCTCATAAAACCATACCTACAAACTTCACTCAAGCATAAATGAAATGGTTCTTGTGGTACTCCTTTCTAAACCCTAACCTAGTATATAACACTACCAGTATCTACCATGCCCTATGACCAATTTCATGCTTTCTATCACCAGAGTACATCATGGGCCCTCTACCAACACAGTAAGCTGGAAGGGTAACTAAATGCACCACAAGAGTCCCACCCAATTCTGACATGCCTAAATGCATATAAAGAGGTGCCTCAAAATCCTGCAGCAAGCCTTTTAACCCTAATGCAACATGATACACCTTCTCAAACAGACAGCACAACCACTCCATTGTCATCTTGCACCTCTTCTAACAGCCAAGGCCCCAACCAATCCCCCCAAATATAAGTAGATTCCTAAAATCCCATGATTGTTGTGATATCACCCCACCTGTGGAAACCCCAGACCCTATAACAATCCCCAACGATGCAATACCCTACCCCAAACAGACCTCCACTTCAACTTGCCCCCACACTACCTCAAGCTGTTGAGTAAATATTACCTGCAACCTCATTGTACATCACTCCAGCAACCAAAACATCCATCCAAGCAGAATCCATTACCTTTCAAATCCACCTCCATCAGGGCACTGACAGTTGCTCAGTCAGCGTTCCCTCATCTATGACCTCATTGTGCACCACCCAAGGGACCAGAACCTCCATTGAAGCAGCCTCCATCCTCTTTTGAGACCCCTTCATTCAGGTCACCAACTGATGCCCACTCCAGTTCCATACCTCTGTGATCTGCAAAAGAAAAACAAGTTAAGCCACTTGGCTTTACAAAAGTGCACAAAGACGAACCTTTATCCCTATCGCTTGTGACTATGCATCAAACACCTTCATAGGTTCATAGGTTCATAGATTAGTACTAGGCTAACTACCCTTGCAAGCCATTTTAAGCCTAGCCAGTCATCCTTTGTGAGACTCAAACCCTGCACCTTGTGTTTGTAAAGCAAACACCTGTAGGCCACCCTCCCAACCCAATCACTATGATCCCCCTTTTAACATCAACCACCACCTCAATTCAAATAAATTAAATACTATCAATAGGGTGAATAATATTATTCCAGTAATACTATTTCTATAAATAAATTTTAACCATCCTGTGATTTTCCTAATTAAAGTTGTAGTGAGCCATTGGTAAGTGCTCCACCTCTTACCTGATCATTTCACATTATAATTGTCAACATTCTGCATCTTAGTGATGGAAGGAAAACAAGCAGGGTAATGAAAAATAAACCATTCCTCCCCTTTCATAGGTTCCTGTTAGAAATACCCCACACCAAATCATGACTACATACAGATAAGATGCCTACCTCTCACATCTGACATTTACCAATTCCCTCTTTAATGAACTACTACACCTACTCATTTAAAGTATCGGGCTTACCAATTAATTCTCTGCATGCATACAGTCCTGCAACCCCGCCCCAAAGACCCCAAAACAAAGATGGGCATCCGACCCTTTAACTGTTGTTTTTATGATATTAATTTATTTAACTGCAATTTTTACATTTTCTAAATATCTCCACAACCAAGTAACACTGACAAGACTCCTTAGACTCATATGAAAGCTCTCAGCTAGCTGAAGAAAATGCTGCCGACAGTATGCGTGCAACCCGAGTGGTTGCTGTGATATTGTAAGTTGTTAAAATATTACAAACATAATAGCTACTGTGTTTACTGCGACCTATGAAATTCCATTTAAGATCTAAAACCTAAAGAATACTATCACTATAAAATAATTTGTGCGGAAGAGTTTCCATTTATGCTTCCTTCATAACCCCTATGGTCCCAGAGATATAATCATTTGTCTGAAATGGGATGACACTCCCCCTACCCTCTATTGAGTGTCATTGTAAATATATCTGCAGCCTGATTGCTCACACTGCCTAAAATGCAAGTACCTAAGCTATAGGTTTGGCTTCCACTGCAAAATTAACCAAATAACAGGTATTAAGTACATCAGTTTCCATAGGATATGAGATCTGAACTTGCTGGCAGCCCTGGTTTTGGCATCTTTTCAGGCTTGTTGGCTGTTGGTGAAGTACCCACCAAGAGGAGAAAACGCTGAGAGAAGAAAGGAGCCACTTTTGAAATTTTAAATATTTTTCCTCTGTTTATTTGCTAAGTTTTTCTGCATAGCCACCTATTTTGAGCATTTTCTGGCTTGTTAAACTTGATTTCTGCATTAGTAACTGTATTTAGAGCACAACCTAGAGCTGTTTACTGAATTTCCTGTTTGCACTTATTTTTAAAATCGTTTTTTTTCTCAAAACTTGCATTTTATCTGTCTTTGGCCTAGCACTCTTGTGTGGGGTCATTTACTGCACTGTTATAACTTGTTGATACTTGTGAACCTCTGCTAGCTCTGAAAAAAAACAAAAAAATCTTGCTTTTTCCCACTTTTTTGAGATTTAAAAAAGTTCAGTTACAGGCTTGCTGTTCTTGAACTGTTTGTAAGTTTCTTGGAGGCCATTTTTTGCTTGGGATAAAGGGAAGTCTCTCTGTTGATCAGTGGCAGTGAAAAACATTGAGCAGCCTGCCTGCCCCTGTGGGAGTGGCTACTGACTTGAAACTGTAGTTTTATTGGCCATTTTGGGTCAATTCCAAACTCCGTCATCTTCCTCTCTTAAAACCTGGTTGCCTCGTGGTTTTGGCATCTTTTCAGGCTTGTTGGCTGTTGGTGAAGCACCCACCAAGAGGAGAAAATGCTGAGAGAAGAAAGGAGCCACTTTTGAGATTTTAAGTATTTTTCCTCTGTTTATTTGCTAAGTTTTTCTGCATAGCCGCCTATTTTGAGCATTAACTGGCTTGTTAAACTTGATTTCTGCATTAGTAACTGTATTTAGAGCACAACCTAGAGCTGTTTACTGAATTTCCTGTTTGCACTTATTTTTAAAATCGTTTTTTTCTCAAAACTTGAATTTTATCTGTCTTTGGCCTAGCACTCTTGTGTGGGGTCATTTACTGCACTGTTATCACTTGTTGATACTTGTGAACCTCTGCTATCTCTGAAACAAACAAAAAAAACAAAAACAAATCTTGCTTTTTTCCCACTTTTCTGAGATTTAAAAAAGTTCAGTTACAGGCTTGCTGTTCTTGAACTGTTTGTAAGTTTCTTGGAGGCCATTTTTTGCTTGGGCTAAAGGAAAGTCTCTCTGTTGATCAGTGGCAGTGAAAAACATTGAGCAGTCTGCCTGCCCCTGTGGGAGTGGTTACTGACTTGAAACTGTAGTTTTATTGGCCATTTTGGGTCAATTCCAAACTCCTTCATCTTCCTCTCTTAAAACCCTCTTTTGCGTGCTTTTGTGCATAGCGCAACAGCGGGCAGCGCCGCCTAATTGGGTTTAAACTATTCCTGGCTCCACAAAGTCTGCTCTTCACTTTTTCCCTTAGAACTGCTCTATCCCTCAATTTAAACACCATATTCTCATTCTAAGGCCCTTCACTGGTCCAATTAAGTAATCCTACAAGTTAGCACTATTAAACCATAAGCACTACTTACCCTTATACTCTCTACGATTACCCTGTCCTCTATTGGTCCATCTTAAATTCAGTTTCCCTATATTACTCTAGCATGTCCAAAGGTCAGTCAATGCTTTCCTCTCCAGTCCAGCTGGTGAATCTGGGAATTTTGAGGCAATGTTACAACTGTCTCATGTACACGGACAACCCTCTCCTCCTCCAAACAGGTTCAAATATATGTGAGAGATGCAACTATTTAGCCAAACTGGAGGCTGAGCTCTCTCATCTCAAAACTGGTGTAACCAGTCAGGAGGAGAAGGTAAGCTCACACAACACAATTCCAGTATCACATAGTCCCACCACATCAGCGAACCAAACACATAAATACACAAAAACATACTCAGAGGCTCTAAATAAAAATCTACCTAAGCAACAGAGACCTCCAAAGCAGACATCCAAGCAAATGCTACCTCAAAACAAAACACGCACAACACATAGCCCACAAAGTCAGTGTGCCAAGCAGCCACAGCCCTTAAGGCTGAATAACACACCTGATACTCTTGTAATAGGTGACTCTATTGTCAGACACACTGACGTCCCGCTCACCAGGCTGAATAAAGAGAAGGTCACGGTGAGCTGCCTGTCGGGTGCTAGGATCCACCACATAATGCAATCACTCAGGTCACTCCAAAGCAAATACAAATATGACTCAGTCATTGTACATGCTAGTGTGAATGACCTGAGACGTACCTCCCTGGACTACATGAAAAGAGACATAGAGGAGCTCTCTGATCATGTAGCCCAGGCTGGTATGACCCTGACCTTGAGCAGCATCTTACCCTCACCTAGAATGATGCCACAGTACAAAGACAAAATGATCAATTTTAACAATTGGCTAAAATTTTGGTGTCATTCAAAGGGGATCCAGTGTCTGTCAGCCTGGGATGACATGCTCGACAAGCCACGTTGCTTCGCTAGGGACAGCTTGCACCTGTCACCACTGGGCTTTCAGATATTGGCAAAGGCTCTTGCCACCCCCATAGTGCCTTTTTTAGGCAAGGCTCAAAAGTCAAACCCACCCCCATAGACAGCACAAGAAACAAGAAACTAAGGGTAATGCTGCTTAATGCCAGAAGTCTTAACCTCAAGATGCACACACTCGAAGCTCTCCTCAGTATGGAGAACATCGATATCTGTGCAGTGACAGAAACCTGGTTCAAGGCTCCAGAGAGCACCCCAGCACTACCAGGCTATACCTCATATCATGTTTTTTGGCCCCAAAACCCAGACCGAACCACAAAAGGACGGGGAGTTTCCATATTTATCAAGGATATCCACACCTCCAGGTTAGTGGCATTGCATGAAGTATCGGAGACCATCCATGTGCAACTAACAGTGGTCAAGACTGCTTTTCAGTTTATAGCATCCTACAGACCACCCTCTCAAAGTCAGGAATCCCACTCGGCTTTCCTGAAAACATTGGAGAACATGAAGATCTCTCTGAACACCATTATATTGGGCGACTTCAGCTACCCAAACATTGACTGGGAGCACTACTCAAGCCCCAGCACCTTAGCCCAAAGGTTCCTGGAAATTATAAACTCAAATGCTATGGAACAACTAGTCACCACTCCCACAAGAGGGGACAACATACTAGACCTGATCATTATCAACATGGGGACTCTATGCTCCGCACCAAAAGTATATCCCTCATTGGTAAGATCAGACCATAAATTAATTTCACTGGATGTCCACATCCCGACCCCACCCCCAGCCCAGAAAACCACAGAGAAAAACTTCTCAAAAGCGAACTTCTCACTTCTCAAAACTGAAGTGGAATCCTTCAAGGCCCCAGGGCCAGTGGAAACTACGGCCCAAACTGCAGAATCCTATATAAACGCATTCTACGGACATCTCCAGGAATGCATGGATCATGCTATCCCAAACAAAACCAAGACCCAATCATCCAAAGGCAGGCATCCAGTCTGGTGGACCCCTGCCATAAATAAACTGTACAACAGAAGGAGGAAGCTACTACATGATAGAGCAAAATCCCTAATAGGGAAGGCATCTCTGATCAGTACTAGCAAAAAATTACGATCCCTCATAAAATCCTCCAAGGCCAGCTTCGAGAGAAAAATTGCACAGGACACCAAAGACAATCATAAGGCTTTTTTCAGTTATGTTAGGAACCTGGGATGCAACTCCCAGACTTGTTCTGAGTTGATTCTAAATGACAAAAATGCACTGAACCCACAGACATCACCAATATCCTGGCAGACAGGTTCAGTGCAAACTTCTCTGCCCCCTCCCCCCCAAAAGAGAAAGTATCTATCCCGGCAGAGGGCTGCCTCCCAAACATCTCTGATGCTCAGGTGAAGGCTGCCCTCTCCAAAGCAAAAAACACTGCTTCCATGGGACCAGATGGCGTCCCAGGTTGCGTCCTACATGAACTCCAAGAGGAACTAATCCCTCAAATAAAACAGCTATACAATCTCAGCCTCACTACAGGATATGTGCCCACAGAATGACATACAGCAACAGTGGTCCCACTCCACAAAGGTGGAGCCTCTACGGACCCTGGAAACTATTGCCCCATAAGCCTGACTAGCTTAGTCTGCAAGGCTATGGAGAGGATCATCATGGAGCTCATAAACAAAGACATTGGGGACCTACAGACACTAGCTCCTACCCAGTTCAGCTTTGTCAAGGGCAGATCCTGCCTTTTTAACCTGGTTGACTTCTTCAAAACAGTCACCAAAGCCATAGATGAAGGGAAGGTAGTCCACACAGCCTATCTGGACCTTGCAAAGGCATTTGACACAATACCCCACTCGGGCATCATAGATAAGCTATCCAGCTTAAATATAAACCCCTATGTCACAAGATGGGTCACAAACTGGCTCAAAGACAGAACCCACAGAGTGAGAGTTGCTGTAGCCATGTCAGACTCGAAACCGGTCACAAGTGGTGTCCCACAGGGTACTGTCCTGGGACCACTCTTGTTCGGTATATACTTTTCCAAGGTACAGGCAAACGTGGGAGGACTATGGCTCACCAAGTTCACAGATGACTGCAAACTGGGTGCCATAATCGACTCTCCAGCTGACACAAACATCCTTCAAAAAGGTCTCACAGAGACAGATAACTGGTGCCAGCGCCATGGTTTAAAACTAAATGCCAAAAAATGTATAGTCATACCCTTTGGCAAAAACAATGTGCCCACAAATTACCACATAGGCAGAAACCCATTAAGTACAGAGAAAGTTATTAGGGACCTGGAGACCCAAGTTGACAGCAATCTCTCCTTTGAAAACCACATTGCCAAAGTAGTTAGAAAGACCTTCTACATAGCCCACCTCATCACGAAGGGTTTCACATCTAGATCAAGAGAGGTAATCGTGCCCCTTTATTCATCCCTCATCAGGCCCATCATAGAATACAATGCCCCTTTTGGGATGTACCTTACCTGACACCTGCAGCAATTAGAAAGACCCCAAAAGTATCTCATCAAGAGGATCAAGGGTCACAAACAGATGCCATATGCTGCTTGGTTAAAAAAACTCCAGCTCTACTCAGTTGCATACCGCCTACTTCGAGGCGATCTATGCCTGACATACAAAGCTATGTCAAATCCAGAATTAATGGACATGCTCCACCTCAGTAAATCTAAATCCCTTAGAGCCACAGGCTCGAGGGACTTGAACCTCAGCACAGAAATAAATAGAACTTCCTGGAGGGACAGGTTCATAACCCAGAGGCTCCTTTCGCTCTGGAATAGAATTACAGTTCATGTGAGGCAGAGCACCTCACTGAATCTCTTCAAGAAGAATCTCAATAGGTGGATGGGGGATCGTAGGTTTGTCCCAGGGATTACTCCCGTGTCACTATTAGACAGAGGCACAGTAAACTAAACCTTAAAAAGGGCACAGTATACTCAAATCAAGGGGTGGCGTAAGCCATACAGAATCAGGCTAGGCTTATAATTGCCCCAGGGCAGATAGCCTAGTATGAACCTATGAACCTATACATGCTCTCTATGAAGTTTCAAGTGGTGAGTGATGGGCTGGGATGCCTGCCTGGCATTCCAGTAGTCTGCATTCTCAATAAAAGTAGTCTATTCCACAGACTGGGTCCCAGAGGCTTGCCAATCTGTCCTGCCAGCAAGTCCTATTGATATAAAAAAAAAGATGCCACTCACCAATTACAGATATACAACAACTTGTACAATTTTGTCCCTTTGTGAAAATAAGCCATTTCAAACCCTCAGCTCAGGTACATAGTATCTGTCATCCATTGTCTATATACTTTGGCAGTACGCTTTAATACTGGACAAAACTCCTTAAAAGGGGCCAGTTGAATTTTCCCCTGTTGGCCTTAATGGATATAAGCCTAGAGGGGAAGAAAAAAAAAACACGCACCCATTGATGTGGTGGATCCCTTAAGTAGTCTAAATCATCCACACACATGTCTAACATGAGCCATAATATCCCAAGCACATCTGCACATGAAAACTAACACCCTACAAATGACTGAGTATCCCAACCACACAATGAGTATTTAGGTCGAGCTGGATTACTTCACTGAACATTCTTGAACTGAATGACCTAGGCCACCATTGCACATGTGTCTACTCACCTCCCCCACAACCAGGAGCAAACAACATCAAACAAAGCCCGCAAAAGCTAAAACCACCATTTAAACCAACCCAAACAAGCAATGAGGGCCTGGACAGCATGGCCCAACCCAGACAACCCCCACTGCAACCAAAATCAAGGCCATATCTACCCATCCAGAGCTGCAGCAAGAGATCAACAACACTCACAGCAAAAAAACATCCAGACAATGCAATACCTAAAATTTCTCTCTCTCTCTTTTCTTTTTTTTATATAAGTTTAACATAGCTACATACCAACATGCCAGTTCTACTGCACAGAAAACCAGCAGGAGAAACCCCCACCTCTAACCAATGCCAACTGTACCATGCATGGTGACAACTGTTAACAACTTACTCAGAGCCCGAGAACCACTCGCCGCTTCATCCAAGGAAAATGCCTCATAGAATGGGCATGGTGGACTACCCCAACCAGCAAAACCCAAACCTGATTGAAAGCCAAAGAAATGAAAAGCTTCTCACCCGCAGAAACAATCCAGCCACCCACGATACTGCAACAAGTATGTTCTCGTACAACTGAAATAGGAAAGCCCCCACTTTTTTTTAATACTCCTCAGTGCATGCGCAACAAGAAACATTACTCACGAGTACTGCATAGCCTGCAAAAGCCCCAAACCAACATCCTGGCTCAACCAAACACAAGATGCAGAGATCACTCACAGCCACCACCACTACTGAAACAACCTCAGCAGAAGACCACAACAACCAGCCCAGAAACAGCAATGTCCCCCAAAAAGGAAAGGGATAACTCAAGTAAAAATGTGCCACAGCATGCAGCATTGCACAATTAACATAAAACTAAGCATCTTGCTCCCAAGAATAATGACACAAACCTCCATTCACAACTCTCCCTTTTTTTTTTTTTTATTTCGGCCCCCATGACTCATCCGACCTGAAAAGCCTGCTTTCTCAAAAGACCATCATACCTGATTGAGTCCTCTCAGGTTTGCCAATGCCACATCAAATTCACAATTCTGTGATAAGCAGAACAATTTACTAGTCAAAGTCTGACCTCCTGCAAAACAGTACAATTTACAAGACATGGCCACATTCCCCAGACTGTGACACCACCCTGCACTCACCATTAATTTAACTCGCTCAAAGCCCGTGAAAAACCATTTGTGGCTTCAGCTGAGAAAACACCTCAGAAAATGAGCCCGATAGACTACACCACCAGTGAATCTCACCTGATTGAGGACCTCCCACAATTGAGAGCATTAGAATAATGGCGCTCCTCTCCAAAGGGAACACTGTAAACCACCCATTTACCATAATGTAATTACTACCTTACTTATATGAATAAAACAGCAATGATGTAACCCCTGACTGTACTTTAGTACTTCAGTGACTGGAATTACCCTTTCTGAAAGGTTTCACCCTACTAAAAAGGCCACGCTGCAGAAATATTAACAAGAAGTATTCAAGAAGAAAAAAAAAAACTCCAATTCCTGACTAAAGATAGTCCAAGGCCTACCTGTACCACAGTGCCTACAGGTCTTTATGGGCATGCTAGCAAGTTCACACCGAAAATGTGACTCCTACTCCAGACACCCTTGCCTAAAACCCCTTAAGTCCCTCCCTAACCTTACCTCATTTCCTCCAACACCTCTCTCCTACTTATTTAACCATATCCTCCTCTTATCTTTCTTGCTTCCAACTACTCTATCTAACCCCACCTGAAGATGTCCCTGGGAAATAGTCTGTTCCAAACTACATATGTCTAGATTTACTAAAATCATACATTACATAACTATTTTGTGTGATTTTTTGTTTTTTTTTTATCAAGAATCAACTTAATGAGCTAAACAAAGTGTTGGGAGACCATCAATATGTGTACATGTGGTTTAAAACAGCCCTTTTATTGTATGTAATTTTTTAAAACCAAAAACATAATTGCCGAGAATCATCTCAGTGGCTCTTCAGAGCTGTTAAGTATTATCGTCACTCTGTCTCCATTACCATAGCAACCTGAGAGCATCTGTTTCTGTTAATGTGTCTGTGAACTGCATACCAGAGGCTCGCGATGCACCTGAAGCAAAGCTTCACTTCATTGCAACTTCAAGCCAAAATTCCCTCCCTTTCAGCAAGGCAGCAGCCGGGAAAAGAACAGATAGCAAACAGATCAAAAAAAAACTCACAACAAGCCGCCACAACAAGAGACAACACACTCCTCCAGCACTCCCACCTCTCACTCCATTCTCTGACAAAATATCTCAAATCACAATTCTATCCACCCCCTTCCACTGGATCCAGGCTAAAACACCAAATTTCTCTTCCTAATATACAAGCATCACTAAACCTCGATCACAAGCTGCAACCCACAGCTTCCCGGAGAGGAAAACAGCAACATATAATAGCTGCCAGACACAGCTGCATCCACATACATCATGTCAGGCCTAATCAAATAGCACTCAAAGCTATGATACCTGCATTAATTGATATTAATTATGTTTAGACAGAATAATAATGACATTTGTACTAGCTGCCAGACACAGCTGCATCCACAAACACCATGTCAGGATTGATCAAACAGCACTCGAAGCTATGATGCCTGTCATAATTGATATTAACTATGTTTAGACAGAATAATAATGACATTTGTACTAGCCACCAGACAGCTGCATCAATGCACACCATCTCAGGATTGATCAAACAGCACTCGTAGCTGTGATACCTGCCATAACTAATATTAACTGTATTTAAACAGAATAATGATGACATTTGTACTAAGAGCTTGCTACTGTTATTTAATCAGGATATACATGCCATTTCTAAATCATACTTTAACTAAGAAGGCATTAGTTTCCATGACAGCATTTTTTCCAAAACACTCTACTGTTACTGCTATTATATATGATATTGATTTGTTACATTAGAGTCTGAACTCTGATGAATGGTACCTTGTTGAATTAGTTAATTAATTACTTAAATTATTATAAGTAAAATCAATGAAAAATGAACAAGATAAATATTCATTGAGTTCAAGTAGAGGAATAGAAATTTCTATGTTTGTATTATATGTTGCTTTGTTTGGCTTATATATAATGTAAATAGTAACCCATCTTGACCTACCTTTGTTTGTGAAGAATTATTGGACTCTTTGAACATTCTGAATAAACCTTTACTGTTTCTCAGTTGTTTAGCAGTCCCTCCTTTTATAAAAAAAGACAGATGACAAGTGATGTACCATATCGGTTGCTAGTTTGAGAGATGTAGTTGTAAGAGTTATTTTTTTTTTTTGTTTCTTCTTTCTAGCATCAGTTCAAGGATTTGTTTCTTTTATTCTTTTAAAAGTAGGAGCCATCCATTCCATTTCTTCTGGGATAAATACTATGTTGTTGTTTTTGATGAATATGGTACTTCTAAGTCATTAAAGGTTCTCATCTCATTGGCAAAAACTATTTTTATCTTGGCTAGAAAGGCCAGCTGTGCTTTAATGTTGCTTTCTTTCAACAGTTTTATTATTGGCCAGTCTTATTTCCTTTGTTCTTCTATTCTGGAGGAATAATCATTGTCAAACCTTATCAGGCTTTGATTGTATTTTAAGGGTGATTTTCTCCAAGCAGATTTTAATATTAGTTCCTTGTCCAGAAATGAAAGAAATTGTATAACTATGGATCTAGGTGGAGTATTTTTTGAGTTAGAAGCAGGTTTCCTCAGTGCTCTATGCACCCTTTCAATCCCAAAGGAAAGTCCTTCTTTTGAGTCTAAAAATTCAGGAAACCAGGTTGTTAAGAATGAAATAATGTCTTCTCCTTCAGTGTTTTCAGGCAGACTTCTTCTTCTTCTACTTTCGGCTTTTCCCGGTTAGGGGTCGCCACAGCGGATCACCTGTCCACTCATGACTGAAGATCCTTATGTCGTTTCTCCTTTCCCTGTTTTCTAAGTCACCTGTTTTGTTAAGCAGCTATGTATTCTGTTTAAGCAGAAATTCCTTTTGGAATTCTTCCTCTTTGAGCCTCTCTTCAATGTCATTTAGAGAAGACTCTATATTTGTTAATTTTGTATGGTGTTGCTGCAATAGTTCCTTAAGAGTATCAGTCTGTTTTTGAGAATTGAATTTGAGGTTTTCTAAGTCATTTTTAAAGCCATCCAACTTCAAAGATAATTCCTGTAAGGTTGATGTCATCAATTGCAGTTATTTTTTCAAAGGAGCATCTGGATAAGAATTCCTTGAGTTGTTCATATTTAGTGACTCAATATATCTCCAAATTACTTGCCAGGAAAACTTTGTATATCTCCACCAAGATTGATAGTTATGTAGTTTAGTAGTTTATCTACAGATTTCTGACATTTTAAAGCTGAAAATAATAAATATTTCCTATTATACTAGTTTATGGAGCTCTCAAAATTCACTGCTCCCAGGTAGTCTCCTAGGCTCCGCCCCTGGAACAACATTTTTGATATGTGAAAAGCCTATCGGCAGAAAGGGGGGTATCACTAAACACCAGGGATCTCTAAAAGTGAATGGAACAACACTTTGTGAAACACTTGGGGGAGGGGAAGACACTAGACCCCAAGGATATAAAATTAAGCCACAACATACTTCAGACCTGTAAATTCCACACACACACACACACACACACACACACACACACACACACACACACACATGCACACGCATGCAGCATGCACACACACACACACACACACACACACACACACTTGCACACTCTCACACACACACACACACACACACACACACACACACACACACACACACACACACACACACACACACACACACACACACACACACACACACACACACCAGTTCCTTAGTAGAGAGTTAGTCCTTTGCATTACCACCAGGCACCAAGGATGCTCTTAAGGTATTACATTAAGTATTTGAAAGAAAAATAAAGTTAAAGAAAATGGAAGAAATTTCAGATCCTGCACCCTTGCAGACAGAGCAGCTCTTTACGCTAGGGCTTTAACCTTCTACACTAACTGAAGACAGTTTGTGTTGCATTCTATTTTTTTAAACTATAAGAAGTATGACATTCTTACATCTGGCATTAACAAATGACTGCAATGCTACAAAAGTTACAAGGACAGGGCACATATAAGAGACAACAGCAGTTGAGCTCTGTCAAATCAGGGGCAATTTAGAGGTGTGTGTGCGTGTATGTGTGTGTGTGTGTGTGTGTGTGTGTGTGTGTGTGTGTGTGTGTGTGCACGTGCGTCTGTGTGCATGTGTGTGCTTGTGTGCGTGTGTGTGTGTGTGTGTGTGTGTGTGTGTGTGTGTGTGTGTGTGTGTGTGTGTGTGTGGAGGCCATACCAGTATACTGCCATGCTAGGGCTTCAGGACAAAGCTGGGGGAAACACAATACCAGGGATAATTTGTAAGCTATTACTTTGACTCACTTAAAACGTTAATAATGTAACACATCAAACATCATGATGCACTTTACAAACAATAAGAAGAATAAGGCTATAATGTCTGCCATTACTGATGAACTGTAAGGATCTGTAATTTACAAGGGCAAAGACAAAAGCAAAAATTTACTTCTTGGATGTTTGTCAACTATGGAACAGATAAGAATGTATATCAGGGTGTGTCTGTGTGTGCCTGTGCGTGTTTGTGTGTGCATGTGTAAGTGTGTCTGTGTGTTTGAATGTGCAAGTGTGTGTGGAGCAGTGAATGGGGATTCCTGTGCCAATGTGATTGAAATAAGTACTGCAGGAAAGTGCTGATTTGTACTTATGGTTATTGTGGGTAAATCAGAAACATGCAAGTTAGCTGATAATGAAGAATTTCCTCACTGCAGCTAAAATATCTATGAATCACATTTTCTGTAGTTGTGGAAACAGTCACTTTTGCTAGAGCTTTTACGACCCACTTTGGGGTCTTTCTAAATCCCAGAACTTCTAATTCAAATTCAGGTGGTTATTAAATGAAAGCAATAGGATCAGTTTTAGGCGAAGTTTGGTACTGATGCAAATATACTGCAGAACACTTTGTAAAGAAGGAGCCACATTGCAAATGTATATGCTGTGTTGAGTGTGTCCATGGAACATCAGTTCTAAGCATGATGCATTATGTAGACAATATGTGTGAGATTCATAGACAAGCACTGCATGCATGCACAGAGCTAATTTTAAAGGAGGTCACCGCACAAAGGGCTGCTCAGCTAATATGATATTTATTAAGCATTAAATAGCACTAGCAATCTAAACAAAGTACCTCAGAATAGTAATAGGCTGTTCTGTGTTTGGAGCAGTGCTACAGTAGTTTGGGACTGACAATGCACATCACAATGATGGCGGTTTAGAATGGCTGAGTCAATCCATGTAACACCACACATCTGCATCATGTGCCCATCCAGTACAAGAGGGACAGCATAGTGGCCACTAGATAAATCACTATGGATATGCACAGTAAAGTGCCAAGCCTGCTTGTCATATAAAATGGGGAAAATGTGCTAAAGTAGTAAAGGGGGGAAGAGTAAGCAGAGGGAAACCCAGAAGGGTAACCTTAATGTATGAAAGGTGAAGGAGGAGGAAGGATATATTTTATCATGCTAAGATCACATTCTCCCTAACCTATCATCCTACTGATGATAATGTGTATAAGAGTATTGTACAGAACTGTGGTCAAATCATAGAAGATACACTGTTCATAGAATAAAGGCATCAAATGAGGAATGTTGCACTACAGGCAAAGTCATGAGGATTCATACAAAAAACAAAAAAATCTTGTTTCCTTATGAATAATTACCAGATGTCTGCAATGTAGTGTTTGAACATGCATATAAGTACAAGTGGCATAGGAATAAGTAATGATTCATAATGAAGATCTTTACAGAAATGTTAGCCAATCACAAGCTTTATTTTTCTTTTTGTGTTAGCCTGTCACTTAAACATCAACAGCAATGATAGTGCTATTATAACAAGTCCATAGCAGAAATTCTTCATTCATTGTTGACATGCATCTGCTTTATGGATCGATCTTTAGAAGTATATCTGAGAGCCTATTGGTTTTGGTGGGGAAAATGTCACACATCACTTTGGACATGTCAACCATTAAACTAATGGCCTCTTTGCAGGGGATAGATAAGGTGGTTTTTACACTATTGGGGGAAATTTGGCCAGGGCATCAAGGAACTTTCCCTTCTTTTTTCAATAGGTGGCATGGGATCTTTTACATCCAACTGAGCTACCACCAAGTCAGTTACATGACACCTTGGTTTAAAGTCTCATCTGAAGGGCAACACACACAGGAGTACAGCACCCCTCCCCCAACACTGCACTGCAGTTTGAGCAATCCAATCATCTGGAGAAGGAATATAGCCTACAGCCTTCTTGTATTCCAGCCCCAAAGGTGAGTGTGCTACCTGTTGTTCCACTGACACTGGTAGTTAGATTGCTACTGATTACTACAGCTGGCCAGCTGCAGGTGTACCTGCTAAGTGAATTTTGTGTGGTGCGGGTAGTATAATAATTCACAGAATTTTGTGAAGATGATGATAAAGCATCATGCCTCACTTCAGAAAGATCCACTGCCATCATTTTGTATTGGACCATAACAACCAGAAGGTGAAACCTGCTTTGTGAAAGCTGGTGGCGACAACTGACAATGATGATGATGAGAAGGAATAAGATGGAGGGATGATTTGCTATCCAGTACCTCCAGCAGTTGTCTATTGAGCCACTAATGTGAAATTACATTGTGATTCAATATAGCGACAGAAAACTATTAAATTCCCTTCCCACCAAACAACACCAAAAGACGTACTCTAGCTCTGAGAACACAAAACAGGACAGTGGGGAAAAACAGAACTGTTTTTATTCCCATAGTTATGTTTTCTCACTGTTCCATTTAAGGAGTCCTTATGAAAGGAAAGCAAGATGTAACTTTTCTAACAAACTGAGATTTCATGGAGTGTGGATCAAATACCTTAATGAATACCTTAATGTCATCCATGGTTTTGTCACAATGACAGATCAAACATCAACCATAATTATGCTGCTCATTCAAGGCTATTTAGTGACCCAACAGCTGTTCACATGGATATACGTTGATCTGTCAAAGACCAGCTGTGTGAAGATTGTGTTTATGAGTTGGAACATTTAAAGTGAACATTTCTACAAAGTCACAAAGAATATAAAACTACTCTATTTTTTTCTTTAGGGGGTTACTACCCTTTGTACAGGGTAATACTCTGTACCATCCTTAGCTATAATGAGTTTGAGGTTCACCACATCTCAGGGAAGTGAATGAGGTGACTTTGGGGCAATTGCAGTTTAAACAATCTGCTATGACAACAAGGTTTTTGAATAACTGGTCTTCTGACAGTTGTACTGGTGCACTTCACATGCCTACTCTGTATGCAATCACTTTCGGTTACTTTTTTGTTTGCTTTAACACAAGCACACTAATTCATTAGTGTACTACATACTTTGCCATTAGGTAGGAAACATACACTAGAGGCTAGAGCATGTGACTAATAATATCATAAATGATTCCCCAGAATTGGAATCATTATACTTTTGTAAGCAGCTCATGTCTCTCAGATGGGGCAGTCTGCTGTCTTCACTGTATCTAAAACTGAACAAAGTCGATGCATAGCAGAAGGTCCCCCACAAATTAATAAACATACATGATATGGGTTCTCTAGCCTTCATCAAGTTTAATTAGATGCCATCTAGTCAAGCTCACTTCAATGAAGTTCATATCCCCGGTTGCTGTTTTCCATGGTTTTCCATAGTAAGTCACTGTCTGTGTAGTTCCTAAATGTGGAACAGCAATGATTTCTTTATTTTTGGAAATTTCTCCCTTCTTCATGTTTGTGCAATTATGGAGTTTGTATCTATAACTTTAGATGTGGTGGTGGCTTGTTCTCGCAAAATAAACTTTATTATTTATTTATTTTTCATCTTGACAAAGCTATGACTGTTTGTTTTTGTCCAACTGTAACCTCATCCAGATGAAACTCAATAAGCCATTGTGGAAGCCTTTGATGAATTTCTATCCAATGCTGTGCAATATAGCATACATTTCCATCATGTCCTGGTACAATACGCAAAATACTACTGTCTGAAAAGCAAGGCTGTATGTTATGGCATTTATCAACTGCTTAAGAAAGAATTGGTAGGGATTCAAGGCCTGAGAGAAATAAGATCCTTATTTTATTTTTTTCTACAAATAAAATGTTGATTGAAAGCAGCATAGAGGACATTGCTCTCTTTAAAAATCTAAAGCTATTCCTCATTTCTGATAAAATACCACTATTATATAAAATACAGCTGCAGTCTGAAGATTTATTGTACTGCATAGTATTGGCCAGCATAGCCAATAGCCTGCACAGTATGTATTCTAGCATGACTAAGCCATTAATACAAAGAAAAAAAAATCACTTAATTCATCATGTGCCGAACTCCAGAATGCACTTCATACAACTTGTTATATTCTAAAGTGTTTTTTATCTGTTTAATTTTATTTTACATTCATTAACTGGGTTAGTGAACTGGGACATGGGCTGTTTTTAGCTACATCCTGGGCCATAGCTTAGCTTCTGGTGTCAGTCCAAGGGGATCCACTGTCTGTCAGCCTGGTAAGACACGGTCGACAGGCCACACTGCTTTTGCCAGAGACGGTCTGCACCTAGGCTTTGGGATACTGGCAAAGGCATTAGCCACCCCTATTGTGCCTTTTTTAGGCAGTGACAAAATAACCAAACTCCCAATATAACAAAATCCTCTCTGGATAAACTCAAGGTACTGCTGCTTAATGCTAGGAATCTAAATGAGAAACTGCACACCCTAAAAGTATTCCTTACTTTGGAAGATGCTTAGGGAAGATGCTGATGCTGTGCAGACACTGAGACATGATTCAAAGGTGGAGAGAGCATCCCGGCTGTTCAGGGCTACAATGTCTTCCATATGTTCAGACCACAAACTGAGCATTAAAGAACCAAAAGAGGAGCTGTGTCTATTTTCATTAAGGAACAGTACACCTGTAGACTGGTCAACCAGTATGACTCTCTTGAGCTACTCCACTTCCAATTAACTACAGGCAAAAAAAATAAATAAATAAGCAAAACCCCCTACCACATCATATCTAGCTTTAGGTCTCCCACCATGAAACAGGAAAAGCATACCACATACCTGGACTTACTGCAATCACTTGCCATACAGCCCAACACCTTACTCATGGGTGATTTTAATTATCCTATCATCAAATGGAAACATATATGGCCACAGATATGATGGCTCACAGGTTCTTGGACTTTGTTATTGCAAATGCTCTGGAATAGCTAGTCAGCACAGCTGCAAAAGGCTCAGATGTCCTGGACACAGTACTCACTAACACGGGAGAGCATTGCACCCCCCATGTGATGTACTCCCTGGTAAGACTGGACCATAAATCACTCTTGTTTGATGTAATTATAAGAACAGATACCCCATCAAGCTGAAAAATGCTTAAGAATTTTTCAAAGACAAATTGCTTCCTATTAAGTGATAGTATAGGATGTTACAAAGCCCCCTCATACACAGATAACATAGACTGCTATGCAGAGGTGTACACCAATGCCCTGTATAACCGCTTAAGCAGTTGTACAGAATTGTCTGTACCTGACCGGATTAAAACCAGTTCTTGCCAAAAAAACAAGCCACCCTGGTGGACCCCAAGTATAACCAGGCTCTACAACAATAGAAAGAAACTAATGTCCAAGAACAAGAGAGAACTGGCTCAGCAGAGCAAGAAATCCATCTGTAGCTTAAACAAACAAATTAGAGAGAGCTTGTCAAGTCCACCAAAACTAATTGTGAAGTAAAAATAGCCTCCCTAGCTAAGGATAGTCACAAGGCATTCTTTAATTACATCCAAAATCTAAAAAGGAATACCCAGCTATGCACTGAACTGGTTATGTATGGTACCATACTCAACCTGAGGTAACAGCCAACCTGCTAGCTGACAGGCTTGGAGCAAACTCCCCCCCCAACCCCTGCAGTCATCCACCAAAGTATACCTGCCACCATTCCTCAGCCTATTACCTCAAGAGAGCAGGTTACCTTGATGCTCTTTAAGTCCAAAAACACAGTATCAGTGGGATCAGACAACATCCCAGGTTGCCTTTTAAACAAATTCAAACATGATCTAGCAGACTCACTTGGATCTCTGTTTAACCACAGCCTGCAACTTGGCTATGTTTTGGCAGAGTGGAGGACAGCAACAGTAATCCCTCTGCACAAAGGGGGACCATCAACCGACCCTGGGAATTAAAGGTCCATAAGCTTGACTAGCCTCATCTGCAAGGCCTTGGAAAGCATCATTGTGGACCTTATTGAAAAGGACATAGGTAATCTCTAAATTCTAGACCCAGCCCAAATTGGATTCATTAAAAGTAGATCATGCCTGTTAAACATGGTTGGAAAAGGTCACAAAAGACCCTAAATGAGCAAAAGACAGTGCATGCCACCTATCTTGACCTAGCCAATGCATTTGACATAATCCTCCACTCAGGTATTATAAAGAAATTCTCTCAATTGGGAATTAACCCGTACATTATCAGATGGGTAGCCAACTGGCTCATCAACAGGAGACATACTGTCAAAGTGGTTGACTTCACCTCTAGCAACAGACCAGTCACCTGTGGCATACCACAGGGTTCTGTGTTGGGCCTCTTACTGTTTGGAATTTATTTCTCAGAAGTCCAGGCAAACTTTAACAGCCTGGAGCTGACCAAGCTCACTGATGATTGCAATTACTTATTCTCCCAATGATGTTAATATACTGCAGGCAACGTTAATACAGACCAAGGACTGGTGCCAAAGCCACGGATTAAAGTTAAATGCAAAAAAATGCATTATTATTCCCTTTGGGAAAGCTGACATCCCTGTTATTACATTGCAGACAGCACCTCCCAAGAGTAGAACCAGTGGTACATGATATGGGTACTCAGGTTGATAGCAACCTAAACCTTGACCATCAGATATCCACAGTAGTAAGGAAATCCTTCTATGTGGCACATCTTATAAGAAAAGGCATGCCATCTTGATCTAAGGATGCTATAATTCCATTATACCTAGCCTCATTAGACCAATAATTGGGTACAATGCTCCCTTTTGCATGTACCTCACCAGACACCTGCAAAAATTGTAGAGACCACAGAAATTTCTCACCACGAAATTACAGGGTCAACAAAACAAATCTTATACAGAAAGACTGAAAGTCCTGTTACTGTATTCTGTCTCCTACAAGTTGCTAAGGGATGACCTGTGCCTGGCTTGCAGGGCAGTATCTGACCTGGCTCTGATGGAAATGCTACACATTCATAAATTAAACTGCACAAGAGTCTCTCATTACAGGGATTTTAACTTAGCCTCTGACATGAACAGATCATGCCAGAGAGATAGATACATCTCCCAGAGACTGCCACTTCTCTGGAACAAGCTTCCAATTCATGTGAAACAAAACCCCTCACTGACCCTCCTCAAATGCAACCTAGATCTATGGATGGGTGACTACAAATTCACTCCTGGGGTGTCTGCCATATCTCTCCTGTACAGAGGAAATCAATATTAACTACCCATACCCCTCAACTGTATATTTTTTTGCAGAATGCCCAGATTTTTGACTCATATTTTTGGTCCATTTTTAATAAAATTGTGGTTTTCAGACAAATTAGTGGCAACTCATTAAAGATTGAAATCAGAAAATAAAGACAGACATTTGAGTTCCAGGCCTCATACCCTTCAGAAAATCCATGCTAATGTAAAACCTGTTATTCCATCAACTTTCTAAGTTTGTAAGAGCAATATTTAAAAATTGTCCCTAGTTTTGGACCTTTGTCCCACTTTTACTTATGGCTTTGTCCAGATTACTTGCTCTAAGATGTTGAGAGATACTTAACTACCATAGATGCTTACCTCTGCAAACTTCACTCACCTAACCATTGACAATTGGGACAACTCAGGATAAATATGGCTAGGCTTGTAAGGGCTCTAGGACCATTAGCCTAGCAACCTTCTATGAACCTATGAACCTACACAACCATGGATAAAATCTATAGTATACTATGTTAAGAGAAGGGCTAACAAAAATGAGGAACAGGTAAAATAAATGGTAAAAGTAAGGGACATACTGTCCAGTTAGTTGTTAAAGTAACAGAGTTTAAGAAAAGGCAAGCAAGCAGTTATAATGACAGCTAATAAAGTCTTAAAATTCCAAACAGTTTAATCCAGCAAATAGTGTGCTTATAAAACAAAAAAGACAAGTAACAATTAAACAATACTGTTCCTAATAAGACTTTAGGTGTGAGTCTAGGTAAACCATTAAGAGGGACATTTTGGAGGAGATTAAAACAGGTGTTTGGGAAATATGTATGGAGGAAAAATAAGGAGAATGAGGGAGGTAGAGAATGAATGAAAAGAAAACAAAGTATATGAGCATATGCAAGGGATGAATTTTAGGGTAGAAGTGATAGAAAAAAAACAGGGAAGGAGAGAGAAAAATTGATAAAAACTATATAGTTAAGAAGTGGGGTTACACTGCAGAAGGACAAAGTAATATGAAAATAAAGCTGATCTGAATGAGATGCATGCAGTTAGAGCTCTGATGAAGGGACAAAGTGTATCCAGATAACTTGGGCAAGTTTAGAAATAGTACAAAAAAGTTGTAAAGTGAATGGGGGTCTTATTAGGGAAGTAAGCCAGTGATCTAAGATCTGGAAGGACAAGCTGAAGAAGGGATTTGTAGTTTATGACTAGAAAGAAGTAAAGGTTAGTAACCCGTATTTTATATTTTATTTTATATGAATTTGTTAACCCTAATGGAGAACTGATGCCAATGAACCCTTTTCAGACCCTGCTTGAGAGTATATCCATAAGGCATTATAACAAAAAGTAAAAAATCTTCTAGAACAACTCTAATAATCTTAATGGTGAATATCAACTTTGTTAAGTGTAGGAAAGAGATTATGCATGTGATATTTACAAATGAATATTTGTAGGCTTGGTACATAGAGAATAAATGGAATTTAGGAGAGTTCTTTTTGGTGTGAAGAGTTTAAGATGGCACTTTTCTACATTGTAGCCTTCTGTGAGATTATCTCTGCCCCAGTATTATGGATACTATGCCTCTTTTTCTGCTGGTCCATTATTCACCCCTCTAGGCTGCAGGACCAGCAGAATGCACACAGGACCATCTGAATGTGCAGTTGACGACCAGGTTAGGCTTCATGTTGGGGCTAGGAGGAGGAGAGGAGAGACAGCCTGAGGGCTATGAATACTGCTGAGAAGACGGTGAATGCTTTGTCATGTTATAGTTGCAATATCCTTCTTTACATGTGCATGCTCTTGACCTTAGATCAGAATGTTCAGTAGCCCTTTCCAAAGTACATCCCTGCATCCTTGTGTGATATCTTACTGAATCCAAACACCTTTCAGGCAGGTGCCACCAGAGATGCAAGGGTTTCAACAAGTATATTTCTGTCGAAGGGTCACCCCCATATACACTTCCCAAACCTTTCCCATGAAGAAAGGTGAGCAGGCAAAGCTGCATCATTCCTTCAATTCACATGCCATTCTTCAACAGGTGCCCCAGATGAATTTAGGGCTACTGTGCCTTAGTGAGGGCTTTACCCTTCTATACAAGAGGAACAGAATTTAGAAATATACAGAATAGGGTTGCCACCTTTTCAAATGCCCAAAGTGGGACATTGTTTGTAGAAATGTTAGATTTTGTAGGGCAAAACATGCCCACAGGAAGTAGAAAGGAAAGAACTTTACTTTTTTGCCAAAATAAAAGCTTATTCTTGTAGCATTTGAGTTGCTTATTCTGTTTCTTATAACATGTAGGTGTTTCAAATACAAAATAGCTGTTTTATGCAACTATTAAAGAAAATATAGGACATATTTTTGTCCTAAAATCTCAGGACATTTGCCATTTTTTTTCATTTTTTTTGAGGGACACAACTGCCAAAAGTGGGAGGGGTGGTAACCCTAATACAGAATATGGGATAGGCATCAATGTTTAGTGAGGAAGACAGATGCTCTTGTAGTTTAGGTGCCTAGAATGGATAAAAACTATCTCTGCTATGAAGTTTATTAGGGGGTGAATGCAGAGGCAAGATATTAGTGTAAATGGATCTCAGGCTGTAGTAGGTTTGTCTTAAAGACAGTCTTTTTGTCAAGAAAGGACATATATCCATTGTCAGAAGCATAAATAGTAGGGAGCTAAAAAGGAGTTATGATCTGTGTTTAACCTGGAACCAGTTAGATTTTGTGATTACCGAACAATGGTTCCTGAAGGGAGCAAGTATAATGAATCAAAATACCTTGTTGGAGGTTGGAGGTCATTTGTAAGGATGTCAGGTTTTATTTTGAGGCAGCTGAGGATAGGGGGAGATCATAGTCAAGCTGTGTTACTAGTATATCTTTACCCACTGTTGCTCTGCAAATGTTTTAGCTTGAATATGTCTGATGAAACAATGTCACTATTGCAAAAGTGCTTACAGTAAAGTTTGGTTTTATTTTTGACTGGTAGTTTATTTTTAGAAAACTTGCTGTGGTTCTACATGAGAGTTTGTTTTAATTTTTATCCTTGTATTACTGCCCATTTGATAAGGTAGTCAACCAGGAGGTGGCTCCTCTGAGAATAATGATGTAAAATGTTTCTATTACAGAGCAGTATGACTGACCTGTTCAAAGGTCTGTCTAAGAGCAATAAATATTGAACAAGTAATGAGGCTTTCATCCATGCTTCCCCTTCTAGAAATATTTCATAATTTCAAACAAATAGAGATGCCGTCATAAGAGACTTGGGATTTTATATGGGCAGCTCTCTCTCATTTGATCATCATGTGTCCACCAAAGTCAGGAAATCCTTCTATCTGGCTCAGTTAGTTTTCAAGGGAATATGTTCAAGATTCAAGGCAGTCATCTTACCACTGCACTCTTCCCTTATCAGACCTATCACTGAAGACACTGCCCCCTCTGTTATGCACAAATCCAAGCATATTTCTCAACTGGAAAGTCCCCAACATTTTAACTGTGAAAGCCATCAAAGGCCTCAAATCCTTCAATTACTCAAATAGATTAGCACAAATCTCCTTATACTCAGGAAATGGAGCTGCTCCATGGTAACCCATGTCTCACATTTTAAGCCATGAAAGAGCCAGTCCTATTTGATCTCCTATTTCTTTGTAAACCAGAGGCTGTACACACAATCATATTAGAGACCTATGTTTACACTAACAAATAAATCAGACTCGATGAAGGGATAGGTTTGTAACTCAATGAATTCACAGCCTATGGAATATTTTATCACAACAGGTCAAGCAATGTACTAGTCTGTCTTTAAGGTTAATCTTGATGATTGGATGGATAGACACAAATTTACACCAGGGTTATCATGTATGGTCCTGCTCAATTTGAGACCAGAAAATATTAATTACTCATAAAGGGTGGCAAGAAACATTAAGTGTGTCTGTTAAAAGTGTATATAGCTAGGCCTCATATAGTTCCTGTAATCAATAGCTTCATAATGCCTCATGTCTTTTTTTTCCTATACAGGTTAATCTCGTGTTGTTTAGAATTTGATAATTTAGATGCTTTCTGATTTGCACACAATGTCTGCTGCAATTGACAGCTTCTTTGTTTTTTTTTTCTTCTTTTTTATTTGAGAGGTTAGCCAAATGTACATGTTTCCAGTAAAATGGCACAGTTTAAGAAGGTAAATTGAGTGTTTTGGAGTGGCATGAGACTGATATTTAACATCCAAAATGCTGAGGCAGAAATACTGGTGACAAAGCATGTCAGTTCATGCCATGGAGGTAACTAATTTAATTGGCTAACTTCCGTATGAGGGAACAATGGAAACAATGGTAACTGATTAGGAGGGAGAGGTGGAGATAGAATATTACAGAGAATGTTGAGGGGGGGTTTAATGATCATGAATATTAAAGACCAGATAGAAAACAAGGGGCAATAATGAGGATGAATCTTAATGAAAGAAGTATTTTATAACTTTCATCTGTTTATTCAAAATTATGCTAAGGAGTGTGTGAGGTAAGGAGTTTCCAAATAGATGATGTGGAGAATTTACTAACTGTCACTGGCCACGATGGAGGTGGTTATGGCAGTTTTGCATGGAGAGTACCTGCTAAAATTAAAAGTATGGGTGTCAATATGGCAAATATACTTGGACAGGGCAAGTAAGTAGAACAGAATGGAGAGTATGAAGAGATAGAAATAAAGATTATTTAAGTGTGTGACTGTAATTAGTAAAGTAAACAAAATCCAGTATCTCAGGAATTAAGTGTAAATGTTTTGGTCTTAGTGAATGAGGTGCTGGCAAATAAGGATTATGAAGAGAGTTTGTAACAGAGGCGTTATAGGGTTAGGAAAAGTAGGTGGAATGCACGTGTGAATTTACTTGGAAAACATTGGTTTCTTTATATCTATAGGTAGGAAGATTGGAAGATAGATCGAGAACTTCAAAAGCAGGTTTGTATTAAGTCTATAAAGAGAAGACGGGTGAAGTAAGGGGAAATAATGTCATGTGTACATATAAGAATTAAGAGAATGTTTGATGATTAAAACTAAGTACAGAAAAACTGTACTGCCACATCAGTAATATCTACATATCTAATAGAAGCACAGTTTCAATATACAGTATGGTCACCAATGAATGTTGCAAAATCTGAAAGGTAGGTTTGAGGAATTCTGAAAAACAGAAGATTGGGTTTGTCACAAAAGATTCCAGACTACTGCTTGTGTGGCTTTGAACTAGCAAGGAAAAAGTAAAATATATTCAGTGACAAAATATTGTCTCCACCCAGAGATTTGTAATCAGAGTGAAGGTTAAGTGTAGATTATAAACAAATAGTGTGTTACAAATGCAGTAGAAAGACGTAAAGGGAATCAAATAAAATCTAGAATATGATGGATGGTGCATTTTAGGAAGATGGTGTGCAAGAAAATTTGGGAGATAGAAAAGAAGGACCACCCTAAGAAGGAATGCTGGTTGACTATCAAAGAGGTTAAGAGAGCAGTCTCAATAGCAAAGAACAAGACATCAGGGGCACACTAACAGTTTCCGGAAAGTGACTTAGCAGATGCCACACAGAAACTCTATCAGGTTGCAAGCCAAAGACAGAAAGATAAAGATGATTTTCATCAGAAATCATTCAAATGCATGCCAGAAACATGCTACTCATACCTCTCGACCATACCAAATTTCTCAGAATTTACCAATTTTGAGGCCAAAATAATGGGGTGCCACGTATTCCCAAGTGGCCCCTTCAAATCCCGATTTTGTTCTTCCCACCCACCATCATTCACTGACAATGCTTCATACCATAAATCATTAACTTAAACAATATCCTTAGTGCAGTCTAAGTAAGCTTTCAGAAAGCTGAAAATCTCTCTACATTGTTAGCTGTTCTGCATAAAGGAATGAAATCTGATGTTCTGCGGCTCTTAATTCACCAATGTTTTTCACTTATGTAAGGGACTTGGTGATAAGCTGAGTTTTTAATTCACCAATGTTTTTCACTTATGTAAGGGACTTGGTGATAAGCTGAGTTTTTATGGTTAATTGAGGTGTTCATAGATTAAAAAATATGTTTTGATTTTCACAGAGAAGCCTTTATTTAATTATATGGGGTGTGTGAGTAACAAAAGTTTAAAGGTAAAGTGCAACAATAGCTTCAGACAGCATGACCGTATGACTGCAGTGCTTTACAAATTCTCACTTCATGAGGAACATAGTCAGCCAGCAACACCAGACATTACAGAACACTGAGATCACTTGCTCTCACTTGCCTAGAGCAAGAGACGTCAGAGATTGCTAAAGCTACTCTCAGTCAAGAACAGACATTCCTGACCCACAAGAGCAGCTTTCCATTGTAGATGCAGCTGTGGGCATGACAGTGACACATTAACAACAACAATGCATAGAAAGTGAAACACTCACTAGTTAATCTCTTATTTTTTAATATTTTAATCTTGTTTTACTTATTTCCAAAATGGTCAAGTGTATGTGAATATGAATGTGTGTGTGTGACTGTGAGTGTGTCGGATTATACATATGTGGGACTGTGTGTGCATGCAAGTGTGTGTGTAACTGTTGGTGTGGGATTATGAGCATGTGTGAATTGCCTTATGTGCGAGTGGCCAAGGAGCAAGTTGTTGAACTCTTAGATGTAACTGATTTTGGTAGAGCACCCATTATTTTTGCCTCTTATTTTTTGGATTGATTTTACTGTTCCAGGTAAGCCCTAGAAATTGCTTGTTCATAGGTTCATAGGTTGGTACTAGACTATCAGCCCTAAGGCCCATACAAGCCTAGCCATAACAATTCCCTGGCTATTTCTTTCCAGAATATTTACTTCCCTGCTCCCCTGTCTAGCAGGGTGATGGACGTGATCCCCGGGGTGAATTTCTTGTCTCCCATCCAATCATCAAGGTTCCTTTTGAAGAGGGCCAAAGAGGCGCTCAGCTTGACATGTATGGGCAGTGTTTTCCAGAGTATGGGGAGTCTCTGGGTAAGGAACATATCCCTCCAGCATGTTTTGTTCATTGTGATGACCAGGTTTAGATCTTTAGAGCATGTGGCTCTGAGGGATTGGGATTTCATTAAGTGTAGCATGTCCAACAGCTCTGGGTTTGACATGGCCTTGTATGTTAAGCAGAAATTACCTCTGAGTAGGTGATATGTGAGAGTATAGCTGGAGTTTTTTTAGATGGTCAGCATAGGGCATCTGGTTTAGGCTTGTGATTCTTTTAGTGAGGTATTTCTGTGGCCTTTCCAGTTGTTGCAAATCTCTTGTGAAGAACATACCAAATGAGGCATTGTACTCTATAATGGGTCTAACGAGGGATGGCAAAGATGTGGTAAAAGTGCCCAAAATGTAACTAATAATCCAAAAATTAGGCACCTGAAACCAGCAGTTCTAACACACAAGTAATTTAATGTTATTTTATGTCATTTTATGCCATTGCATTTTAAATATTTTTAAACAATATATTTAACAAGCATTATTTATTTGAATGTATTACATTAATGCATTGTACATTTTAATATGAATATATTTTTATATGAACAGTTTTAATATGAACATTTAAATGTATTTTATTCAATATTTCAAGACTGTCACATGCAGTTTAGAATCCATTCTTTCTGTTTCTTGGTAATTAATTGAATCACTGATTTCATTAGTCTATTCAAACAGGAAAATTTATTTAACTAGGTAATTATGATGTATTTGCAAATCTGATGAAGTTCTATGAGATGAAAACATAAGGGGAAGTGTTTTATCAGCGTTTATGCTATATGTGGATGTGTGTTCCTTTTGCTATGTTTGAACATTAAATTACTTGTGTGTTGGAACTGCTGGTCTCTAGTGCCTAATTTTTGGATCTAATGTGGGATGAGTACAGTGGGACAATGACCTCCTTTTTTCTGGTTGAAAAGCCCTTAGTGGTGAGGTGTGCCACATAGAAGGATTTACTGACTGTTGTGGCAATATAGTTGTCGAAGTTGAGACCAATCTCCACTTGTGTCCCTAAGTCCCTTATCACACTTTCAATTTTTAGTGTACTGCCACTTATGTGGTAATTCACGGGTACGTGGTTTTTCCCAAAGGGGATAAATATACATTTCTTGGCATTGAGCTTGAGCCCATGGCTCTGGCACCAAGCACCTGTAAGGCCCTTTTGTAGAATATGCACATCATTTGGGGATTCAATAATGGCTCCCAGTTTGCACTTTGTTAACCAGAGTCTCTTAGTGCTGGCCTGTACTTCAGAGAAGTAAATGCCAAACAAGAGCAGTCCCAGGACTGAACCCTGAGGTACTCCACTTGTCACTTGTCTGGAGCTGGATTTTGAGTTGGCTACTTTTACACTGTGGGTTCTGTCAGTAAGCCAGTTGGCAACCAATCGAGTGATGTAGGGATTAATGCCCAGCTTAATATGTTTATCTATGATTCCAGAGAGGGGCATGGTGTCAAAGGCCTTGGCGAGGTCTAGATAGGCTGTGTGGACTGCCTTGCCCTTGTCCATGGCTCTGGAGACTGATTCGAAAAAGTCAATCAGGTTAAGGAGACAAAATAAGCCCTTTACAAAACCAAACTCAGTGGGGTCCAATGTTTGAAGGTTGCCAATGTCTTTGTTTATACGTTCCATGATAATGCATTCCATGGCTTTAAAGATCAGGCTCGTCAGATTGATGGGACGATAGTTCCTGGGATACAAAATGGATCCCCCCTTATGGAGTGGGATAACTGTAGCTGTGCGCCACTCACTGGGCATGAAGCCTGAGTTTAGGCTATGATTAAACATGACACTTAGGTGAGGTGCCATTTAATTTTGTAGTTCATGTATTACACAGCCCAGGGAATCATCTGGTCCCATGGATGCTGTATTCTTACCTTTGGAGAGTGCATTTTTTTTACCTTTGTGGCCATGATTACCAGAATCTGGCAATCTTTTGGTACTGAGATGGGACCTTTATGGGGTGAGAGGGGGGGTGAAGTTGGCACTGAATTGATCTGCCAGGATATTGGCAATATCCTTGGGATCAGTATATTTAATGCCATTCTGTTGTAGCTTAGAGCAGATCTGAGCATTGCCATTTAGATTCTTGACATAGCTATAGAATGCCTTGTGGTTGTCCTTAGAATCTTTGGCAATTTTATTTCCGTAACTAGCTTTGGAGAATTTTATGAGGTATCTCAGCTTCTTACTGAGGCTGGTAAGGGAATATTTTGCATACTGGGATTTTCCTCTTTTCTGCAACAGTTTCTTCCTCCTGTTGTATAGTTTGTTTATGGCAGGGGACCACCAGATTGGCTTCCTTTTTTTCAGAGAAGAATTTCTTGGCTCTGTTTGGAATGGCATGATTCATGCACGAATGGATGTGCTCGCACAGTGCCTTAGTGTAGGATTCAGCAGTCGAACTTTTAGTTCCCGTCTGCATGAGTATCATGAAGTTTGTCACGTCTGACTTGAGTAACATGAAGTTAGCTTTTGAGAAGCTTTTTATGGAGGTTTCCCTACTGAGGAGTGGGGGTGGGATGTGGACATCAAGGGTGATTAGCTTACAGTCAGACCTGACCAATGAGGGGGTGACCACTGGTGTGGAGCATTGATCTCCGATGCTGGTAATGTCCAGGTCTAGGATATTTGAGCCACTGGTGGAACTATGTAATTGATCCAGGGAGTTAAAATTTATGAATTCCAAGAACCGTTGAGCAAAGGTGTTGGTACCTGAGTAGTTTTCCCAATTAATGGCAGAGTAGTTAAAATCACCCAATATTAGGGTGTATGGTTGTATATAAAAATTTTCCAGGATGTTTAGAAAGGTGTAGTGAGAATTTTGGGGCATGGTGGGGGTTCTGTAGCAAGCTACAATGTGAATTGAAGTCTTACCTAGTGTTAGTTGCACCTGTAGAATTTCAGATGCATTGTGTTGGGCAACTAGCCTGGAGGTGTGAATATGGGCACTCCTCCACCTTTAGTGTTTCAGTCCTGGTTTGGTGGCTGAAAGGTGTGGAAAGGGTTGAAGCCTGGTATTGCAGGGGTGCTCTCTGGAGCCTTGAACCAGGTCTCGGTTACTGCATAGATATCGATGTTCTCCATTCTTAGGAGTGCCTCAAGAGAGTGCATTTTGAGGTTTAGACTTCTAGCATTGAGTAGCATTATCTTCAGATTTTTCATGCTTACATCTGTTATGGTGGTGGTTTTGTCCTTTGAGCCTTGCCTAAAAAAGGCACTATAGGGGTGGCAAGAGCCTTAGCCAATAACCTGAATCCCAGGGGCAACAGGTGCAGACCATCTCTGGCAAAGTATTGAGGTTTGTCAATTGTCCCAGTCAGACAGATACTGGATCCCCTTTGAATGACACCAGAAATTTAGCTAATTGTTGAAGTCAATCATTTTGTCCTTATACTGTGGTGTCATTCTGGGTGAAGGCAGGATGCTACTCAGGGCTAGGGTCATACCTGCCTGGGCCACATGATCTGAATGCTGTTCCATGTCCCTTTTCACGTAGTTCAGGGATGTATGTTTCAAGTCATTCACTCCAACATGGACAATGACAGAGTCATATTTGTACTTGTTGTGGAGTGACTTGAGTGCATGTGTTATACGGCAGATCCTGGCACCCGAAAGGCAGCTGACTGTAATTTTCTCCTTGTTCAGCCTGGTGAGTGGGACATCAGTGTGCCTGACTATAGAGTCACCTATGACTCTGCTTGCTTAGGTATTCACTGGAGCCAATGCTCCCGATGTACAACAGTTTTATGAAGCAGATATGGTTTTTAGTAAATGTTTTGACAGCAGTAGATACTGATAGCATCCACTCATAGAGAGCTAGTCACTGCTTAAAGATTTTTTGAAATGTTTTATTTTTACTTTATTGCAGAAATATATGCGTGCTTGTGTGTGTGTGTGTGTGTGTGTGTGTGTGTGTGTGTGTGTGTGTGTGTGTGTGTGTGTGTGTGTGTGTGTGCATGTGTGTTTATGTGTGTATGTGTGTGCCTGTGTGTGCATATGTCTGTGTGTTTGTGTGTGTGTGTGTGTGTGTGTGTGTGTGTGTGTGTGTGCATGCCTGTCTGTGTTTGTGTGCAAGCATGTCTGTGTGTGTGTGTGTGTGTGTGTGTGTGTGTGTGTGTGTGTGTGTGTGTGTGTGTGTGAGTGTATGTGTGTGTGTGTGTGTGTGTGTATTCATGTTTGTGTGCATGCGTGTGTCTGTGTGTGTGTGTCTGTGTGTGTGTGTGTGTGTGTGTGTGTGTGTGTGTGTGTGTGTGTGTGTGTGTGTGTGTGTGTGTGTGTGTGTGTGTGTGTGTGTGCGCGCGCGTGCGTGTGTGTTTGTCTGCATGCGTGTGTGTGTGTGTGTGTGTGTGTGTGTGTGTGTGTGTGTGTGTGTGTGTGTGTGTGTGTGTGTGTGTGTGTATATATATATATATATATGTATAGATAGATAGCGATACAGAAATAGCTATAGCTAGGTAAGGGGGAAGAGATGCATAACTCAAATATTCCTGATTCCTGATTTGACAGAGCATCCACAACTTTTGCCTCTTATTTTGAATCTACTTCTGCTGTTCCAGGTAAGCATTACAGATAACTTGCTAAACAGTCTTAGTGCTTACCAGAGGTCTTCACCTGAGCAAATGTTCCATATCTACAGAGTTGTTTTTTTTTTATTGCCGGTATGGCAAAAATAGCAGAATGCCAGATAATAATGATCCAGTTACTGTTTAAACTTTATTATAACTTTTATTTATTTATTTATTTATTACAGTAGAGATTGTGTGTTTCTGTGTATGTACATGCAGGAGCTGCAATGTATTGCACTATGTCTGACATTCAGCACATCTCTCAATTGTTCCTGATTTAGAGTTTCATACCTCTTATTCTTAAAAAAAGCATGCTGATGCAAAACATGTTCCATTAACTGTTTTAAGTGAATCAACATAATTAAAATTGTCCTTGATTTTGGGTATTTGTCCCCCATTATTTATGTTTTGCGCAAAATTTTTGAGCAAAGAAGTTGAGGGGCATAGACAGCTTTGCAGTAATGCCTTTTTTCCCTCCCCTCCTCCACATACACACATACACACATACACATATTTGATCATGCAGCCATACATTTGCTGGGTAAGCAATCATAGTTGCTTCACTGAGGTGTTCACCAGAGCACATGACCTTGCAGTACCTTCCCCACCTGTGAAATAGGCTCCTGCTTTAAATCAAGTTGCATGGTACATTATCTTCCTTCAAATGGGGGTCTGGGTGATTTGTTAAATATTCAAAAATCGACCCTTGGCTTGACTGGCGCAGGCCTCCTTGAAAAAAGTGGGACAGTCTAAAGGTGGGTACTGGCAATGTGTAAATGGTCACAAGACAAATTTCAAATAAATAAATAAATAAATAAATACACTTTCCAACAAGTACACCTTCACTTTCAAAAATTAATCATATTTGGAGTTTCAGGAAAGAAAATGTACATGTACAGTTATATAGCCATGCTTCACCATCACAGAACTCACAATGGTCCAAAACTGCTAATACTTTTATATTATATCAAGTGAGTCAATCAGTATGTTTGGGGTGACACCAGGTAAAAACATCTTCAATTGAAAAAACATTTAATACGTTTTCAGCCTGTGAGCAGTGGTTTTAAATGAAGAAAGATAGGCTGAAAAAAGACCTAAAGACCTAATGAAAGAAAGAGAGGAAGAAAGCAAGAAATAGCTTGATTTGTTTAAAGCTGGAAAAAAATTTGGTTAGTTTCCAGGAGTGAAACTGAGACGTTCTGGGAGTTTGGCATTCTGAAGTTTCAGTGTTGTCGTCTTGATGATTTGAAAGTCGATGTTACAGTAAATCAACATTTTAAAGTAGACCTATAGATAGATAGATAGATAGATAGATAGATAGATAGATAGATAGATAGATAGATAGATATGGTTACCATGCGTTTTGTTGAAAGTTACTTTGGACAACAAATGCTAGGGGGGTTGATATTGTCAAACATCTGGATAGTCAAACATCTGGTATCTTGAAGTACCACTTCTATGAAATGGGTGAGTTGGAATTAGGAGGATTTAGAGTGCGTATGTGCGTGTTTAGGTGTTAGTGTTAGAGTAAGGATTAGATAAGGCTATAGGTGATTTGTGTTTGTGTGTGAATGTGTGTATTTTAAACTTAAGGCTGGGTTACATTAAGGGGTTATATTTTATGTTTGTAGTGTGTTTTGGTGTGTGTTTGTCTGTCTTATGTAGTGGCAGGGTTATGGGAGGTTTTTTTTAAGGTACGGTATAAGTTAGAGTTAGCACACATTAGCCCCCCTGCCCACCTGCCCACCTCAGTAATTCATACTAACCCTAGCTCTGTCCCCAGCCCAACCCTAACACCATACTGTTCTTTAAATAACTCTTGCCATAACACTGCCACTATTAAGACACATTGGAAACTGGTGTTATGAGGGCAATTTAGTGTAAACATCAATGTTTCAGGGGTTCAGTGTTCAGGTAATTTGGCCTTATGCATGCTCAATCTTTTTTTTTGATTGACATCAAGTAAGTCTGACCATAGATAAGGAAACCATATATATAACACTGCAAATCAATAGCATAATATAGGGAATCTTGTCTCTTTCATTTTCTTAGACTTATCCAAAACCTTTTACACAGTTTCCCATTCCAAACCACTAATTGCACTATCAAATCTGAAATTGCACTGCTCAACACTATCTTGGTTCAAAGATGACCTCTCAAACCTTCAACAAGCTGTAAAATGGGAAAACAGCCTTTCCCCTCTTCTTCCCATGACATTAGGAGTACCTCAAGACTCTATACTTGGTCCCTATGTGACGACCGTGCCTTGACCCAGCAATCAAGAAGCCTCAATCCTCACCACTAACACCAGGGAGGGCGTCTCATATAAGAGGAAAGGATAACAAATACACACAGTAAAGTACAATTTCCCTTAAGTGCACACAGAGATCACAGTCAGTCTGGGGCTGGTTGCTCCCTTGCTCTCCAGGTCCCCAATAAGACTCCCCACTGGCACAGCTATAGGGTCCAGATCTCAGACTAGCTGGCAAGCTAAAACCTCCAGCACCCTTTCTGTCCTTGCCCAAGTAGCTGACGCATACACACACACACACACACACACACACACACACACACACACACACACACACACACACACACACACACACACACACACACACACACACACACACACACACACACACACACACACACACACACATACACACACACGCACACACACGCACACACATGCACACACATGCACACACACAAACACGCACACACACACTTTGAGAAGAGTTTATACAACCACACAGACACTCCTGGGGAAGGCTGGCACAGGTTATCCAGCTGTGCACCTTTTTCTCAGACTATACGGTAGTACCAGCTGCCACCACCCATTAATATTTATCAGCTACTCAAAGGCCCTTAAAAGGGTGTCCAATTATTACCAGTATCCTCTCTGTCCTACCAGTGCTTCATGTCCCTGCCCAGGTAGCTGACACACCACACACACTTTGAGATAAGTATTTATACAACTTCACAGACACTCCTAGGAAAGGCTGACATAGATTCTCCAGCTGTGCCCCTTTACCCAGACTAAACGGTAGTAATTTCTGCCACCACCAGTTAATACTTATCAGCTACCCAAAGGTAAAAGTGTGTCCAATTTTTACTGTGCAATATTATTATCCAAATGGTAATGTGACTATTCAGTCTAAGGCTTATTAGAGTGGCTTATTACAATAAACTCTATAAATATGCAATGTATTCTAGAGCTTACTTATCGCTACACAAACCAGCCACAGGTAAAAGGTTTTTAAAATATTTAATAATAAATAATTAAACACAAGACAATACTACTGCACCACAGTGATATCTAAGAGTTCAGAGATCACACAGAAACATAAAACAATACAGTAGGAAAGTTCTGGTATAACTGAAAAACACTTGTCTAACTTTTTTCTAAGTTCCTAGCTATTACTACAAGAAAGCATATTTCCAAGACACTACTTACATAAGACAACAGGCAGAGTGCTGATAAGTTAGATTTCAAGATCAAAATGCTCACATTCTCTCTCTGAACAATAGTTTTTTAAATTCACTAATAAACATCTTTGTTAGACCCTTCCAAATTACATCATTTTGACACTTAGGTTTACCCAGTATACACATTACATAATTTTGACACTTAGTCTGCATTATTTAGCAATCTAACACCTGCTCAGAAAACTACAACAATAAAAGACATTTCACATGTACACTCTAGCAATTATTCCTTAAGTTAAAACAATAGAAAGAATGTATTCAGCCAGCCGCTTTGGCACCACTATTTAGATAATTTAACTTCAAAGGACATTTGAAATGCTTGGCTTAGTTTTCCTTACAGCAGATGGCAATGTTGCAACAATCTTGAAGTTCACATTTTACAGTGTTTTCTTTCATTTAAGAACACAATCCTGCATTTTACATTTATATATACAAATTATAGAATTATGTATCAAATTCTATTTGACTAGGATGGCAGCATTCGCCCATCTTCCCCCAATCTTCACACCCTACTCTTCTCTATTTCCACTAACAACCTGCACAAAGCCACAATACATGCCAAACTGATCCAATATGCTGATGATTCTACCCTAATATGCTCTGCCCCAACACTCCAAAAACTATATCTTACCCAACAGTCCTTCTCAGAAATAGAAAAATGGCTTTCCTACTCACAACTAATACCTAACCCTAAAAAAAACTCAGCTAATGTTGTTCCTTCCCTCTAAGGCTACAGATTCAGTTCCACCTTTTCAAATTACTTCCTTTGACAATAACCACCATCACACTCTTGCCCCATACTAAACTTTTAGGAGTAATCATAGACCACAATACGAAATTTGACAAACATATACCACTATCACAAAAATGAACAAAAAGTTAGATACTCTCTATAGATGCAAAAATTACCTAACATATGAAAGTTAATATTGTAATAATTCACTTTCTTTCCACTCTCTTGTATGCCTCCCCTGTCCTAACCAATCTAAATAAAGGAAACTTAAATAAACTAACTATATGCTACAACAAAATAGCAAAATTTGCTACCAATTCACCATTCAGAACTCATCACTACCAATCCCTTAGAAAGCTATCCTGACTAGAGTTACCAAACCTAATTACTTTTAACCAACTTACCATGGCCCACCAAATCCTCTATCACCCTAAGAAAACCCCTGCCCTACAAGGACTCCTTCACTACTATGCTAACAGTCTACTACTAAGAAGTACCAATAAAGCATTAATTGATATAACTATTAGCAAATATAACTCTGGGACTCTCTCTATTCTATTACTGTAGCTAAAGCCTAGAATGCACTCTCTCTTAACATCCAGTCAGTACACAACACATGTGACTTTAGGTGCCTTCTTAAGTCACATTTAAATAACTCATGGCCTTGTACATGTACTTGCTCTGAATAATGTTTACAAATCCTCCTAAGCTCAATTCCTATTCTCCTATCTAACGCCTTGTTGCTCTTCTAGTCTTTACAGCAGATGGCACTTTTTATTCCTCTTAAATCTAGATAGAAAATGTACTGTATTTTACAGTCTGTATACTTCTATCACATTCATATAGCTTCACCATCAGTCACTAATTTGTTCAAATAATATTCCATTTACTGTATGCTCTTTATACCTACTATGTTATCGTTGTATTTTATTGTATTTTTATTGTATTTAATACTTTTTTAATGCTGCATGCTTTGTATATTTTCTTTATTTTCATTTTTATTATAAAAAAATTCTATGTACTATTGTTTGGAGATTTTCTCCTTAGGTCTCCACTGAAAATGGGCAATCCTGCCCAGTCGGAATTTTCCCAGTAAACAAATGTAAAATAAATGTTATATATTGTTATATATATATATATATATATATATATATATATATATATATATGTGAGCCTACTTCACTTGACATAAAATCCATTTGAATGACACCCATTTGACCAACACCCAACTGACCTAAATTTCATTTGACTGACAACTCATTTGACTGAATCCCATTTCACTGACATTTAAGACATATACTTGTGGGTTTTTAAGTCGCAGTGGTACAGCGATTGCATTGTTGCCTCACATCAAGATGTTCTCCCGTTCGATTCTCAGCTAGTGTGTGGGGAGTGCCTTACTGTGTGGAGTCTGCATGTCCTCCCCGTGGTCGAGTGGCCTTCAAAAGACATGCGTGAATGGGCATGCCTTCCCTGAAGGTTGGGCATCAGGCTGGCAACTCGACACCATAAAAATCCACTGCCAATCATTAGCGGACCGGAGTTCCGCTGTGGCGACCCCTAACCAGGAAAAGCCGAAAAGACAAACAACAACTTGCTGTGGGTTTTCCTTCACCTGTGACTTCCTTCTGATAGAAAGAATTACTGTAACTTATAGTGCTGACTGTTAGAATTCCAATAGTCATATAGAAAGTAGCATTGTAGTGTTTCTAAATGTGAATTTTTCTATTTACATTTTTATGGGAAGTATCTAAAGTAATTTGGCAAATGTTTTGTGTGTTCTCAGTAGCAGTGGCAGCATGTAGAGTACTGTAAGGCAAGTTAAATGTATATGCCCTTTTCCTCAATGTAGTGTGATCCTAGAGTTAGTATGTATAATTAGGGGTGGTATGGCGGTGTGGGGGGCATATCCCCTCAACTAGTTTGGTTGTACATTGTCCCAATTCTGTTAAGAGGTTTAGTAAGTAGCTTTTAAGTTCTGGAAGTGGTTAGTTATTGGCGTTCTAAGTGTGCTACACACACACACACACACACACACACACACACACACACACACACACACACACACACACACACACACACACACACACACACACACACACACACACACACACACACACACACACACACACACACACACACACACACACAGACACACACACACGCACACACACACATATACAGATACACACACAGATGTGACCATCAATTCAAACTACTTTTATGACTGTGACTGTATACCTCAGGTGTTTGGTCACATCAAATGAATGATTAAGCAGATAAAATAACTGCTACACATGAATTTATCTTTCAGTTCAGTGGTGTCAGAATAAAGTGTGCACCCCACTACCCTTTCCACACACAGAAAGATGCTTTAACCTCTTATCTCAAGAATGAAAGAGAATGCTAAAAACAATGCTGCACAAAGTATGAAACTCACGGACAGTCTTTGCCCTTATATTTTTAGAAATTTGTAGGAATAATAGGCTTCACATTGGCATGCTTTTTTAAAGCCCTTAAGTCTGAAACTCAAATGTCTGTCATTATTTAATGACTAAAATTTTCACTGATTTGTTAGAAAAAATAACATCACAGGGAATATATCGTAATATGATTCAAAAAATCAGACATTCTGCAAAATCAAAGTGAGTTAAGAGCATCTATGCTCCCCGCCACCACACCCCACACACACACACACACACACACACACACACACACACACACACACACACACACACACACACACACACACACACACACAAACACACACAGAAACACTCACATGTGACCATCAATTACAGCCAATTTTATGACTGTATACTTCAGGTATTTACTTGTGGTCAAGTGAATGAATACATAAATACCTACCATGCACAGATTTATCTTCTTAGCTCACTACTTCATGACAATCAGAATAGTGTGTAACTGTACCCAGTACAAATACCTCTCAACATCTTAGCTCAAGAATCAAGAAGAAAGCTAAAAAAATTAATGGGGGATACAGGATCAAAATCAGTGATAGAGCTTGACTTGATATACGGGCGGCACAGTGGTGCAGCGGTTAACGTTGTTGCCTCACAGCAGGAGGTTCTCCGGTTCGATTCTCAGCTGGGGTGCCTTCTGTGTGGAGTTTGCATGTTCTCCCTGTGTTCGTGTGGGTTTCCTCTGGGTACTCTGGTTTCCTCCCACATTCCAAAGACATGCATCTGGAGCATTTCTCCCTGGGCCTCTGCTGAAAACAGGCTCTATGGAACCTAGTTGGACTTTCCTGGTCAACAAATGTTAAATAAATAAATAAATATACTAAAACCTCTGCTTGAATAATAGGCTTTGGATTAACATGTTTTTTTCTGAAGCCTTAGTCTGAAACTCAAATGTCTGTCATTATTAATGAATGCAGTCCTCACTGATTTGCCAGAATACCACATATTTTACAAGAAAACAGATCAAAATATGTAGTAAATTCAGGGACAGTTGAGAGCTTATACATTAATACACACACACAGACACTCACACACACACACACACACACACACACACACACACACACACACACACACACACACACACACACACACACACACACTTAAATTAGGTAGTTACCTTTCATCTTGATGAGAGTAGCAGGTAAAGTGCCTGTAAAAAATTCTGTAAGAAACTTTTCCCGCACCCATACCACTGCACTCACATGTTAACTCTTTCTTTCTCTTTCAATCTCAGGACATTACAGTCACCTGATGCAGCCTGAGCCAATAGGAAGGGTTCCTTGCTGATTCATGCTGCACCCTGGTAAGCATAGCTGGCCTTAAGTATAGGCCAACTAGGCAGCCGCATATGGTGCCACTCTACAGGGGAGCTTTTCCCGTATTCACTTGTTTATTTTTTGTGGTAAAGAAATGGTTTCTTTAAAATGTTTTGAATGAATATAGGAAAAACTGAAGACTAAGACAAACTGTGAGAAAAACAAAGAAATTCAGTAGTCTGGCTGGTGTACGTAGATGAGAATGGGGGCATTGGGTTGTGTGGTGGGATGTTGTGGAGACCTTTTGCCAAAGCCACCAGCTGACCAAAGGCCAGCCCTGCCGGTAAGATGTTCATTGACTGATGTTTATGTTTTTGATGTCTTTAAGATCTCTGCTAATTTGTGGAGTAGACCTAATATTTGTCTGCTTTGAAAACAGCCCAGAAAGTGGATTAAACCATTTTTTTCAGATATCAGATGCTCAAGAGTGGAATTCCAAACACCTTGAACAAGACAGAAAGTCAACTATTTTTAATTTAAAAACAAGAGTCAACTTTCTGAATTTAAAACAATTTCTTTTCATGGATTTAATGTGGGGGCTACATTCCAGCATCTAGCACCAGGAGTCATCCTTGGTTACCACACCTGCTATCTGCCATACTTTTGCCTGTCCTCTATTTCTTTAACCATGTCCGCCATTTAATTGACTGGCTTTCCTCGTGGCAGGGTCCAATAATAGGGAAGAACATTGTGGTATCCTTGTAGTGGAAGAAGTAAGACAGGACATCTAAAAAGGTGTAGATTCCTGCTTGTCTGATCGGCATACCTCATGTGTCCTCACCATCAACTATCTCAAATTAAAGACCCATTTATTCATTCCCTATTCTGATGAACACATTGTGTGTGGGCATGTGTGTGTGCTTGCGCATGTGCTTTTGTGTTTGTGTGTCTGTGTGCATGTGTATGCAGATATATGCAGATTTACAGAGAGAATGATAGAAAGGGAGAGAGAAAGGCATTCAAAAGCCCAGAATTAAAACACAGAATGAGTACAATACAAAATTAAGGAAATACTTAAATCTTAAGGCTTTGAACAGTAATCAGATTTATCACAAGCTAAATTGTCCACTGTATTGAATTAATTCTACTTCCTGTAAAACTTAAAAATCAATGGCATGGAGGTTCACAAAGAAATAAATTTAAACTGACAGAAAGGGTGTATTGTACTGAAACAGAATTTGTGGTTGTACTACAATACCACTGATTGTTTTTGTATTGATGTTATTTTGCTTTGCTTGCAAAATTGGTTGCAGGCTTTTGAAATGGAAAATAAATGAAACAGATAAACACTCAAAAGCTAAATCTACTAAGTTTTGCAATAAAAAAACTTAAAATAAAAATAAATATAAGAATAAGAAATAAAAATCCATTATGCAAAACTACTTTGCTCAGTTGTATAGCTTCCAAGTTGAATTTGGTTATGCAAAAATCAAGTAGTTTTTAACAAAAGAAGGCACAATATACATGCAGATGAATGCCAGGGTCTATATCACTTAATTGAAATACATATTCCTTGAATATGTACTCATCGAACACTAATCAGTGAAACTCAATTCAGCGAAGCCCAGACTTTTCACCAGGATTAGGAGCCACTTGCCCATCAGCACTCCGGAACAGACACTGCAGTAAATCAAACCCACCCAAGTGAGGGCCTTTGCCCTCACACCACCCACAACCCCCCAACTATACATATCAACTCCTAGATTGAACTACAGTGGGGAAAAAAAGAAAAGTTGCGGTGAAGGCCAAGTGCTTCCTAACCCTGGAAAAATGTCCAGGGTTCTATGAAATGATTTTCATTGATTAGTGTTGGCTGAATGCGTATTCCATGAATATGCATTTTGATTAAATGATATAGACCCAAATGTCAGAATGCACATATTCTAGGAAGCTTGCAAAATCGTTACAAAACAACAACATTGAAATTAAATTTATGAAACTCTGAGCTTTGGCAGGCTAAGACCTACCTGCAATCAACTGGACATATAAGTGAATTTAAGTAAATCTTTATCTGCTCTTTTTTCAAATAATACAGCATTTAAATCGATTTATTTGTGTTGCATTGACTGCTATCAGGATGGAAGTTGTGGCTCTGTTTTTTCAGTTAATGCTTGTTAGAATTTAGTGCTAGTTAGAATTCCTGCATAGCCAGTATAAGTGAGGAAAGTTTCACTTCATTGATATTCGGTTCCTGCCTTATATAAGTGGTACATTTTGGATTATTTTCTACTTAAACTCTGAGCTTTGGCCAGCTAAGACCAACTTGCAATCAACTGGATGTATAAGTGAATTTAAGTAAATCTTTATCTGTATTTTTTTCAAATAATACAGCATTTAAATTGATTTACTTGTGTTGCATTGAATACTATCTAGTTGGAAGTTGTGGCTCTGTTTTTTCAGTTAATGCTTATTAGAATTTAGTGCTAGTTAGAAGTCTTGCATAGCCAGTGATAAGTGGGGGAAGTTTCACTTCATTGATATTTTGTTTCTGCCTTGTATAAGTGGTACATGTTGGATTATTTTCTGCTTAAACTCAGAGCTTTGGCCGGCTAAGACCTACCTGCAATCAACTGGATGTATAAGTGAATTTAAGTAAATCTTTATCTGCACTTTTTTCAAATAATACAGCATTTAAATTGATGTATTTGTGTTGCATTGAATACTATCTAGCTGGAAGCTGTGCCTCTGTATTTTCAATTAAAGCTTGTTAGAATTTAGTGCTAGCTAGAATTCCTGCATAGCAAATGGTAAAGGGGGGATGTTTCACTTCAATGATATTCGGTTTCTGCCTTATATAAGTGGTACATTTTGGGTTATCTTCTGCTTAAACTCTGAGATTTGGCCAGCTAAGACCTACCTGCAATCAACTGGACATATAAGAGAATTTAAGTAAATTTTTATCTGCTCTTTTTTCAAATAATACAGCATTTAAATGCATTTATTTGTGTTGCATTGAATACTATCAGGAAGGAAGTTGTGGAACTGTATTTTCAGTTAATGCTTGTTAGAATTTAGTTCTAGTTAGAATTCCTGCATAGCCAGTTATAAGTGGGGAAGTTTCACTTCATTGATATTTTGTTTCTGCCTTATATAAGTGGTACATTTTGGATTATTTTCTGCTTAAACTCGGAGCATTGGCCAGCTAAGATCTACTTGCAATCAACTGGACGTATAAGTGAATTTAAGTAAATCCTTATCTGCACTTTTTTCAAATAATACAGCATTTAAATGGATTTACTTGTGTTGCATTGAATACTAACAAGCTGGAAGTTGTGGCTGTGTTTTTTCAGTTAATGCTTGTTAGAATTTAGTGCTAGTTAGAATTCCTGCATAGCCAGTATAAGTGAGGAAAGTTTCACTTCATTGATATTCGGTTCCTGCCTTATATAAGTGGTACATTTTGGATTATTTTCTACTTAAACTCTGAGCTTTGGCCAGCTAAGACCAACCTGCAATCAACTGGACGTATAAGTGAATTTAAGTAAATCTTTATCTGTATTTTTCTCAAATAATACAACATTTAAATTGATGTACTTGTGTTGCATTGAATACTATCTAGTTGGAAGTTGTGGCTCTGTTTTTTCAGTTAACGCTTGTTAGAATTTAGTGCTAGTTAGAAGTCTTGCATAGCCAGTGATAAGTAGGGGAAGTTTCACTTCATTGATATTTTGTTTCTGCCTTGTATAAGTGGTACATTTTGGATTATTTTCTGCTTAAACTCGGAGCTTTGGCCGGCTAAGACCTACCTGCAATCAACTGGATGTATAAGTGAATTTAAGTAAATCTTTATATGGACTTTTTTCAAATAATACAGCATTTAAATTGACTTATTTGTGTTGCCTTGAATACTATCTAGCTGGAAGCTGTGGCTCTGTATTTTCAATTAATGCTTGTTAAAATTTAGTGCTAGCTAGAATTCCTGCATAGCAAATGGTAAAGGGGGGACGTTTCACTTCAATGATATTCGGTTTCTGCCTTATATAAGTGGTACATTTTGGGTTATCTTCTGCTTAAACTCTGAGATTTGGCCAGCTAAGACCTACCTGCAATCAACTGGACATATAAGTGAATTTAAGAAAATTTTTATCTGCTCTTTTTTCAAATAATACAGCATTTAAATTCATTTATTTGTGTTGCATTGAATACTATCAGGAAGGAAGTTGTGGATCTGTATTTTCAGTTAATGCTTGGTAGAATTTAGTGCTAGTTAGAATTCCTGCATAGCCAGTTATAAGTGGGGAAGTTTCACTTCATTGATATTTTTGTTTCTGCCTTATATAAGTGGTACATTTTGGATTATTTTCTGCTTAAACTCGGAGCATTGGCCAGCTAAGACCTACTTGCAGTCAACTGGACGTATAAGTGAATTTAAGTAAATCCTTATCTGCACTTTTTTCAAATAATACAGCATTTAAATGGATTTACTTGTGTTGCATTGAATACTAACAAGCTGGAAGTTGTGGCTCTGTTTTTTCAGTTAATGCTTGTTAGAATTTAGTGCTAGTTAGAATTCCTGCATAGCCAGTATAAGTGAGGAAAGTTTCACTTCATTGATATTCGGTTCCTGCCTTATATAAGTGGTACATTTTGGATTATTTTCTACTTAAACTCTGAGCTTTGGCCAGCTAAGAACAACTTGCAATCAACTGGACGTATAAGTGAATTTAAGTAAATCTTTATCTGTATTTTTTTCAAATAATACAGCATTTAAATTGATTTACTTGTGTTGCATTGAATACTATCTAGTTGGAAGTTGTGGCTCTGTTTTTTCAGTTAATGCTTATTAGAATTTAGTGCTAGTTAGAAGTCTTGCATAGCCAGTGATAAGTGGGGGAAGTTTCACTTCATTGATATTTTGTTTCTGCCTTGTATAAGTGGTACATGTTGGATTATTTTCTGCTTAAACTCAGAGCTTTGGCCGGCTAAGATCTACCTGCAATCAACTGGATGTATAAGTGAATTTAAGTAAATCTTTATCTGCACTTTTTTCAAATAATACAGCATTTAAATTGATGTATTTGTGTTGCATTGAATACTATCTAGCTGGAAGCTGTGCCTCTGTATTTTCAAATAAAGCTTGTTAGAATTTAGTGCTAGCTAGAATTCCTGCATAGCAAATGGTAAAGGGGGGATGTTTCACTTCAATGATATTCGGTTTCTGCCTTATATAAGTGGTACATTTTGGGTTATCTTCTGCTTAATCTCTGAGATTTGGCCAGCTAAGACCTACCTGCAATCAACTGGACATATAAGTGAATTTAAGTAAATTTTTATCTGCTCTTTTTTCAAATAATACAGCATTTAAATTCATTTATTTGTGTTGCATTGAATACTATCAGGAAGGAAGTTGTGGATCTGTATTTTCAGTTAATGCTTGTTAGAATTTAGTGCTAGTTAGAATTCCTGCATAGCCAGTTATAAGTGGGGAAGTTTCATTTCATTGATATTTTGTTTCTGCCTTATATAAGTGGTACATTTTGGATTATTTTCTGCTTAAACTCGGAGCATTGGCCAGCTAAGATCTACTTGCAATCAACTGGACGTATAAGTGAATTTAAGTAAATCCTTATCTGCACTTTTTTCAAATAATACAGCATTTAAATGGATTTACTTGTGTTGCATTGAATACTAACAAGCTGGAAGTTGTGGCTGTGTTTTTTCAGTTAATGCTTGTTAGAATTTAGTGCTAGTTAGAATTCCTGCATAGCCAGTATAAGTGAGGAAAGTTTCACTTCATTGATATTCGGTTCCTGCCTTATATAAGTGGTACATTTTGGATTATTTTCTACTTAAACTCTGAGCTTTGGCCAGCTAAGACCAACCTGCAATCAACTGGACGTATAAGTGAATTTAAGTAAATCTTTATCTGTATTTTTCTCAAATAATACAGCATTTAAATTGATGTACTTGTGTTGCATTGAATACTATCTAGTTGGAAGTTGTGGCTCTGTTTTTTCAGTTAACGCTTGTTAGAATTTAGTGCTAGTTAGAAGTCTTGCATAGCCAGTGATAAGTAGGGCAAGTTTCACTTCATTGATATTTTGTTTCTGCCTTGTATAAGTGGTACATTTTGGATTATTTTCTGCTTAAACTCGGAGCTTTGGCCGGCTAAGACCTACCTGCAATCAACTGGACGTATAAGTGAATTTAAGTAAATCTTTATCTGCACTTTTTTCAAATAATACAGCATTTAAATTGATTTATTTGTGTTGCATTGAATACTATCTAGCTGGAAGTTGTGGCTCTGTTTTTTCAGTTAATGCTTGTTAGAATTTAGTGCCAGTTCGAATTCCTGCATTGCCAGTGATAAGTGGGGAAGTTTCATTTCAAGGAAATTCAGTTTCTGCCTTTTATAAGTGGTACATTTTGGGTTATCTTCTGCTTAAACTCTGAGCTTTGGCTGGTTAAGACCTACCTGCAATCAACTGGACATATAAGTGAATTTAAGTAAATCTTTATATGCACTTTTTTCAAATAATACAGCATTTAAATTGATTTACTTGTGTTGTATTGAATACTATCAAGCTGGAAGTTGTGGCTCTGTTTTTTTCAGTTAATGCTTGTTAGAATTTAGTGCTAGTTAGAATTCTTGGATAGCCAGTATAAGTGAGGGAAGTTTCACTTCAATGATATTTGGTTCCTGCCTTTTATAAGTGGTACATTTTGGATTATTTTCTATTTAAACTCTGAGCTTTGGCCAGCTAAGACCAACCTGCAATCAACTGGATGTATAAGTGAATTTAAGTAAATCTTTATCTGTACTTTTTTTTCAAATAATACAGCATTTAAATTGATTTACGTGTGTTGCATTGAGTACTACCTAGCTGGAAGTTGTGGCTCTGTTTTTTCAGTTAATGCTTGTTAGAATTTAGTGCTAGTTAGAATTCCTGCATAGCCAGAGATAAGTGGGGGACGTTTCACTTCATTGATATTCAGTTTCTGCCTTCTATAAGTGATACATTTTGGATTATTTTCTGCTTAAACTCTGAACTTTGGCCGGCTAAGACCAACCTACAATCAACTGGACATATAAGTGAATTTAAATAAATCCTTATCAGCTCTTTTTTCAAATAATACAGCATTTAAATTGATTTATTTGTGTTGCATTGAATACTATCAGGATGGAATTTGTGGCTCTGTTTTTTCACTTAATGCTTGTTAGAATTTAGTGCTAGTTAGAATTCCTGCATAGCCAGCAATATGTGGGGGAAGTTTCACTTCATTGATATTCTGTTTCTGCCTTATATAAGTGGTACATTTTGGATTATTTTCTGCTTAAACTTGGAGCTTTGGTTGGCTAAGACCTATTTGCAATCAACTGGACGTATAAGTGAATTTAAGCAAATCTTTATCTGCACTTTTTTCAAATAATACAGCATTTAAATTGATTTATTTGTGTTGCATTGAATACTATCTAGTTGGAAGTTGTGGCTCTGTTTTTTCAGTTAATGCTTGTTAGAATTTAGTGCTAGTTAGAATTCTTGCATAGCCAGTGATAAGTGGGGGAAGTTTCACTTCACTGATATTCCATTTCTGCCTTATATAAGTGGTACATTTTGGATTATTTTCTGCTTAAACTCTGAGGTTTGGCCGGTTAAGACCTACCTGCTATCAACTGGACGTAAAGTGAATTTAAGTAAATCTTTATCTGCACTTTTTTCAAATAATACAGCATTTAAATTGATTTATTTGTGTTGCACTGAATACTATCTAGCATGAAGGTTGTGGCCATGTTTTTTCAGTTAATGCTTGTTAGAATTTAGTGCTAGTTAGATTTCCTGCATATCCAGTGATAAGTGGGGGAAGTTTCATTTCAATGATATTCGGTTTCTGCCTTATATAAGTGGTACATTTTGGATTATCTTTTCCTTAAACTCTGAGCTTTGGCTGGCTAAGACCTTCCTGCAATCAGCTGGATGCATAAGTGAATTTAAGTAAATCTTTATCTGCACTTTTTCCAAATAATACAGCATTTAAATTGATTTACTTATGTTGTGTTGAATACTATCTAGCTGGAAGTTGTGGCTCTGTTTTTTCAGTTAATGCTTGTTAGAATTTAGTGCTAGTTAGAATTCCTGCATCGCCAGAGATATGTGGGGGAAGTTTCACTTCATTGATATTCAGTTTCTGCCTTCTATAAGTGGTACATTTTGGATTATTTTCTGCTTAAGCTCTGAACTTTGGCCGGCTAAGACCTACCAGCAATCAACTGGACTTATATATGAATTTAAGAAAATCTTTATCTGCACTTTTTTCAAATAATACAGAATTTAAGTTGATTTATTTGTGTTGCATTGAATACTATCTAGTTGGAAGTTGTGGCTCTGTTTTTTCAGTTAATGCTTTTTAGAATTTAGTGCTCGTTAGAATTTCTGCATAGCCAGTGATAAGTGGGGGAAGATTCACTTCACTGATATTCGATTTCTGCCATATATAAGAGGTACATTTCGGATTATTTTCTGCTTAAACTCTATGCTTTGGCCGGTTAAGACCTACCTGCAATCAACTAGACGTATAAGTGGAATTTAAGTAAATCTTTATCTGCACTTTTTTCAAATAATTCAGCATTTAAATTGATTTATTCTTGTTGCATTGAATACTATGTAGTTGGAAGTTGTGGCTCTGTTTTTTCAGTTAATGCCTGTTAGAATTTAATGCTAGTTAGAATTCTTGCATAGCCAGTGATAAGTGGGGGAAGTTTCACTTCATTGATATTCAGTTTCTGCCTTCTATATGTGGTACATTTTGGATTATTTTCTGCTTTAACTCTGAACTTTGGCCGGCTAAGACCTACCAGCAATCAACTGGACTTATATATGAATTTAAGTAAATCTTTATCTGCACTTTTTTCAAATAATACAGCATTTAAATTGATTTATTTGTTTTGCATTGAATACTATCTAGTTGGAAGTTGTGGCTCTGTTTTTCAGTTAATGCTTGTTAGAATTTAGTGCTAGTTAGAATTCCTGCATAGCCAGTGATAAGTGGGGAAGTTTCACTTCATTGATATTCTGTTTCTGCCTTATATAAGTGGTACATTTTGGATTATTTTCTGCTTAAACTCTGAGCTTTGGCCGGCTAAGACCTACCTGCAATCAACTGGACGTATAAGTGAATTTAAGTAAATCTTTATCTGCACTTTTTTCAAATAATACAGCATTTAAATTGATTTACTTGTGTTGCATTGAATACTATCAAGCTGGAAGTTGTGGCTCTGTTTTTTCAGTTAATGCTTGTTAGAATTTAGTGCTAGTTAGAATTCCTGCATAGCCAGTATAAGTGGGGGAAGTTTCACTTCATTGATCTTCGGTTCCTGCCTTATATAAGTGGTACATTTTGGATTATTTTCTACTTAAACTCTGAGCTCTGGCCGGCTAAGAGCAGCCTGCAATCAACTGGACATATTATTGAATTTAAGTAAATCTTTATCTGCACTTTTTTCAAATAATACAGCATTTAAATTGATTTACTTGTGTTGCATTGAGTACTATCTAGCTGGAAGTTGTGGCTCTGTTTTTTCAGTTAATGCTTGTTAGAATTTAGTGCTAGTTAGAATTCCTGCATAGACAGAGATATGTGGGGGAAGTTTCACTTCATTGATATTCAGTTTCTGCCTTCTATAAGTGGTACATTTTGGATTATTTTCTGCTTAAACTCTGAGCTTTGACCGGTTAAGACCTACCTGCTATGAACTGGACGTATAAGTTAATTTAAGTAAATCTTTATTTGCACTTTTTTCAAATAATACAGCATTTAAATTGATTTATTTGTGTTGCACTGAATACTATCTAGCAAAAAGGTTGTGGCCATGTTTTTTCAGTTAATGCTTGTTAGAATTTAGCGCTAGTTAGAATTCTTGCATAGCCAGGGATAAGTGGGGGAAGTTTCACTTCAATGATATTCAGTTTCTGCCTTATACAAGTGATACATTTTAGATTATCTTCTGCTTAAACTCTGAGCTTTGGCCAGCTAAGACCTACCAGCAATCAACTGGACTTATACGTGAATTTAAGTAAATCTTTATCTGCACTTTTTTCAAATAATACAGAATTTAAGTTGATTTATTTGTGTTGCATTGAATACTATCTAGCTGGAAGTTGTGGCTCTGTTTTTTCAGTTAATGCTTGTTAGAATTTAGTGCTAGTTAGAATTCCTGGCATAGCCAGTGATAAGTGGGGGAAGATTCTCTTCAATGATATTCGATTTCTGCCATATATAAGTGGTACCTTTCAGATTTTTTTCTGCTTAAACTCTAAGCTTTGGCCGGTTAAGACCTACCTGCAATCAACTGGATGTATAAGTGGAATTTACGTAAATCTTTATCTGCACTTTTTTCAGATAATACAGCATTTAAATTTATTTATTTGTGTTGCATTGAATACTATCTAGTTGGAAGTTGTGGCTCTGTTTTTTCAGTTAATGCCTGTTAGAATTTAGTGCTAGTTAGAATTCTTGCATAGCCAGTGATAAGTGGGGGAAGTTTCAATTCACTGATATTCGATTTCTGCCTTATATAAGTGGTACATTTTGGATTATTTTCTGCTTAAACTCTGAGCTTTGACCGGTTAAGACCTACCTGCTATGAACTGGACGTATAAGTTAATTTAAGTAAATCTTTATCTGCACTTTTTTCAAATAATACAGCATTTAAATTGATTTATTTGTGTTGCACTGAATACTATCTAGCAAAAAGGTTGTGGCCATGTTTTTTCAGTTAATGCTTGTTAGAATTTAGCGCTAGTTAGAATTCCTGCATAGCCAGGGATAAAGGGGGAAGTTTCACTTCAATGATATTCAGTTTCTGCCTTATATAAGTGGTACATTTTAGATTATATTCTGCTTAAACTCTGAGCTTTGGCCAGCTAAGACCTACCAGCAGTCCACTGGATGCATAAGTGAATTTAAGTAAATCTTTATCTGCACTTTTTTCAAATAATACAGCATTTAAATTGATGTATTTGTGTTGCATTGAATACTATCTAGCTGGAAGTTGTGGCTCTTTATTTTCAGTTAATGTTTGTTAGAATTTAGTGCTAGTTAGAATTCCTGCATAGCAAATGATAAGTGGGGGACATTTCACTTCAATGATATTCGGTTTCTGCCTTATATAAGTGGTACATTTTGGATTATCTTCTGCTTAAACTCTGAGCTTTGGCTGGTTAAGACCTACCTGCAATAAACTGGACGTATAGGTGAATTTAAGTAAATCTTTATCTGCTCTTTTTTTAAATAATACAGCATTTAAATTGATTTATTTGTGTTGCATTGAATACTATCAGGATGGAAGTTGTGGCTCTGTTTTTTCAGTTAATGCTTGTTAGAATTTAGTGATAGTTAGAATACCTGTATAGCCAGTTATAAGTGGGGGAAGTTTCATTTCATTGATATTCTGTTTCTGCTTTATATAAGTGGTACATTTTGATTTATTTTCTGCTTAAATTTGGAGCTTTAGTCGGCTAAGACTTACTTGCAATCAACTGGACGTATAAGTGAATTTAAGTAAATCTTTATCTGCACTTTTTTCAAATAATACATAATTTAAATTGATTTACTTGTGTTGCATTGAATACTGCATGCTGGAAGTTGTGGCTTTGTTTTTTCAGTTAATGCTTGTTAGAATTTAATGCTAGTTAGAATCCCTGCATAGCCAGTATAAGTGGGGGAAGTTTCACTTCATTGATATTCGGTTCCTGCCTTATATAAGTGGTACATTTTGGATTATTTTCTACTTAAACTCTGAGCTCTGGCCGGCTAAGAGCAACCTGCAATCAACTGGACATATTATTGAATTTAAGTAAATCTTTATCTGCACTTTTTTTCAAATAATACAGCATTTAAATTGATTTACTTGTGTTGCATTGAGTACTATCTAGCTGGAAGTTGTGGCTCTGTTTTTTCAGTTAATGCTTGTTAGAATTTAGTGCTAGCTAGAATTCATGCATAGCTAGAGATATGTGGGGGAAGTTTCACTTCATTGATGTTCAGTTTCTGCCTTCTATAAGTGGTACTTTTTGGATTATTTTCTGCTTAAACTCTGAACCTTGGCCGGCTAAGACCTACCTGCAATCAACTGGACTTATATATGAATTTAAGTAAATCTTTATCTGCACTTTTTTCAAATAATACAGCATTTAAGTTGATTTATTTGTGTTGCATTGAATACTATCTAGCTGGAAGTTGTGGCTCTGTTTTTTTCAGTTAATGCTTGTTAGAATTTAGTGCTAGTTAGAATTCCTGCTTAGTCAGTGATAAGTCGGGGAAGATTAACTTCACTGATATTTCATTTCTGCCATATATAAGTGGTACATTTTGGATTATTTTCTACTTAAACTCTGAGCTTTGGCCGGCTAAGACCAACCTGCAATCAACTGGACTTATAAGTGAATTTAAGTAAATCTTTATCTGCACTTTTTTCAAATAATACAGCATTTAAATTGATGTATTTGTGTTGCATTGAATACTATCTAGCTGGAAGTTGTGGCTCTGTATTTTCAGTTAATGTTTGTTAGAATTTAGTGCTAGTTAGAATTCCTGCATAGCAAATGATAAGTGGGGGACATTTCACTTCAATGATATTCGGTTTCTGCCTTATATAAGTGGTACATTTTGGATTATCTTCTGCTTAAACTCTGAGCTTTGGCTGGTTAAGACCTACCTGCAATCAACTGGACGTATAGGTGAATTTAAGTAAATCTTTATCTGCTCTTTTTTTAAATAATACAGCATTTAAATTGATTTATTTGTGTTGCATTGAATACTATCAGGATGGAAGTTGTGGCTCTGTTTTTTCAGTTAATGCTTGTTAGAATTTAGTGATAGTTAGAATACCTGTATAGCCAGTTATAAGTGGGGGAAGTTTCATTTCATTGATATTCTGTTTCTGCTTTATATAAGTGGTACATTTTGATTTATTTTCTGCTTAAATTTGGAGCTTTAGTCGGCTAAGACCTACTTGCAATCAACTGGACGTATAAGTGAATTTAAGTAAATCTTTATCTGCACTTTTTTCAAATAATACATAATTTAAATTGATTTACTTGTGTTGCATTGAATACTGCATGCTGGAAGTTGTGGCTTTGTTTTTTCAGTTAATGCTTGTTAGAATTTAATGCTAGTTAGAATCCCTGCATAGCCAGTATAAGTGGGGGAAGTTTCACTTCATTGATATTCGGTTCCTGCCTTATATAAGTGGTACATTTTGGATTATTTTCTACTTAAATTCAATAATATGTCCAGTTGATTGCAGGTTGCTCTTAGCCGGCCAGAGCTCAGAGTTTAAGTAAATCTTTATCTGCACTTTTTTTCAAATAATACAGCATTTAAATTGATTTACTTGTGTTGCATTGAGTACTATCTAGCTGGAAGTTGTGGCTCTGTTTTTTCAGTTAATGCTTGTTAGAATTTAGTGCTAGCTAGAATTCATGCATAGCTAGAGATATGTGGGGGAAGTTTCACTTCATTGATGTTCAGTTTCTGCCTTCTATAAGTGGTACTTTTTGGATTATTTTCTGCTTAAACTCTGAACCTTGGCCGGCTAAGACCTACCTGCAATCAACTGGACTTATATATGAATTTAAGTAAATCTTTATCTGCACTTTTTTCAAATAATACAGCATTTAAGTTGATTTATTTGTGTTGCATTGAATACTATCTAGCTGGAAGTTGTGGCTCTGTTTTTTTCAGTTAATGCTTGTTAGAATTTAGTGCTAGTTAGAATTCCTGCTTAGTCAGTGATAAGTCGGGGAAGATTAACTTCACTGATATTTCATTTCTGCCATATATAAGTGGTACATTTTGGATTATTTTCTACTTAAACTCTGAGCTTTGGCCGGCTAAGACCAACCTGCAATCAACTGGACTTATAAGTGAATTTAAGTAAATCTTTATCTGCACTTTTTTCAAATAATACAGCATTTAAATTGATTTACTTGTGTTGCATTGAGTACTATCTAGCTGGAAGTTGTGGCTCTGTTTTTTCAGTTAATGCTTGTTAGAATTTAGTGCTAGTTAGAATTCCTGCATAGCCAGTGATAAGTGGGGGAAGAGTCACTTCACTGATATTCAATTTCTGCCATATATAAGTGGTACATTTCAGATTATGTTCTGCTTAAACTCTAAGCTTTGGCCAGTTAAGACCTACTTGCAATCAACTGGACGTATAAGTGGAATTTAAGTAAATCTTTATCTGCACTTTTTTCAGATAATACAGCATTTAAATTGATTTATTTGTGTTGCATTGAATACTATCTAGTTGGAAGTTGTGGCTCTATTTTTTAGTTAATGCCTGTTAGAATTTAGTGCTAGTTAGAATTCTTGCATAGCCAGTGATAAGTGGGGGAAGTTTCACATCACTTATATTCGATTTCTGCCTTATATAAGTGGTACATTTTGGATTATTTTCTGCTTAAACTCTGAGCTTTGACCGGTTAAGACCTACATGCTATCAACTGGACGTATAAGTGAATTTAAGTAAATCTTTATCTGCACTTTTTTCAAATAATACAGCATTTAAATTGATTTATTTGTGTTGCACTGAATACTATCTAGCAAAAAGGCTGTGGCCATGTTTTTTCAGTTAATGCTTGTTAGAATTTAGCACTAGTTAGAATTCCTGCATAGCCAGTGATAAGTGGGGGAAGTTTCACTTCAGTGATATTCGGTTTCTGCCTTATATAAGTGGTACGTTTTAGATTATCTTCTGCTTAAACTCTGAGGTTTGGCCGGCTAAGACCTACCAGCAGTCAACTGGATGCATAAGTGAATTTAAGTAAATCTTTATCTGCACTTTTTTCAAATAATACAGCATTTAAATTGATTTATTTGTGTTGCACTGAATACTATCTAGCAAATAGGCTGTGGCCATGTTTTTTCAGTTAATGCTTGTTAGAATTTAGCACTAGTTAGAATTCCTGCATAGCCAGTGATAAGTGGGGGAAGTTTCACTTCAGTGATATTCGGTTTCTGCCTTATATAAGTGGTACGTTTTAGATTATCTTCTGCTTAAACTCTGAGCTTTGGCCGGCTAAGACCTACCAGCAGTCAACTGGATGCATAAGTGAATTTAAGTAAATCTTTATCTGCACTTTTTTCAAATAATACAGCATTTAAATTGATTTATTTGTGTTGCATTGAATACTATCAGGATGGAAGTTGTGGCTCTGTTTTTTCAGTTAATGCTTGTTAGAATTTAGTGATAGTTAGAATACCTGTATAGCCAGTTATAAGTGAGGGAAGTTTCATTTCATTGATATTCTGTTTCTGCCTTATATAAGTGGTACATTTTGGATTATTTTCTGCTTATATTTGGAGCTTTAGTCGGCTAAGACCTTCTTGCAATCAACTGGACGTATAAGTGAATTTAAGTAAATCTTTATCTGCACTTTTTTCAAATAATACAGCATTTAAATTGATTTACTTGTGTTGCATTGAGTACTATCTAGCTGGAAGTTGTGGCTCTGTTTTTTTCAGTTGATGCTTGTTAGAATTTAGTGCTAGTTAGATTTCCTGCATAGCCAGAGATATGTGGGGGAAGTTTCACTTCACTGATGTTCAGTTTCTGCCTTCTATAAGTGGTACATTTTGGATTTTTTCTGCTTAAACTCTGAGCTTTGGCCGGGTAAGACCTACCTGCAATCAACTGGACTTATACATGAATTTAAGTAAATCTTTATCTGCACATTTTTCAAATAATACAGCATTTAAGTTGATTTATTTGTGTTGCATTGAATACTATCTAGCTGGAAGTTGTGGCTCTGTTTTTTTCAGTTAATGCTTATTAGAATTTAGCGCTAGTTAGAATTCCTGCTTAGCCAGTGATAAGTCAGGGAAGATTAACTTCACTGATATTCGATTTCTGCCATATATAAGTGGTACATTTCGGATTATTTTCTGCTTAAACTCTAAGCTTTGGCCGGCTAAGACCTACCTGCAATCAACTGGACATATAAGTGGAATTTAAGTAAATCTTTATTTGCACTTTTTTCAAATAATACAACATTTAATTTGATTTATTTGTGTTGCATTGAATACTATCTAGTTGGAAGTTGTGGCTCTGTTTTTTCAGTTAATGCTTGTTAGAATTTAGTGCTAGTTAGAATTCTTGCATAGCCAGTGATAAGTGGGGGAAGTTTCACTTCACTGATATTTGATTTCTGCCTAAGTGGTACATTTCAGATTATTTTCTGCTTAAACTCTAAGCTTTGGCCGGTTAAGACCTACCTGCTATCAACTGAACATATAAGTGCATTTAAGTAAATACACAACTTGAAAACTCGCAAACCCAGTAAACAACAAAAAAGCGAGCTGGAACACGATAAGAGCAGGCTAAAAACTGAAAATGTTTAATAAAATCCAAGTAAATACTTGGATTTTGGATTTTATTAAACATTTTCAGTTTTTAGCCTGCTCTTATCGTGTTCCAGCTCGCTTTTTTGTTGTTTACTGAATTTAAGTAAATCTTTATCTGCACTTTTTTCAAATAATACAGCATTTAAATTGATTTATTTGTGTTGCACTGAATACTATCTAGCATAAAGGTTGTGACCATGTTTTTTCAGTTAATGCTTGTTAGAATTTAGTGCTAGTTAGAATTCCTGCATAGCCAGTGATAAGTGGGGGAAGGTTCACTTCAGTGATATTCGGTTTCTGCCTTATATAAGTGGTACATTTGATTATTTTCTGCTTAAACTCTGAGCTTTGGCCGGCTAAGACCTACCTGCAATTAAAGCTGTCAAAGTTGTCAGAGCTATGCCTGAGCAAGCCCAGAGGCACTCAGAAAAAAACAATACCTAACCCCACACATACTGTCACTCTCAGTGGAGCTTCAAACACTATGCCTCTGAAGCAAACAAACAGACATACCATGACTCTCTTCATAGAGGACTCCATTGTAACATACACCAACGTGCCTCTAACCAGACTGAACAGGAGAAGATAACTGTTAGTTGCTTATCTGGAGCCAGGGTCTACCAAATCATGCATGCCCTGAAGTCATTATACTGCTGGTATCAGTATGAGTCCATCATAATCCATGTAGGTATAATTCATAGGTGCATAGGTTGGTCCTAGGCTATAGGCCCAAGGGCCTATAAAAGCCTAGCCATAACAATTTCTTGGATATTTCTTCCCACAATATTTACTTCCCTTAACCCCTGTTTAGCAGGGCGACTGACATGATCCCTGGGGTGAATTTCCTATTTCCCATCCAGTCATCAAAGTTCCTTTTGAAGAGGGCCAAGGAGGCCCTCTGCTTGACATGTATGGGCAGTCTATTCCAGAGTATGGAGAGTCTCTGAGTCAGAAACCTATCCCTTCAGCATGTTTTGTTTATTGTGATGACAAGGTTTATATCACTGGAGCGTGTGGCTCTGAGGAATTGGGATTTTTTTAAGTGGAGTATGTCCAAAAGCTCAGGGTTTGACATGGTCTTGTATGCTAAGCAGAGATCGCCTCTGCGTAGACGATGTGCCACAGAGTATAGCTGGAGTTATTTTAGACGGTCAGCATAGGGCATCTGCTTTAGGCCTGTGATTCTTTTAATGAGGTATTTCTGTGGCCTTTCCAGCTGTTGCAGATGTCTTGTGAGGTACATAACAAATGGGGCGTTGTACTCTATAATGGGTCTACTGAGGGATGAGTACAGTTGACCTGAGATGTAGCTCCCTGGACCATATGAAGAGAGACATTATGGTGCTTTCATACTATGTGTCACATGCTGTTATAATACTAGCATTGAGCAGCGTATTACCACAATATGAGCAAAACTGATTGATTTCAGCAACAGTCTTCCTGGTGTCATTCTAAGGGGATCCAATATTTGTCTGCTTGGGAGAACATGGTCAGCAGATCACATTGCTTTGCTAAGGATGCCCTGCACTATTTATCCTTAGGCTTCTGAATACTGGCTAAAACTTTATCCACCTCCATAATGCCTTTTTAGGCAATGTCAAATTGACAAACCTAAAACAACTCAACTGATCCTCAAGGTGTTACTGCTCAATGGCACGAGCCTAAATAAAAAAAAAAAATACACTTCCTCCAAGCCATCCTCAGTCTCAAGAATATAGACATCTGTGCAGTTACAGAGACATGGTTTAAAGTAGCACAGCATACCCCAGCAGTGCAAGGTTTCAGTGCCTTCCACACTTTTAGACCAGTAGCTACACAGACAAGATCTAAAGGTGGAGGTGTTTCAATATACATCAATAATAAGCATACCTCTAGGGTGGTCAAACAGGGTGATGTGCTGGAGTTTCTCCAAGTGCAATTCACTGAAGACAAAATTCCATACTATATTCTAGCCAGCTATAGGTCACCGTCCATGTCCCAAGAAGCTCAAATTGCATACTTTGACTTAATGAAGACACTAATCATCCCGCATACCACTATATTCATGGAAAAATCATCCAACATAACACCCTATTCATGGGAGACTTAAGTTTGGGAAACCTACACAACCTCATATCTACAGGCAGAGAGATTCATGGACTTTGTAAATACAAACACATTGACCAAATAGTTAATATGCCCACTAGGGGCTCCAACATACTGCACCTCATGCTCACAAATATTGGCTAATGCTGCACCCCACCCCCCATCAATGTCTCATTCTCTCTGGCGAGATCTGACCATAAAGCTGACTCCTTCAAAATCAAAATCAACTCCATAATCCCATTAAAAACAGTAACATTTAGGAACTACTCCAAGGCAAGTTATCTGTTATTAAATGATGGTTTGTCAAAATTCAATTCTCCTCCAAACCCCAAGAACACAGAAGCCTATGATGAATTGCCCTCAGAAACTCTGTATAGCCATGTCAATGGCTGCATAGAGGCTGCTGTCACAACCAAAAGTTAGCCCAGAACTATCCCCAGAAACAAACTGCCCTGGTGACATCCCAAATTAAGCAGGATATGCAGCAAAAGGGAAAAATTATGGCAAAAAGTCAAGAAATGTAATTCCCATAAAGATAAAAACTCATTCAACAAAGTAAATAGGCAACTAAGAAGGCTAATTATGTCAAGCAAAGTCGACTTTGAGGTTAAGATAGCCTCCCAGCTGAAACATAACCATAAGGCCTTCTAGAGTTATGTCAGAAACCTGAAGGGTAGCACACAGCAATGTGCTGAACCCGTGGTTAATAATGCCACATTCACTGAGTCTGGTGAGACAGCGAACCTGTTAGTGGACAAATTTAGTTCTAACTTTACTTCTCTCTCATCCCCAACCATTCTCCTCAAAATTAACTTTAAACATAACACCTTCAACTATAACTAGGGAGCATGCCCTGACTGCACTCTCTAAAGCCAACAACACAGTCTCAATGGGCCTGAATAATATCTCAGGCTACCTTCTGAATAGTCAGAATTATGCCTTATCAGGACCTATGTAGTCATTACTTTGCTATAGCCCTAAAACAGGCTTTGTGCCACATCAATAGAAGACTGTGGTGGTCAACTCCTTTCATAATGGAAGACCTTCAATACATCCTGGAAACCACAAATCCATTAGTCTGATTAGTCTAATTTACAAAACCATGGAAAGAATTATCATGGAAATGATCACCACGAACATAGGAGGCCTCCAGACAAAGGATCCACCCCAGTTTTGCTTTGTCAAAGGAAGGTCATTCTTACCAAATCTAGTAGACTTCTTTGAAAAGGTCACTAAGGCAAAGGATGAGAGGAAAATGGTGCACTCTGCCTACTTAGATCTGGCTAAGGCATTTGATACAATACCCCACTCAGGCGTTGTCAACAAACTTACAAAACTAGGTATAAACCCTTTTATAACATGGTAGATAGCTAGCTGGATCACTGATAGGACTCAGGAGGTTAGAATCAGGGAAGCCAACTCCACAAAAATGCCACTCACCAGTAAAGTCCCCCAGTACTCTGTGCTAGGTCCAATCCACTTTGGCATCTAATTTTTAGATGACTGCAAACTGGGAGCAGTCATTGAATTCTCCTAAGATGAGAATACCTTTCAGGAAGGTGTAATATAGATAACACCATGGCTTAAAACTCAATACCAAGAAATGCATTCTAGTACCTTTTGTAAAGTCTGCCTCTGCAGGTAACTACATCATCAATAAAACACCCTTAAAAGTTTATTCACTAGTCAGGAATCTGGGAACTCATGTAGATAGTAACCTAGCCTTCGACCAACATGTGTCCAAGGTAATAAGAAAATCCTTCTATGCTTCTCAGCTTATAACCAAGGTCATGGCCTTTATGTCCAGAGAGGTCATCATACCACTGTACTCAACCCTCATCAGACCCATCAAGAGTATATTGCCACTGTACTCAATCGTTATTAGACCCATCAAGAGTATATTGCCCTCTTTGGTATGTAACTGACCCTGACACATGCAACAAATCGTATGTCCACAAAGACTCTTTACAAAAATGTCCTACACTGATCGCCTCAAAGCCTTGTCTCTTTACTTGGTATAATACAGACTTCTGAGAGGTGATCTTTGCCTGGCATACAAGGCATCCCTGGACCCTGTCTTGGTGAACCTTTTGCACATCTGAAAAACAAACAGCATCAGAACTACTAGACCAGAAGACCTAAATTTTACTTGCAACATAAATAAGATATGTTGGAGAAACAGATATGTCTCTCAGAGAATTCTCATTTTCTGGAATAGACTCCCCATCATTGTGAAGCAGTTCCTCCTTATCTCTGTTTGAAGTAAATTTGGACCAACGGATGGGTAATTTGTAATTCGTCCCTGGTTTGGCTCCTATGTCTCTAATAGACAAAGACAGACAGTACATTGCCCTATATAAATCAAATTTGTGGGTCACATTTGGGTTGCACAGCTAGGTTTATAAAGGCCCTAGTGCTCATTAGCCTAGTGTACACCTATAACCTATGAGCCTATGGCTCAGTTTCAGTGCTTTTTTGTGCAGTCTTTACTTGCTATAGCACAATACTTGCTTAGAATATTGTCACAACATGTACCTAGTGGTTACTTAGTTATCTTGATTGAAAGTATAGAGAATTTCAGCAGATACCAGCATTTGAACTAAAAGAACAGCCTTTATAACACACAAATGTCAAAATAGCTGAAAGGCAGCTAACAGATTCATCTTTATGTCCAACTCTACACCAATTGACACACCAGACTCGCAACATTATGGGATAGCTTGATTGTTAAAGAAACCGCACATGTGCACATTTTATCATAATCCCCACAGGAGAGAAAGAACTCTCTCTGAAACAGTAGTATACAGCTAGGCTTTGTTCATTTCCCAGTTTAATACTTCTTCTTCTTCTTTCAGCTGCTCCCGTTAGGGGTCACCACAGCAGATCAACTGTTTCCATTTCTTCCTGTCCTCTACATCTTGCTCTGTCACACCAACCACCTGCATGTCCTCTCTCAACACACCCATAAACCTTATCTTAGGCCTCCCTCTTTTCCTGTTACATGGCAGCTTCATCCTTAGCATCTTTTTCCCAATATACTGTGCATCTCTCCTCAGCACATGTCCAAACCAATGTAATCTTGCCTCTCTGGCTTTGTTTTCCAAACCTTCCAACCTGGACTGACCCTCTATTGTGCTAGACAGTTAAGAGGAGAAGGTTAACACCCACATTACACCTCAAGCAACACATAGCCCTTCTAAACTCACACCACCAACACACATTGATAGCAACACTAAATCCACATATGTAAAGGCCCTTAACTGTAACCTTCCCAAGCAACAAAGACCTCCAAAGCTCAAAGGCAAACAAACACCAATCACAACCAAAGTGTCACATAGCTCACAACACAAGTGTGCCACCCAGCAACAGCCCCAAAGGCAAGACAACGTACTTAACACTTTAGTCATAGGTGACTCTATAGTCAGGCACACTGATGTCCCACTCACCAGGCTGAATAAGGAGAAAATTACAGTCAGCTGCCTGTCGGGTGCCAGGATCCACCACATAACGCATGCACTCAAGTCACTCCACAGCAAGTACAAATATGACTCTGTCATTGTCCATGATGGAGTGAATGACTTGAGACGTACCTCCATAGACTACATGAAAACAGACATGGAAGAGCTATTGGATCATGTGGCCCAGGCAGGCATGACCCTAGCCCTGAGTAGCATCCTGCCTTCGCCCAGAATTATACCACAATATAAGGAGAAAATTATTGACTTCAACAATTGGCTAATCTTCTGGTGTCATTCGAAGGGAATCCAGTATCTGTCTACCTGGGACGACATGAGTGACAGACCACGATGCTTTGCCAGAGATGGTCTGCACCTGTCGCCCCTGGGATTCAGGTTACTGGCTAAGGCTCTTGCCACCCCTATAGTGCCTTTTTTAGGCAAAGTTCAAGGACAAAACCACCACTGTAACAGGTACAAGCATGCAAAATCTGAAGGTAATGCTACTCAATGCTAGAAGTCTAAACCTTAAAATGCACACTCTCGAGGCACTCCTAAAAATGGAGAACATCGATATCTGTGCAGTAACTGAGACCTGGTTCAAGGCTCCAGAGAGCACCCCTGCAATACCAAGCTACAACTCTTACCACACTTTTTGGCCGCCCTAAGGCAAGACAACGTACTTAACACTTTAGTCATAGGTGACTCTATAGTCAGGCACACTGATGTCCCACTCACCAGGCTGAATAAGGAGAAAATTACAGTCAGCTGCCTGTCGGGTGCCAGGATCCACCACATAATGCATGCACTCAAGTCACTCCACAGCAAGTACAAATATGACTCTGTCATTGTCCATGATGGAGTGAATGACTTGAGACATACCTCCATAGACTACATGAAAACAGACATGGAAGAGCTATTGGATCATGTGGCCCAGGCAGGCATGACCCTAGCCCTGAGTAGCATCCTGCCTTCGCCCAGAATTATACCACAATATAAGGAGAAAATTATTGACTTCAACAATTGGCTAATCTTCTGGTGTCATTCGAAGGGAATCCAGTATCTGTCTACCTGGGACGACATGAGTGACAGACCGCGATGCTTTGCCAGAGATGGTCTGCACCTGTCGCCCCTGGGATTCAGGTTACTGGCTAAGGCTCTTGCCACCCCTATAGTGCCTTTTTTAGGCAAAGTTCAAGGACAAAACCACCACTGTAACAGGTACAAGCATGCAAAATCTGAAGGTAATGCTACTCAATGCTAGAAGTCTAAACCTTAAAATGCACACTCTCGAGGCACTCCTAAAAATGGAGAACATCGATATCTGTGCAGTAACTGAGACCTGGTTCAAGGCTCCAGAGAGCACCCCTGCAATACCAAGCTACAACTCTTACCACACTTTTTGGCCACCAAACCAGGATCGAAATACTAAATGTGGAGGAGTGTCCATATTCACCAAGATTATTCACACCACCAGGCTAGTTGCCCAACGCAATGCATCTGAAATTCTCCAGGTGCAACAAACACTAGGTAAGACTGCAATCCAAAGTGTAGCTTGCTACAGATACCCCACCATGCCCCAGGATGCTCACTACACCTTTCTAAATATACTGGAAAATATTAAGATACAACCAAACACCCTAATACTGGGTGATTTCAACTACTCTGCCATTAACTGGGAAAACTACTCATGTACCAACACCTTTGCCCAACGGTTCTTGGAATTCATAAATTCCCATGCCCTGGATCAACTAATCCATAGTCCCACCAGGGGCTCTAATATCCTAGACCTGTAATTACCAACATGGGAAGTCGATGCTCTACACCTATGGTCACCCCCTCGTAGGTCAGGTTAGACCATAAGCTAATCACCCTTAACATCCACATCCCACCCTCACTCCCCAGTAAGGAAACCTCCATAAAAAACTTCTCCAAAGCCAACTTCATGCTACTCAAGTCAGAAGTGACAAACTTCATGACACTCATAAAGACAGGAACTGAAAGTTCGACTGCTGAGTCCTACACTAAGGCATTGTACAAGCAAATCCACTCATGCATGAATCATACCATCCCAAATAGAACCAAGATGCTGTCATCCAAAAAAGGAAGCCAATCTGGTGGTCCCCTGCCATAAACAAACTTTACAACAAAAGGAAGAAACTGTTTCAGAAAAGAGGAAAATCCCACAATACAAAAAATTCCCTTACCAGCCTTGGTAAGAAGATGAGATCCCTCGTAAAATCCTCCAAAGCTAGTTACAAAAATAAAATTGCCAAAGATTCCAAAGATAACCACAATTCATTCTATAACTATGTCAAGAATCTAAATGGCAATGCTCAGATCTGCTCTGAGCTACAACAGAATGGCATTAAATATACTGATCCCAAGGATATTGCCAATATCCTGGCAGATCGATTCAGTGCCAACTTCACCACCCTCTCACCCCCTAAAAAGCCCATCTCAATACTGTAAGATTGCCAAATTCTGGTAATAATGGCCACACAGGTAAAAAAACGCATTCTCCAAAGCTAAGAATACAGCATCCATGGGACCAGATGACATCCCAGGCTGTGTACTACACGAACTACAAAATGAACTGGCACTTCACACAGTTCTCATGTTTAATCATACCCTCACCTCAGGCTTCGTGCCCACTGAGTGGCGCACAGCTACAGTTATCCCACTCCACAAGGAGGGATCCACCTTGGATCCCGGGAACTACAACCTCATCAGTCTCATGAGCCTGAACTGCAAGGCCATGGAGCGTATTATCATGGAACTTATAAACAAAGATATTGGCAACCTTCAAACACTGGACCCCCACCCAGTTTGGGTTCGTGAAGGGCCAATCTTGTCTCCTGAACGTGATTAACTTCTTTGAATAAGTCTCCAAAGTCGTGGATGAGGGTAAGACAGTCCACACAACCTATCTGGACCTCGCCAAGGCCTTTGAAACCATCCCCCACTCTGGAATAATAGATAAACTTACTAAGCTGGGCATTAATCCCTACATCACTCGATGGGTTGCCAACTGGCTTACTGACAGAATCCACACTATAAAAGTATCTGACTCCAAATCCAGCTCCAGACAAGTGACAAGTGGAGTACCTCAGGGTTCAGTCCTGGGACCACTCTTGTTTGGCATCTACTTCTCTGAAGTACATGCCAACCCTAAGGGACTCTGGCTATCAAAGTTCGCAGATGACTGCAAACTGGGAGCCATTATTGAATCACCAAATGATGTGGGCAGTCTACAAAAGGGCCTTACAGAAACAGATGATTGGTGCTAGAGCCATGGGCTCAAGCTCAATGCCAAGAAATGTATAGTTATCCCCTTTGGGAAAAAACATGTAACCGTGAATTACCACATAGGTGGCAGTACACTAAACACCAAAAGTGTGATAAGAGACTTAGGGACACAGGTGAACAGTGGTCTCACCTTCAATAACCACATCGCCACAATAGTCAGGAAATGCTTCTATGTGGCACACCTCATCACTAATGGCTTTTCATCCAGAAAAAAGAGGTCATTGTCACACTGTACTCATCCCTCATTAGACTCATTATAGAATACAATGCCCCATTTGGTATGTACCTCTCAAGACATCTGCAACAACTGGAAAGGCCGCAGAAATACCTCACTAAAAGAATTACAGGTCTAAAGCAGATGCCCTACGCTGACCGCCTTAAAAAACTCCAGCTATACTCTGTCACATATCGTCTACTCAGCGGCAATCTCTGCTTAACATACAAGGCTATGTCAAACCCAGAGCTGTTGGACATGCTACACTTAAATAAATCCCAATCCCTCAGAGCCACATGCTCCAGGCATCGAAACCTTATCATCACAATAAACAAAACATGCTGGAGGGCTAGGTTCCTGACCCAAAGACTCCCCAGACACTGGAATAGACTGCCCATACATGTCAAGCAGAGCGCCACCTTGGCCCGCTTCAAAAGGAACCTTGATGATTGGATGGGAGAAAGGAAATTCATCCCGGGGATCACATCAGTCACCCTGCTAGACAGGGGTCCAGGGAAGTAAATAGTGTGGGAAGAAATAGCCAGGGAATTGTTATGGCTAGGCTTGTATAGGCCCTAGGGCCGATAGCCTAGTACCAACCTATGAACCTATGAACTTATGTACAAATCCAATCTTTTGACCATTCAGTCTCCATATTTGGGATTTGCTGTAGTGGGTCTAACATTTCAAATGGTTAACTGAACAAATCATTAGAACTCAGATGATTTAAGTTACATACAATTATCTGTAAACAGTTCAGTGGGGACACCAAATCTGTTAAACATAGTCTTAAATTTTGCAGTTGTAACTGGTATGCAACATCACTATATCTTGAGAGTAATATTCCACTCCTATGACTTAGCTATTTCCTTCAAACTCTCAAAAAGAGAAAAAAGAAAACAGCAGCTATTTCTCACCCTTTTCTGCTATCAAAAAGGAGTTTTTACCACTGGTTCTCATTTATGAAACAGTTTATGTATGGTACAAAACTGGCATTTAGACCCAAGCTTTTCACTGCCTCTGCTGATGTTAGCCCATTATACAGATATCTTGACCCTTTCACAACAATAAGTGAGGCTTTGGTATATTTCATGTATTTTATTTAATACTTTGGCACATTGTGAAGAGGGTACAAAAATTATATCTTTGAATCTTTAGCAAACCATCGACCAGGTTCAGAGAAATGAGTTCTGACTTTGTAATAGTTGTACATCAGATGCTTTGTTTTCGTCCAATGCTTAGGGCATTTGTGCCTTACATATTTTATGTATACAACTCATTGTCATGCTTGGAAACTTATTTCTCCTTTTCTAGGCTTTTTATAGTTAATGCTCAATTTGTCATAATGTTCTGTGCATGGTCAGCAATGTTTTCTTCAGTATCAGATTCTGTTCAATCAGGTATTTAGTTTCTGGGCAACATGTCAACCACATATAATTCCATTTCCGAGACATGGGTTGCTCTAGTATTGAAATGTCTCGGTCTTTTATGGAAATTTTGGCACATGGGTAGTACTGTCTTCAAACTGTAGGAACAAATCAGTTGAACTAGTGATTTGTGGTCAGTCTGGAAAGGATACTCTCCACCTCTAGAAGGTATCTGGAGATATTCTTGCATGCCCAAACACTTACAAAGCACTCCTTATTTTAATTGTAAATACATCTTTTCCACATTATTTAGCAATGTGCAGCAATATTCAACTGATCATATCATGTCTATTAATACGGAATAAAGCAGCACATAGGCAGTAACTACTAGCATGAGCATTTTCAACCATAGGCATTGCAGCAATATAATAGGGGAGCATTAGCGCAAACAGCAGAATTTGTTTAACCTTGCTAAATGCTTAGGCTTCAACATTTCCCCATAACCAAGGTAATTAATATGTTAGTGGGCATAGCATTGCAGATTGATATGGTATAATCTTTCCAAGAAATATATAATTCTTAGGGTCCTGTATAACTCATTACACAGGTTGAACTTTTTAGCTCTGCAATTGCTCTAACCTTGTTTGTATGTGATCTGATTCCATTTGCACTTAAACATAATCAAAATACTGAATTTCAGACTTTCCAAAGCACCATTTGCCTCCATTTAACTGCAAACCTAAGTGCTTAATCTTTTGGAACACCAGCTCCACTGTCATATCATGTGTCTTTTTATCAAGACCAAGCTTGACACCAACAATGTATTCAAGACCTTTCAACAGATTGCATATCTCATGTTGAAATATATTTGGTGCTGAAGTCATACCAACTGATATTTCTTTAAGGAAAATCTTCCAGTTGGTTTAATGCAGGTTATTAACTTGTGGCTATATCTTTCAAGGAATGTCTACCCAAACCCACTTGAAGCATCTCATGCAGAGAGCACTTTGTTAGCAACCAGCTTTTGTGCAATATCCTCTAGGGTATATTTAGTAAGCCTCTCCATCTGTCATGACTTGTCATTCAAATCAGCACATATTCTTACACCACCATTCTTTTTAATGACTTGGACCATAGGTGCACACTGCACTTTGTTTAGTTACACTTTTAATTACATCAAGAGCCTACGCTCATTTAAATTCTGTATCTACCATAGACAGGTCAAGGCACATTGTAAGTGTCTAGTTTTATCTTTGTCTTTACAGATTCTCAGTTAAGCAGACCAACTTCATGAATACATTCACATTAATTTAATTTATTATAACAATCAGCCCCCCACTCACATGCCACAGCACTGTTGAGCATATTATTTATATATGAACCTTTCAGGCTGAAAGTTTCAGCACATAAAGCTAAAACACGTACATGTAACCTTTTCATTCAGACATGGCTAAAAATCTTCCACTGCCCTTGAGTTTGCCTGGAGGGACACATATTTCTATTTCTGCTTCATGCAGCTGAGGATATTTTGAGATGCTTTTTTATTCAGTTATCATAATATATCTGATAGAAGAATATAATCTATACTGATATCACGGTATAATCGGCTCCTATATCAGTCTTAAAGTTTACTGGAGTTTCATGAATCAAGACTTGAACTTGCCAATCTAAATCTGTTTTTGCGATATCAATCACTGAATTCCAGAAGAATGCTTTCTGAACACTTTTCAAAGTTTTATTCTTGGAAGCAACTTCCTTCACTAGCTTAGTTTAATAAACATCATCAAATATTCTATCTTACATAATTTCTTGTATTTCCTGCCACATGCAGCATAATGCTGACTCAGCAAATCAGTGACTACATCTCTTGCATCTGCCAAGCTGGCATTCACTCTGCTTCTCATGCACACTTGTACTTTGGCCAGTATTACGCCTTTTGCTGAATTTGGCTTTTACTTTGCATTTTACTTCACAACTATCATTTTCACTATACATACTGTAAGTTTGTCCATTTTGTCCGTTTTATCCATGCAGCCTCTCTAGCAATCTGCGTTGCCTTTTCCAAAGTTAAATTTACTTCAAGCTATCACTTTTGAAACACTTCAATATCAGCCAACTCAGTTACAAGTTTTTCCATTAATCTTTAGCTTTATCAAACCCGCAGTTTTCAGACTGTTCATGCAAGCATCTGACAAAAGCTTTAACATTCCCGCCTTTAACTTGATCACATCTGCGAATGCATGCCCTTTTATGAATAAATAGTTCTTAGCACAAAATGTTTGTAGATATTACTTATTACAGCCTGGATCTCTGAAAATGAAAATGAACTGTAAATTGCTTATACTTCTTTGTCCCTGACATAAAGTATTTACATGGGTTTCTTTACTTCCTTTTTCGAGTTTGGCTTCAGTTCAAAAAATAGGCAAATATGTTCATGAAGTTGAATGGTTCTGGTGGGTTAAACTTGGCAATTTTTCATAAATGCACAGTTTTTGGTGATTAAAAAACTGTTCTTTTTTGTTTTTCTAATGAATTGACTTGATTGTGAAGTGAAGTGGCTACTTTTTATTAAAATGGTTTATTCTGAGCTCAAAGGTATTCGCTTGAATAATTAGTAAAGTATCCTGTCTGAAATGTCATTTTCTGTCATGATTCCGATACTATTTCACAAAGTGTACTAATGGCTGCCCAGTCATCTTGTTTGCCAGTGTAAAGAATGTCAGCAACACAACCACATTTGAAGTAAAACAGCAAGTTTAATAACCCACAAAATGGGACATAGCAGTGAGGCCGTTAATAGCTTCATCTTAATTTCCAGCGGTATACCACCTGGCACACAAGGTTCAGTGCTTTATGGGACAGCTAGATTCTTAAAGATAAGGCAACATATTACATGTTCATAGTATATACATGCAAAAAAACTGTACACACTTTTTATCATCACAAGCATAAGTGATTGCAGCTTACCTAATTTCAGATGTGGTATGTGCTTATTTATTGTAACATTAGTTATGACAGGTTGGCAGCATTATTTCTCTACACCCATCTATCTGCAATCATCAAAAGGGAAGCCTCTTGCTCTATCTTATCTTTTTGTGATATGTACTGTACTATTATCACACAAATCATGCTGCATGCAATAATGGGGCACATCTGGAAAAATGCTAAGCTACTTTGCTCCAGAACATAATCTGTAAAACAATGTGCTGGTCTCCTTGTCAAACCCAGTCCATGTGCTCTGGAGTTATATTTTGTAATAAAAAAGGTTGTATGCCAGTCCCATTGTATATTTATGCTATAGATGTTATGATTTATTGTATGTGTCATACAGTTCAAAGTACTACCACAGGGGTTACCATTGTTTCATCTTGATGTATGTATTCATGTTTTAATATCATGATAATTGACTTTGGAGAATTCTAAGTCTATATGTATATAAAACAGATTGCACCTAATAAAAACAAGTATCCCTGATTAATTACATCTGACTCTTGCTCTCTCAAATTCCTGCTTAAAATTAAGTCAGACCTATGGTTTATAATGAGAGAGTTTAACTGGACTGGGGTTGGTTTGTTCAGGCAATTTAAAAATAGTTATCTTGAGCACATGAAGGAAAAATAAGTCCCTGTTAGCTGTGTGCATTATAAGCATTCACAGCTGTAACCTGCAGCACTTGAAGTTCATGATGAATTCGGAAATGCAATCATTATTGAGTGTGTATTAATTATTTTAATATTTCACATGTTAAGATATATTTACGGACCTGTGACATGATCTTGTAATTTATAGAAGGAAAAGTACTCACTTTTTTTCTAATACACATTTTATGTATAGTCCAACAGAACCATACTAACAAACTACCAAAGAAACTACACTATCACCTATATGTGAGTATTCATTTCTATCAGTATCTCTGGTTAGATATAAGTAAAATGTATCGCACACTTGGGTTGTCTGGGCATATTAACTATGATATAATAGCTATACAAAATAATAGACTGTCTGTCTTTTGCACACTGTGCTAACAAACTTTCTTTCTTTTGCTCACTTGTCTAATTTTGGCCATTTTATCTAATAAGACCATAGTAGTGATGTATATCATGGCACAAGCCATAGTGGTAATCATACAGATTGTCAGAACCCGCAAAAGTGAGTCTCAAAACACGGAGACTGAATGACTGAAAAATGGACTTAATATAATATACTGACTCTGAGAAAGACATTTCTTGGAATATTCCCTTTTCTCTGAGGTATGGTGATCAATGAGTTGGTACACAGAAGTTCAGGGGTATGCAAGGCTTTCCAAAACATCATGGGGTGCAGGGGCTTACTCCCCTGGACACAAGAAGTTTGAAGGAGAAGAGTGATCCATGAGAATCACTCTTTTAATGGTTTTCAGTATTTTTTTTTCTTAGCTCGCTGAGTGCTGACAATTCAATAGGGAGCAGTAGTTTGTATTGTCAGTTTGCTTTATGTTTTTGGTTTAAAGGCATACATTGCTGTTTAGACATTAAATGTAATTTTAAAAGCAAGATACAAAGTTGTAAAGACAGCTTCTAAAAGTAGATAAGCCCAACTTACCTGCTGGTCAACTCCTCTATTCCTTCACCATCGCCAAACTATGGAACTCACTTCCACCTTCTATAAGAAAGACAGGCAGCACCACCACCTTCAAACAAATACTGAACAATCATCTCAACGCTTCCTGGCTATGTTCCTGCTCTATAACCTAACCTCTTCACTCTCCTTATATGATTACTAAACTCCTATGTCTTTTGCTACTAGTGACTGATGATACTTTCTCTATATTTATTTTTATCTTCACTTGTTGATACTGGTACAATAATACCGATTAATATATCTCTGTTTATACTACTCTGATTGAATTAATTGAATTCTGCTTTAATTTTATTTATTTATTTTATTTTATTTATTTTTATTTTATTTTACATTTGTTGACCGGGCTAGTCTAACTGGATATATGTCCATTTTCAGTAGAGGCCCAGGGAGATAAGCTCCGAGGAAGTAAAAATATAATCACATTATACAAAGATTAATTTGTATGTTAAACATTGCAAGAAGAAAAAAAAACGGAATAATCACACTAGTCGTTTGTTCATAGCATAGCGCTAAATATACAAACACACTTAATACAATACAAATGTAGTTGCAATACAACATATAAAAAGATAGCAGCTGAGTTGGTTAATATATTAGTAAACAGGTTGACATAAAGAAGGAAAACAAAAAGTAGGAGCTGTAATAATCAGTATAAGAGTTAATAACTAGTCTGCTTAAAGAAATTAAGAGGATGTAAGTAAAAAAAAAATCTAGAAAGGTCTAGGTCATTTGTTAAGAAAAGGAACAAGAATATTGGGAAGAAGAGAGTAGGTAGATCCAAGTAAGAAAGGTGGTAGATCAGTCAGTGTGGTACAGGGGCACTACCAGTGTGTTCTGAGAAAAAGCTTCGGTTTGTTTTAAAGAGTGATATAGAGGGAACTGAGGAAAGTTCGCTAGGAAGAAGGTTCCAGGGTTTTCCAACAGCATTAGAGAAAAGAGAGTCTCCAACCCTGTTGTTTGACTTACAAATATTTACCAGAAGTCTATGTGATGAACGTAAGGTCTTTAGATTGTTGTAGGGGATAATGAGGGTAGATAGTATAGGGGTATTGGTAGGATGGTAAAGGGTTTTGTGGGCAATGGTAAGTTGGTGGAATTTAAGCTGATTTTGTAATTCAAGCCATCCTAGTTGCTTTAGGTTAATACAGTGGTGGGTTCTGAAAGGTTTACCTGTAGCAAATCTGGCTATGCTATTGTAGGCATTTTCCATTTTATTAAGGTTGTTTTTAGAGAGGTTAGTGTATATGGGTGAGGCATAGAGGAGAGTAAAAATTAGGTGAGTGTGAGCAATAGTGATTCTTGCTGCAGGAGAGAGAAAGGGTTTGATCATGTAGAGAGAGCCCAGTTTTCTATTAACAGATTTTAAGGTATTATTAATATGGCTGTCAAAGTTAAGGTTGTTATCTATGGTGATACCAAGTAGTTTGGTAGTTGAGTCTGGGGATATAGGAGTTATGGTATTGGATGTTACTGTGAAGTCTATTGGGGGGGACTTACAAGTAGGAGTGAAAAGGAGGAGTTTAGTTTTTTGAGGGTTTAGAAGGAGACAGCGTCGAGTAAACCATAGTTCAACTGTGTTAAAGACCTTTTGGGTGAGGGAGTAAAGCTCGGATATGGATGTGGCTAAGCATATAAATGTCGAATCATCTGCATATTGTATGTATGTAGCTTGGGGGATTGCTAGGTGAAGGTTATTGATAAATATAGAAAAGAGGAGAGGTCCTAATATGGACCCTTGTGGGACCCCTATGTTGATGGGTAGATATAATATTATGCCAAAGCACGGCCTGTTATCTGTTATCCAGATAGGATTGGAACCATTTTATAGCTAATGCATCTAGTGACAGAGATTTGAGGATTTTTATAAGTAACTGGTGATTTACCATATCAAACGCCTTAGACAGATCTATAAACTGTGCAGAGGAAAGCATATTAAGGTTTTGTTTTTTGTTGATACAGTGAGTGAAGGAAAGAAGGGCAGTAGTAGTGCTGTGTGAAGGTCTGAAACCATGTTGTGAGTTGGAAAGTAAGTTATATTGGATTAGGTGGTCTAGCAATTGTTTATGGATGCATTTTTCCATGATCTTTGGTAGGGGAGACAGTAGGGCAATGGGACAGTAATTGGAGAGTTCAGTAGAGTTACCTCCCTTATGAAGGGGATAATATGGGAGACCTTCCATATGCTAGGGATGTGTCCTTCAGTAATTGTTCTATTGATAAGAATGAAAATGGGGTAGGCAATAGATTTGGCTGCCTTTTGTAGGTATTCAGCGGGTATCTGGTCAGCTGAAGGAGTGCATGGTTTAAGTTTTTTGGATGAGGGCAAGAATATATGTAGTTGGGACTGGTTGGAAGAGAAATGGAGGGGGTGGGTTAGTGATATAGTTGGATATAGGTAAGTCCTGAGTGGACAGCTGACTGGCAAGGTTTTGAATGGCCTCAGTGAAATAGGTATTAATGGTATTAGCAGTCTGTTTAGGATTCTCTGGGTCTGTGCCTTGTGGGTTTGGTGTGATGGATTGACCTGGGTGTAATAATTGATTAATACTTGCCCAGAACTTTTGTGGTTGATTATGGTGGGTCTATTGGAATTGTAGGTAGTAGTTTCTTTTGTCAGACAGTACTGTTTTTTTAGTTTCATTTCTTAGTTGCCTGAAGTTTTGTTGATCTACTGGGTTTTTAGTTGATCGTGATTTGTTCCAGTATTTATTTCTGAGTTTGATTTTTTGACTGGTTTCTTTTGAAAGCCATGAGGCAGATTTAGTTCTCATTCTAACAGAGTGGGTTGGTGTATGGTGGTCTAGTATGGATAAGAAGTTAGAGTTAAAGTAATTGACAGCTTCCTCCAGTGGGAGGTATTTTAAGGGAGACCAGTTGCATGATCTTAGTTCCCTTTGGAAGAGATCGGGGCTGAAGTTTTTCTTGGTTCTAATTGTTCTAGATATGGTTGGGTTAGGTAGATTGGTTTTATGCCTGGTGATGTAGGTTAGTGAGTGGTCACTTACATCATCAGGGAGGGTACCAGATTCATATGTCTGGAGATGACTATTTATCAGAATCCAATCTAAGGTACTTTCTTTCTTATTAGGCTTGTTTATCCTGGTAGGGGAGGTAATGGTTTGTGAAAAACCAAAAAGGTTTATATGGCTTGTAGGGTGGCAACTGCTCAAACACTTCCAATCAATGTTAAAATCACCTAGGATTATGGTTTCTTGAGGCAAATCTTGAGATAGCCAACAGAGGATATTCTCTATTGTGGCAACATTATAACCAGGAGGAAGATAGGTACAGATAATATAAATGGATTTGAATTTGTTAAGTTGAAGCTTGGTAATAAGAATTTCAGCGTTGGAGACTTGAGGTGGTATATAGTCGAATGTAGTAATCTGTAGGCTGGATTTAAAAAGGATAGCTACACCGCCACCCTTTTTGGTTGTACGGTCGAGTTGCAAAATATTATAACCGGGTGGGATGACTTCATTGTCTTTAGTTGAAGGTTTTAACCAAGTTTCTGTTAAACAAAGAATGTCAAAGGAATAGACTTCTAGGAGAGCATGGAGTTGTGCAACTTTGTTATTAAGGCTACGTATGTTGAGGTGAGCTAATAACAGTGAGTTAGGTGGTTTAGTAAAGGAATGGATAGGATGGGGGTTGGGGTTGTGGAGTTGAGTGGTAGTAGCAGTTATAGGGCCTGGGTTTGGATGAATGTCACCATCTTTCAAAAAGAGGCGTAGTGTTTGAAGTCTAAGATTTGGGAACTTATATAGAGTTAGAGACTTTCTGGGCTTGGGAGAGTCATATCTAATGTGGATAATCCTATGGAATTTTGCTGGTAGATAGCTAGGTGTGGATGTTATGTTAACATTGTTAGTGAGAATAGGTAGAGAAGGAGAGGTAGATAGTGTGTTGGGGTGGAGAATTTGTGGATATATTGGGTGTTCATAGGAGGTTAGCAGGTAAGATAAAGTTAGGGGTGGTAAAAGTGTAAGTATGAGTAACCTCTGTAAGAGGGTTGAGGAGGGTAGCATATGCATCTGGCAGGGTAAGTTGTTAGGTTCTAGTTATAGGTTTGGAGATATGCTAAGTGTGGAAGGAAATAGGTGTAGGGTGTGGTAGGAGAAATTGGAAGTTGTAATTGAAAGTAGGGAAACTGATGTTAATTAACAATGGGAGGGGCTATGATTAGTGTAAGAGGGAAAGGGTGTGGTTAGATGGTATAAGAGTAGGACCCCTGGGGGTGGGTGAAAATTGGGGGTAGGGTAGCGGAGTGAGCCCGCAGGGCGAACGGAGTGGGTAGAGACAAGTGAAGGAGAGTCCAGAGAATAAACTATCAGCAATGCTGATAGCTGAAGGTAAGTAGGTGAGTCAAGAGTGGGATAGATCAAAGGTATATCAGGAGTCTATGAGATTAAAAAAAGAACAGGTGAGAGTATACAGTTGAAGTAAAGGGTGAGTGAGAAAATATGAGCAGGTCTAAGACCTAAAGGTTATTCTAACCTCCTCTACTTCATATGAACCCCCCTTTTACTTGCTATCACTCCGTCCCTGGTTCTAAACCAGCTAGCTCCCTACATACTTACCTGCAATACTAGATCTGCCCACTAGGTGGTTAATGTATATTTTCTGTATATATTACTGTCATCAAACAAACTAGATTCCTGCTTTTATGTATATATTCTGTATATGTTACTATATTTACTATCTGTAACACTATTTCTGCTTATGTACTAATTAATGTTTATATTTTTTCTGTATCTCGTTAGAGCTTTTCTCCCCGGGCCTCCACTGAAAATGGGCTCTTTTAGGCCCAGTGGACTTTCCCAGTAAACAAATGCAATAAATAAATAAAATATGTTCTTAAGTGCTGGGCATATACTGCTTCATACAGGCCAACCCTAATGTATTTCTAATTATAAAATAGCAGTAGAGTTGTGTGATTTTTAGCTGTGAATGTTACGTAAGACATGTCAGTATTAAAATGACTGCAAAGGGTTTTTTTATTCCATTTTTTTAGTACACACAACTGGGGCTTCTTCTCCAAATAAAAGCCTGCACATAAAAACAATGCCTAAAACAAAATAAAAAAAATGCTTGACCCCATGTAGACAAAACTGCATTGTTGTTAGGAACTGCTGGAAAAGGTTTTGAAGTATTTAAACAAGCCCATATTTACTGCTGCACCATTTTCTTGTTGTTAGATCCTAAAAATGACTATGCTTTTAAAAGATTGCTACTGTAATGAAACCATATTGTCACCATTAAGTTGTTTTTAGAACTATAGCCTTGATTCCTTTTGACATAACAGAGCTTCAGTGCAGACGTTTTGGCAGCTCTGTTTATACTATACATTTCCGTCTGGTAGATGTAGTAGTTATGTGTTCCCCCATTGTGAAATATGTCCTGATTTGGTTCAGTAACCTGTGTGTGTATTACAGCAAGATAATAAGCCTGAGAGCAGGTCAATATATGACAAAGATGTACAAAGCATTACATGAATAAAATGCTGCTGTGGGAAATTGGGTTACCTATTACAACCGCGAAACCGCAGTCGTGTGAATACGGAAACGTTGACACATATTGAGCGAACCATGAAAACACCAAACGTCCTGAAGCACGAAATTTGAAATGTCGAATTGTCATAGTTGGCCCTTCTCCAGTATAGCTCCTTAAGGTAAGTGTGCAATAGTTATGGACCTTAGGGTTAGGGTGCGGGTTAAGGTAATTGCATACATAGTAATATATGTAAGCTTTAGTTTAGGATTAGAAGTAGGGTTTTGTTAAGTGTATATATATGGATTTATTTATTTTGTTCGGGTATAGCTCCTTAACGTAGTTGTGCAATAGTTACGGATGTTAGGATTAGGGTGCGGGTTAAGGTAAGTGCACACATAGTAATATATGTAAGCTTTAGTTTAGGATTAGAAGTAGGGTTTTGTTAAGTGTATGCATGTGGATTATTTATTTTGTTTTGGTAGGTAGTACATAGCGGGCGGTGAGGTTGGCCAACTATACCGATTTGACATTTTGAATTTTGCGGTTCAGGACATTCGGTGTTTTGGCAGTTCGCTCAATATGTGTCGACGTTTCCGTATTCGCGTATGTGAGGTTTCACGGTTATAATATAGACCCGGAGAATTGAATATTACTTTTGTTAACACCGTGTGAGTGTGAAGATATCAGCGACATGCATTCTGACTTGAAAGTTCAGGCACTATATTTGAATTGCAGCTGTAATTTATCATACCTGCTTCCATTATTCCGCCCTCCTTCACACTGTTTCATTTGATTTAATTGCCCATGAAGTTATATTGTCTTTTAACTCCTGGGAAGGGTGTTTGCATGAGCTGCCTTAATGCATCTTAATGTTTTTGCAAGTTTCTGTAGTCCTATAGCCAGGTAGTATATAGGAATTGAACTTCCTGCTTAAATGCACCAGCAAATTAATTTTGTTCACTTTAAATTGGTTATTCACCATTGTTGCAGATTAAATTAACTATCCTCATTTGGAAATTTGTAATACAGATATTTTAGATAGCAGTGGCATCCAGAGATGGATCATGGTCAAATGGGGCCCTAGTGAAGGTGATGGATAGCACCCCCAGCAGCATCTCCCTACAGCAGCCCCCTCCCCCCAGCAGTTACTCTAGTATTCTATTGCTTGGCTATTTCTCTCCAGTTACCATAAACACTGTTTAAACCTGTCAGGTGGCATACTATTTTCTTTACTTCTACAATGATTACAGATATTTGGATTTAATTTAAATTTTCTTTTTAAATTTTATAGCAGAAACACTGATAGCCTTTGCTAAACAAAACAATACAGTCAGCACTAAAACCTGCATTCAAAGGAAAATCCATTTGGCCTGTGGTGGACATAGTTTACCGTTGGGCTGTTTCCAAACCATAAGCCTTTTGCATATGATTCACCTTCTCGTTTGTATTAAATTATATTCCTTGTATAATACAGCACCACTTATTCCTCCATTTCTTGATGTCAGTATGTAACCAGACCTGTTACACTAAAGCCAGATAATCTAGAGTCCAAACTCAGAACACCTGGTTGCAACTTTTGTTAGACAAGTTCTAAGCATAACGCTGAAAAGTTGGAACTCAGCCTCCTGGCTCTAAACACAGATGTGCCAACCCAGCATGCCTAGGTTTACTGTGTAAAAATAATTGCCCTATAAAGTATACCATATGATTTCCCTAAACAGTTTGCAGATGACATGTTGTTGTTGTCTTTCGTCTATTCCTGGTTAGGGGTCGCCACAGTGGAACTCCGGTCCACTAATGATTGGCAGTGGATTTTAATGGTGCCGAGTATGTTGTCTAATAAACAACTAACGCAAAACTGAGCCCATTACCAAGCACGAATTTGACAACTGCTGGAAACTTAAACTGATCATCCTTCTCATCAAATGACTCGTTTATATGGTTGTACCCAAATGGCTATTCTAGCCACCAGGACTGACAAAATATCTAGGAGGAATGGTATACTAGATTGGTTCCTGTCTTCTACACCTCAGAAGTTAACAGTTATTGCAAAGATGCTTAATGATTTCAGTTACCATCTTTCAAGTTTGCCATCTTCAGTCAGAGAAAGGTCCAGAAAGAATCATTGCACTATTTCTTAAAGCATGAGAAATGTCAGTGCAAATCAGCTCAGCTATACCATCCAGCAGTTTGACTGGTCCATTATTCACTTTGTATTACTTAATTCTGCAGTTGGTTTCTTCATTAAATACTTGCTATCATTTTAGGTAGCATGACTTCATAGAATATATACAAAATGCTTACATGGGATCAGCACAGAAATTAGAACTAGAATGACCATGAAAGACAAAATATAAATGGGAAATGTAAAAATAAAAAAAATACATGCCCCAATATAAAGTTTCAAGAAGCTAGGAATTCCACCAAGAACATGATTTATTCATGAAGGAAATATTATTTTCATAGATATCAAAGTTTTTATATTTAATTATTAATGCTTTTCAAAGTATAACTTTGTTGTTTCTTCCAGGAATGTAATAAAATCCAACCCTTTCCAGTAGTGAAAATTCATGTGACCTTTGTGTACATTTCTAACTCCGCATTGAATCTTTCTCAAGTGACTACTTATTTCTGTCATTGAATACACTTCCCTGCAGTTCCATCAAATTGCAGAAGAAGACTGCTACAAAGACTCAAAACCTTTCTCTTGACAGTAGTTAATATACCTCCTCATCATTCAGTTTTGTTGTTCCCACAGCCTGTCAAATGGTCACTCTTCTAATTAACTGACACATCAAAGAGAGATATGCTCCTATTACTTGGAAGTTCACAATTGTAGTCATATCGCATGAAGGTGACCAGCTCACAATGGCACCAATTTTAGACCTATAGCTTGTATTGCACCCTGTCTAAAAATATGCAAAAAAATATATTCCCTGCTTCTACAGTTCTTCATACCAAATAATATCCACTCAGAGACAGCAAGAGTTTAGACCCGGGCATGTTTCGTACACTGCACTATATTGCACTATATGAAATCGCAAAGAAATTGCTAATCCAACTCAGCTTGTGTCATATGATTAATGATTGTTTCCTAGAATTTTATAGGACCAAAGATACTGTTAATCAGTACCATCTCTTAGATACCCTCTCATAAACTGGACTGAATCAAAGTGCACTGTTGTTGGTTGTAGCTACCTATCATGCAGGAATCAGTTTGAAACATTGGCATCTCACAATTCTTTCCCTCTGCTGGTCTCTCATAGTGTTCTCTGATGCACAGTGACTGACTATTGCTAATGACAATCTTTGGAAGTAATACATCCCCACACTGTGGTACACCTAAGTTGGTGAACTGTACACATGAATCAGCTGTCTGCTGTCCTGCCACTAATTCAGGCCTTGCTACAAAACAACATCCAGTGCTGTTAGCCTGTTTTATAACACTTAACTCTGGATACACAATTAAATATTCAAAAATGCAACAAATGTTCTTTTTGATACAGCAGGTGATCTATGATCATAGCTCTTCAGTATTCATTTGTAATAAAAATGCAAAGTGAATATGTTATCTCTGCTAAACTGCTATGTGCCTTAACGGATGAGCAGGTAAAATTTTACCTCGGAGTAAAAATTACTATCTTAATCTGGGTAGACTTTATGGGGCAAAATCATTCACGACTGGATAGATGCATCTACAAGCACCAAGGGCTTTCTTTCTCCCCTCTACATATTTTCCCTGTCATTTGTACTCAGAAATAGATTCCTCTATTTCATGTTTGCTTGGGCAAATTAGAAACTAGACAATATTTTGTTGCAGGGCGATCATCTGGAAGCCATCACTGCCATATATATTTAAGTAGGTTGTGCTACATAATCAACTTCCAATGTCAAATCACCTTCTTGGTCATAAATAATCTTCTTACAGCTCTGCATTGCCATACACATTTTGACATGGCACAAACCAAATTTGCAGCTTATTTGATACCCTAATTCCTCTTTTTTAGGAGTCCTACACTCTAAAAATGGATTAGATGAATGTTTTATTTCTGCTTTTATCTTCAAATTATTGAATGTTTGGTCCTAACCATGTGACAACAAGCTTCAAAATGCAACATTAACCAAAATGCAATCAAATACTATTTGTTAGTCTAGTATTGTGCTCCTTTCTGGCTCTCTACAGCCAGAGAATGCCTTCAAACCTGACTGCTTTTACTAATGGTTATCTTAATGCTGTTCATTTTAGTGTTTCCCTTTACTCTTGATTGTCCCCTTATTTTTCACAGCCCCTGTTCTCTCCTCCCTTCACGACTCTCATTTAAGAGTTTCTTAAAATAAGCTGATCATTTTGCTGCTGTTTTTTTTTTCTATTCACTTACTTTTACATCCTTGTTACATTTATTTATATAGCTTTCTTTGTATTCCAGTATATATTGTACCCTGCTTTATTGCAATTCATTTTTGCTATATATAAAATGAAGATCTGAATCTGCTCTATATTTCCTGGGACATTTCACATCTGCTTTCACATATACAGCCGTATACATCTGAGATGATAAAGTAGCTTGATTAATTTATCACTGTAGTTCATAGGTGCATAGGTTCATAGGTTCATAGCTGTGTACTAAGCTAATGGCCCTGAAGCCTTTACAAGCCTAGCCCATAGGATTACCTTGGCATCGTGCCACCCGACCTTAGTTCCCAGTGCCTCTGTCAAGTAAAGGCACTGGAGTGATCCCTGGGGTGAATTTTCTATTTCCCATCCACTCATCAAGATTTTTCTTGAAGAGGGCCAGTGAGGTGCTCTGCTTGACATGTATGGGAAGTTTATTCCATACCATGGGCAGTCTCTGGGTTATGAACCTGTCCCTCCAGCATGTTCTGTTTATTGTGATAATGAAGTTGAGGTCTCTGGAGTGTGTTGTGCGGAGGGATTGGGATTTCTTTAGATGTAGCATTTCTAACAGAGCTAGGTCAGACATGGCTTTGGAAGTCAAGCAGAGAACGCCTCTAAGTAGGTGATATGAGACAGAGAATAATTGGAGTTTTTTTTAGTCTGTCCATATAGGAAAATCTTTAAGGCCTAAGATCATCTTTGTGAGGTACTTTTGCGGCCTCTCCAGTTGTGCAGGTGTTTAGTGAGGTACATCCCAAATGGGGCATTGTACTCAATGATTGGCCTAATGAGGGAAGAGTAAAAGGAGACAATGACCTCTTTATTCCTGGATGCAAAACACTTAGTAATGAGATGTAGCGCATAGAATGACCTTCTGACCACAGTGACAATGTGGTGGGCAAAAGAGAGGTTGCTGTCAACCTGTGTTCCCAGATCTCTTATAACGTCTTCTGTGTTAAGTGCACTACCATTGATGTGGTAATTTATGGGAACCAGGTTTTTTCCAAAGGGGATGATGACACATTTTTTAGCATTGAGCTTAAGGCCATGGTTCTGACACCAGTCATTGGTCTCACCGAGGCTTTTCTGTAGCATGTCAACATCACTCGGGGAGTTAATAATAGCTCCCAACGTGCAATCATCTGCAAACTTTGTCAGCCAGAGTCCCTTCATGTTGGCCTGAATGTCAGAGAAGTAGATACCAAACAGGAGAGGACCCAGGACCTAACCCTGTGGGACTCCACTCGTGACCAGTCAGCAGTCTCACTTAGATTCAGCTAATTTCACACTGTGAGTTCTACCTGTGAGCCAGTTTGCAACCCACTTAGTGATATAGGGGTTGATGCCTAGATTTGTGAGTTTTTCTATGATTCCTGAGTAGGGAATGGTATCAAAGGCCTTGGCCAGATCAAGGTAGGTGGTATGAACCACCTTGCCTTCATCCACAGCTCTGGTGATTTACTCAAAGAAGTTGACCAAGTTGAGCAGACATGATCTACCCTTCACAAAACCAAACTGTATGGCATCCAAAGTTTGGAGATTTCCCCATATCCTTGTTTATTAGGTCCATGATGATGCATTCCATAGCTTTACATATCAGACTCATCAGGCTAATAGGGTGATAGTTCCCAGGGTCTGTAGTCACTCCTCCTTTGTGGAGAGGGATGACTGTAGCAGTGCACCACTTGGTAGTGACAAAGCCTGAGGTGAGGCTGTGGTTGAACAGGGCACACAGGTGAGGTGCCAGTTAACTCTGTAGTTCATGTAGAACACAGCCAGGGATATTGTCAGGTCCAATAGAAGCTGTATTCTTGGCCTTGGACAGTGCTGCTTTAACCTGTGCAGCAGTAATACTGGGTGCCTGCCAATCTACTGCTATTGTGACTGGTCCCTTGGGGGGAGAGGGGTAAAGTTGGCACTGAATCTGTTGGCCAGTATGTTGGCTTGGTATAGGAGGTAACATTGTGCAGTACCTCAGAGAAAATCTGGGTATTGTCGTGGAGATTCTTTACATAACTCTAAAAGGCCTTGTGGTTGTCTTTACTATCCGCTGCAATTCTGTTTTCATAGCTAGCTTTAGAGGATTTGATGAGGGATCTCAACTTTTTGTTGAGGCTGTTAAGGGAGTTTTTCCAGTCTTGGGACTTCACCTTATTCTGCATCAGTTTCCTCCTTCTGTTGTAGAGTTTGTTTAAGGCAGGGGACCACCAGATTGGCTTCCTTTTTTTGGAAGAGAGCATCTTGGTTCTATTGGGTATGGCGAGAGCCATGCATTTGTGTACGTGTTTGTACAGTGCATTGGTGTATGATTCGGCAGTCATGCAAATGATCTCCATTTGCATGGGTGCCATGAAGTTAGCCACCTCTGTTTTTAGGAGCAGAAAGTTAGCTTTGGAGAAGTTTTTCATGGTGGTTACCTTTGCGGGGACTGGGAGGGTTGGAGGGATGTGGATTTCCAAGGTGATTAGTTTGTGGTCGGATCTAACCAGGGAGGAGATTACCGTTGGTGTAGAGCAATGGTCCCCCATGTTAGTAATGACCAGGTCAAGGATGTTGCTAACTCTAGTGGGAGTAAGAACGAGCTGGTCCAGGGCATTGGAATTAATGGATTCCAGGATAACGTTGGGCAAGTGTATTGGTACATGAGTAGTTTTCCCAGTTAATGGAGGGGAAGTTGAAGTCACCCAGTATGAGAGTGTTAGGTTGGACCCTAATATTCTCCAGGGTGCTTAGGAACGTGGAGTGTGACTCTTGGGACATGGTTGGGGATCTATAGCAGGCTATGACCTGAATCACTGTTTTACCCAATGTTAGCTGCATCTGAAGTATCTCAAATGCATTATGTTGGGCTACCAGTCTGGAGGTGTGTACATCCTTTATGAATATGGAAACACCACTGTCTTTGGAGCTTCAGTCCAAGTTCTGAGGCCGGAAGGTGTGGAATGAGTTATAGCTTGGTAGTGCAGGGATGCTTTCTGCTGCCTTGAACCAGGTCTCTGTTACGGCACAAATGTCGATATTCTCCATTTTAAGGAATGCTTTGAGCATGTGCATTTTGAGATTTAGACTTTTAGTGTTGAGCAGCATGACCCTCAGATTGCATTCGTTTGTAGATGTTACAATGGTAATTTGGTCTTTGGAACACCACCTAAAATGGCACTATAGGGGTGGCCAGAGCCTTGGCCAGTATCCAGAAGCCCAGGAGTGACAGATGCAGGCCAACTCTGGCAAAACATCAAGGTCTGTCAATCATGTCATCCCAGGCAGACAGATACTGGATCCCCTTAGAATGACACCAGAATCTTAGCCAATTGTTGAAATCAGTCATTTTCTGCTACTACTGTGGTATCATTCTGGGTGATGGTAGGATGCTCCTTAGGGCTAGGGTCATACAGGCCTGGGCTACATAATCCAAGAGCTCCTCCATGTCTCTTTTCATGTAGTCTAGGGAGGTACATCTCAGGTCATTCACACCCACATGTACAATGACAGAGTCATATTTGTACCTGTTGTTGAGGGACCTGAGTGCATGCATTATGTGCGGATCCTGGCGCCTGACAGGCAGCTGACTGTTACTTTCTCTTTATTCAACCTAGTGAGTGGGACATCAGTGTGCCTCACTATCGAGTCACCTATGACTAATGTGTTGGGCATGCAGTTTTGCCTTGGGGCTTTGGATGAGAGGCACACTGTTTAGGAGAGTTATGTTTCTAGTGATTAGTTTTGTGTTGTGGTGGTGGAGTGTGTTTCTGCCGTGAAGGTCTCTGCTATTTGGGTAGATTTTTATTGAGAGCCTCCATGAAGGTGGGTGTGTGGTTTATGTTTTTTATGCAAAGGCAGTGCTGGTGTGTGTTCTGGAGAGCTAAGTGCTCCATGTGGTGTGGTGCAAGTGTTGACCTTGTCCTCTTGGCCAGCTATTCCGGTCTGGGCTGGAGAATGAGTAACTTCCAATTTGGCTATATAAGTGCATCTCTCGCAAGGTTGAGTGTTGGGAGGTAAGAGGAGAGCGGTGACAGTGTACATGAGGTAGTTGCTACATTGCCTCAGGATGCCCAAGTTCACCAGGTTAATGGGACAAAGCACAGGGAACTGACATTTACACATGCCTCGACGTGTTGGGCATTAATAATAAGTTTGGAGCTGCTTCCTTGTAGTGTTGGTAGCACTTTTGTGTGCTACAATAATTGCTGCAAGAAGTCTGGTAAAGTGCTGGACATATTGTACTTATTTTACTGCCTGCACTTTAACAAAGTCATTTTTGTGTTTAAATTACCTGTTTAACTGTTGTAGGCTACACACTCAAGTGTGATAGCCATTTCTGTGCATTTAGTGTTTTTTTTTATTGTATCTGCTTTATTTACTGAAAAAAAATATATATATATATATATATATATATTTATATATATATATGCTTGTTTTCCCACCTTTCTAAGCTAGTATAATCCAGTTTTCAGGTTAGTGCTGAATTCAAGGCTGTGTTACAAGTTTCTGTGTTTGCCCATACCTTACTTGGCTAGAAGGATGTTTCTCTGCTCACCTGTGAGAGAGCGGAGCTTTGAGCAGCCAATTTGCCCCTGGAGGAGTGGTTTCAGCCCAGAAATACATAGTTTATTGGCCATTTTGGGCTAATTTCTATCTCTTTCATTTCCCCTGCTATAAAACCCGCATTTGCAAGATTTTTGTGCTTTTATACAGCTCAGCAAGCTCCTGCCTGCTGCCCTGCAGAGTTCTACAGGAGCAGAGGACAAAAGAGAGAGTTTGGAGTGATTAAGTGTCATTTTTCTGCATTTTCTTGCTGCCTTTAGCTAATTCCACCTAAAATGCCATTTTTTTTAGAGTGTCTGTGATTTAAAAAGCTTGTTTCAGCTACATATTGTACTTATTTTACTGCCTGCACTTTAACAAAGTCATTTTTGTGTTTAAATTATCTGTTTAACTGTTGTAGGCTACACACTCAAGTGTGATAGCCATTTCTGTGCATTTAAAGTGTTTTTTTGATTGTCTCTGCTTTATTTACTGAAAAAAACAAAAAGAAAATACTTGTTTTCCCACCTTTCTAAGCTAGTATAAGCCAGTTTTCAGGTTAGTGCTGAATTCAGGGCTGTGTTACAAGTTTCTGTGTTTGCTCATACCTTACTTGGATAGAAGGAAGTTTCTCTGTTCACCTGTGAGAGAGGGAAACTTTGAGCAGCCTATCTGTCCCTGGAGGAGTGGTTTCAGCCCAGAAATTAGTAGTTTATTGGCCATTTTGGGCTAATTTGTATCTCTTTAATTTCCCTGCTATATAGCCCGCAAAAGCCTGGTTTTGCATGCCGGGCAGTGCCGGTTAGCGAGGGTATAACTATTCCCAGCTCCACAAAGTCTACTCTTCAATTTTTCCCTTGGAACTAGACAAACTTTCAACTTAAGCACGCAAACCATTCACTTCTCAGCTCGGCACTTGCTCAAAACTCATAGCAAGCACTAATAAACCTTAGCACTAGACCACCCCCATACTGTAGAGAAGGACAAGGCTCTTTATTCGACCTTACCAGCCAATCAGTAAAACAGCTCACTGTACCTATCCAGGCATGTCCAAAGGGCAGTTTCAGGTGTGCTCTCTGGTCCAACTGGTGAATCTGGGCATTTTGAGGCAATGTTACAACTGCCTCATGTACACAGACAACCCTCTCCTCCTACCACCAAACACTAATACATGTGAGAGATGCAATTATACAGCCAAACTGAAGGCTAAGCTCTCTCAACCCAAGGCTGGACCAGACAGTCAAGAGGAGAAGGGAATTACTTGCATCACACCACCAGTCTCACATAGACCTGTGAAGCCAGCACTTTCACAAAACATACATAAATACACGAAAACATACTCGGAGGCTCTAAATAAAAATCTGCAAAAGCAACAGAGACCTCCAAAGCAGACATCCAAGCAACCTCCACTCCCCAACACAAACCATGAAACACATACTTCACAAAACCAGTGTGCCATGCAATCACAGCCCTTAAGGCAAAATAACATACCCAACACACTAGTAGTAGGTGACTCTATAGGCAGGCACACTGACGTCCCACTCACTAGGCTGAACAAGGACAAGGTAACTGTTAGCTTCCTGTTGGGTGCCAGGATCCACCACATAACACAAGCACTCAGGTCACTCCAGAACAAGTACAAATATGACTCTGTCATTGTCCATGTTGGTGTGAATGACCTGAGCCGTACCTACCTGGACTACATGAAAAGAGACATGGAAGAGCTCTCTGATCATGTTGCCCAGACTGGTATGGCCCTAACCCTGAGTAGCATCCTACCCTCACCAAGAATGATACCACGGTATAAAGAAAAAATTATCAATTTCAACAATTGGCTAAGCTTCTGGTGTCATTCAAAGGGGATCCAGTTTCTGTCAGCCTGGGATGACATGCTCGGGAAGCCACGCTGCTTCGCTAGAGATGGCTTGCACCTGTCACCCTTAGGCTTTCGAATACTGGCCAAGGCTCTTGCCACCCCCATAGTGCCTTTTTTAGGCAAGGCTCAAAAGACAAACCCACCACCGTAAATAGCACAAGTAACAAAAAACTGAGGGTAATGCTACTCAATGCAAGAAGTCTAAACCTCAAAATGCACGCACTCAAGGCACTCCTCAGTATGGAGAAAATCGATATATGTGCAGTAAGAGAAACCTGGTTTAAGGCTCTAGAGAGCACCCCAGCACTACCAGGCTACAACTCATACCATACATTTTGGCCACAAAACCTGGACCAAAATACAAAGGCGGGGACATATCCATATTCATCAAGGACACCCACACCTCCAGGTTAGTGGCACAGCACGATGCTTCAGAGATCATCTACGTGCAACTAACAATGGGCAGAACTACAATTCAAACTGTAGCTTGCTACAAGTCACCCACCATGTCCCAGGACCCCCATTCTGCATTTCTGGAAACACTGGGAAACATAAGGGTCCTACCAAACATCCTGATATTGGGTGATTTCTATTACCCAAACATTAACTGGGAGAACTACTCAAGTACTAACTCTCTTGCCCAACATTTCCTAGAATTTATAAGCTCAAACACCCTGGATCAACTTGTCAACACCCCCACCAGAGGTGACAACATATTGGACCTGGTCATCACCAACATGGGCGACCGGTGTTCCACACCGGAGGTCAACCCCTCACTGGTTAGATATGACCATAAACAAATCACTCTGGATATTCACATTCTGCCCCCACTCCCAATTAAAAAAACCACTGTGAAAAACTTTTCAAAAGCAAACTTCACATTACTTAAGACCAAGGTGGAAAGTTTCAAATCCCCCATGCTAAAGGATAACGCTGCCCAAGCTGCAAAATCCTTTACTAATGCACTCTACGGGCACCTACAAGAATGCATGGATCATGCTATCCCAAGCAAAACCAAGACTCAGTCCTCCAAGAAAAGGAAACCAGTCTGTTGGATCCCTGCCATAAACAAGCTATACAATAGAAGGAGGAAACTAGTACAGAAAAGAGTAAAATCCCAAGAAGGGAAGACATCTCTGATCAGTATCAGCAAGAAACTATGATCCCTCATAAAATCATCCAAGGATAGCTTCAAAAGAAAAATTGCCAAGGACTCCTAAGATAACCACAAAGCATTCTTTAGCTATGTCAAGAATCTAAGTGGCAATTCTCAGATCTGCTAGGAGTTAGTGCAGAATGGCACAAAATACACTGAATCGACTGATAGTGCCAACATCCTGACAGACAGGTTCAGTGCAAACTTTACCCCCCTCTCACCCCCAAAAGGGCCCATAACATACCAGAAGAATGTAGTGCCCCTGAAATCACAGTCACTCAGGTTAAAACAGATCTCTTCAAAGCCAAAAACACAGCATCAATGGGACCAGACGGTGTCCCAGGCTGCGTCCTACATGAGCTCAAAGATGAACTAACCCCTCACCTAAACACACTGTTCAAACTCAGCCTCTCCACAGGCTATGTGCCCATAGATTGGCACATAGCAATGGTTATTCCACTCCATAAAGGTGGAGCCACAACAGACCCTGGGAACTATCACCCTATAAGTCTGACTAGCTTGGTCTGCAAGGCTATGGAGCGCATCATCATGGATCTCATTAACAGAGACACTGGGAACCTCCAAACACTGAACCCTACCCAGTTTGGTTTTGTTAAGGGCAGATCATGCTTCCTAAACCTGGAGGACTTCTTTGAGACAGTTACCTAGGCTATAGACAAGAGAAAGGTGGTTCACACAGCCTACCTAGACCTTGCAAAGGCCTTCGACACCATTCCCCACTCTGGTATTATAGACAAGCTCACCAGCCTGAACATAAACCCCTACGTCATGAGATGGGTTGGCAACTGGCTCACGGACAGAATCCACATGGTAAGAGTTGCAGGAGCTATGTCTAACTCTAAACCAGTTACAAGTTGCATATCCCAGGGTTCAGTCCTAGGACCCCTCCTGTTCAGCATATACTTTTCAGAGGTACAGGCAAGCACAGGAGGAATATGGCTGACCAAGTTCACAGATGACTGCAAACTAGGGGCTATAACTGACTCTCCAGCTGACACAGACATCCTCCAAAAGGGTCTCACTGAGACAGATACCTGATGTCAAAACCATGGCCTCAAGCTAAATGCCAAAAAGTGCAGAGTCATCCCCTTTGGAAAAAACAAAGTACCCACAAACTACCACATAAGTGGTAGCCCCCTAAATACGCAAGACATAATAAGGGATCTGGGGACCCAAGTAGATAGTAATCTCTCCTTTGATAATCATGTTGCCACAGTGGTTAGAAAATCCTTCTATGTGGCCCACCTAATCACAAATGGGTTTGCATCCAGATCAAAAGAGGTCATTGTGCCCCTCTATGCACCACTCATCAGACCCATCATAGAGTACAACGCCCCATTTGGCATGTACCTTACAAGACATCAGTAACAGCTGGAAAGACCACAGAAGTACCTCACCAAGAGGATCACTGGCCTCAAACAGATGCCCTATGCAGCTCGACTGAAGAAACTACAGCTGTACTCGGATGCATATCGCCTACTCAGAGGTGTTCTCTGCCTGACACACAAGGCCATGTCCAACCAAGAATTGATGGACTTGCTCCACCTAAAGAAAACTATATCCCCTCGAGCCACATGCTCCAGGGATCTAAACCTCACCACAACAATAGATAGATGTGCTGGAGGGACAGATTCCTGTCCCAGAGACTTCCCATGCTCTGGAACAAGAGGAACAAGATTCACATCTATATTAGGCAGAGCTCCTCACTAACACATCCCACCCCCACCCCCCAGTAAGGAAACCACCATAAAAAACTTCTCCAAGGCCAACATCATGCTATTCAAGTCAGAAGTTACAAACTTCATGACACCCATGCAGACGGGAACTGAAAGTTTGACTGCTGAGTCCTACATTAAGGCACTGTACGAGCACATCCACTCATGCATGAATTGTGCCATCCCAAATAGAACCAAGATGCTCTCCTCCAAAAAAAGGAAGCCAATCTGGTGGTCCCCTGCCATAAACAAACTTTACAACAAAAGGAAAAAAACTGTTGC